>NC_083763.1:50767457-51367457 GCF_963514075.1 Conger conger | reverse complement strand
ACAATTTGTTCTTTTGGCTCTGGAGTCCACCACATTGGATTTGAACTGAAAAAATGAATAGTTTAAAGTGCAGACTGTCACCTGAAATTCTAAAATTCATATTCAAAAAGAAACAAATCACATGACTGATCAACCATTTACACCGTTTTCATTAAATTAACGTGGGCAAGGCCATATCATGATATCACCAGTGGACTGAGTAGAGAAAAAACCTTCCTTGAGTCTCCCATGTATAAGGTACCTGCTGGTGTTCAGACATTGCCCCACTAGTAAATGGCCCAGTGCCCTTTACCTTCATTTTTGGACAACAGGAATTGTGGCCATTAGCTGAACCAAAAGAGCAATAAGACATATATTACTCCCAAGCATATTATACATTTTATTAATAATTTATTCATTTTTGGTATATATTATGTTTTCTTAGCCTACAATATTTACAGTACTGCTCCTAAAAATTGTACACTTGCTATGTTAAGCCATAAAAGCAATGCACGTCCCTCTCAGTGGGGGGGTTGAACAAACTCTAAACCTCTTCAGCCAGGGAAAAAAATAAAATAAAATATGACGCACTTAGAGGGAAAAAACTGGCTAACTTAAAAATTGAGAGGTCATACTTTGCCAGCTGCAATTCCCTCTAATAACTGTAAAACAAGCATGCATGGCTGTTGTGGAGTTGGTGTGTGCTCACAAACACTGAAATCAGTGAACAGTTCATGCCAAAATTAAATAACGAGAAATTCTACAAGCACTGATGAAATCACTCAAAGAGAAAGAACTCAATGTTTTTTCCTTTCAAGCTAAATCACAAGTGTTTTGTCTTGCAGGATTAGTCTGTTCCTCTGCGCTTGGGCCCCTTCTTTCTTTCTGAAGGAAGCCATGCCGTGAAGGTCGGCTACACCTCCCTCATTCCAGACCTGTGAAGTCACTGAGGAGAGCCGGAAAACCCCAAACCACCCGGAAAAGCTCACAGCGAGGAAACAGCCAAGATATTTCTGAAATGCACGATTTTGACCTGGCCCTTTAGATATGCAACCAAGCATGAATGTGGGCTTTTAGGAGGCTCCAGTTGGATTTTCATAGACCAGAATAGTGGTAAAGTAGTCCCTGCTCCCCCATCCACTCAGACCAAGTAGAGTACAGCACTGAAAGCTGGTAAGCATACTGTAGAGTGGATTCCCCACACTGGGCCTCCACGGATAACATTGCTGAAGAAGAAGGGGAAACTCAAGAGCCAGTGACACAGTCCTCATTGGTAAATTGCCGCAAGTCAAGAGTCCAGTGTTGTTGGGGCAGGAGCTCAACTCTCTTACCATCACAATATTTTGGTGAAGTACTAATTTAGTTCAGCTGTTTGAATACAACTGCACCGTGCACTGCCATTCATAAATACATTTTAAAAACGTCTGCATGCACCCTTTCACAACACCTACCAAAGTAGGAATTTAGCTGTCAATTTCTGTACACAAGGCCAATTTAAATGAATACAACAGAGCTACAAACATATTTAAGTGGTGGACTGGGCCATTTTACAAAGCAGAAAAGGCAAAGGGGGTGAAATTAGTTTCAAGAATTGCTCAAATAAGAATATAGAAACTACATTTCCATGCTCATGTATAAGAGTTCAAACAATGTATTTGGTCACCTATTAATTTGTAGGTACGAACCACTTTTGACTTTAGTAGGCTGCTCAGGCTACAACCACGTGCTACTAAGCAGTGCGATATTATTGCATTGCTCATTGCTTCAACAGCGAGATAACCTAAAACTTCATCAGTGTGCTGGCCGCTGCTATTCACACCCACACAAGGAAGCTGTCTTTAGGATTAGATACAGGCTACATTTTTTTAAATGTAAAGGCTTTGTGTTATAAACACCAAAGGGACAATCATGTGGAAATAATTAAATTAATACTCCGGTGGTTAATCAGCTAACTTCAGCTAGCTATGCATTTTTTCACCATCAATAGAGCTAATGTTAGCTTGATGCATCTGTCCGAAATCGATGTGGCTTGGTGTTTTATTCGTTATCTGTTAAAAAGCTGTTTTCACATGTCTGACTAATGTCGATTACATTGGGTCATATTTCATAAACAAAAACACATGCTCAGGCAGATAGGCTGGATGACTTGTTGGTATATAACCTCGATTATATCCTACAGGACGTTGACAGCCTAATAAACTGAATGACAGCAGAGGACGATACGCCATGTTGCATGCAAGTTTGCGCCTAGGTAATATTGCTGTACTGATTTGCAAAAACCAAGGGTATAATAACTGCTAGCAATTGTAGAAACACTGTACGTACTGTAGTTTGCTGATTTAATGTCCAAGACAGCAAATGGTTGGGTATCTATGATATCTAACGTAATAACTTGCTGGCTGGTCTCATTCAAAACAAGAGCGTTTTTTTCAGCTGCTGGGCAAGCAACCTAACGTAGTTGGTTATTTGTGTTGAAGCTAAGGTTACATCTTTATATAGCTAGCTAATGTTAGCTACATCATAACCAAGGCTGCTAGATGACAAATTCAGCAAATACAAGCCACGTCCTAAATTAGACAGCTAACGTAGCTATCCAACGTTGACATGTATTTAAGAGGTCGTCGCCCACACTTAATAAAGTAAAAAATGTGATGTTGATAAAAGTTGTCTAATGTTCGCGAAAAATGATGCATGGGCTATTTAGCTAATGTTACCCCTTCATACAATGCCTAGCCAACACGGCATTACACATCGATATTTGAAATTCATGTTATGCTACTATGGTTACTGACAACACCCGTTCACACAAGCTAGCTTTTGCTATATTGTACGTAACGAGCTACATGCTTTACGGTCAAAAGTTTTCACCTTTGCCTCCAATCTTCGTAAAAGCTAGCAAGCTATCATGTTTGCCGAGATCATTGACACTTTAGTCACTCTCTCGCAACCGGAATTCCATTGTAACAATGCTGCAACTTCGATTCGAAAAATGAAACTTGCAAACTGTCAAAACAGACGGGCTATTCTGATGCATCAATAGAGCACTAGCCGTTTGCAAAGGGAAATGTTTAAGTCTTACCTTTTTCTTGACTTGAAGAAAGGATCTCCTCCTCCTTTGGGTTAGCAACCTGGGTAATTATGGACGTGTTGTCCATGGAAACTGGATGTTATTCCTCTTAATTTACTTTATTTCAGAATATATAGCCAGACAGCTTTTTAACTGGTCTACTTGGTAGGAAAACAGTGTCGATACTGCTGGCTGAACACTAAAAAACAACGTAGTCCGAACATAGAGCGCAGGCCCCCTTTTGTTCACCATAGAGCGAATGCCATATATTCCTTGACGCATAAGCACGTAAAAATAAAAATAAAAAGCATAAATCGAACCGAACTTTGCTAGCTACCTAGCCACGGTAATTCAAGTAGACTGTATCCCGCATAGATTTAGCTCTCGCGGGGAAAGCAGCCCTCGTCTCTCCGAAATTTGTGCCAGCGATTTAGTCAAGGCATGCAACAATGTAATCCTACTTTGGGGTTTATCTTAACAAATGATGAATTGTTTCTGTGTGTTCTTTCCAACATGGAGGCGATGAGCGTTTTCACTCCACAGACCGACTAGCAATACTGTAGCACCGCGGACTGGGTGAAGGAGGCGGTTTCCACAGGAGCCCTCCTCCCTCCTTCCCAAAATGAAAAAAGAAAAAGAAGGGAAAATCAGGAAAAGATTATTACGCGTGCTGGAATACAATATAGACACACTTGCTTTGTGTGAGCACCTCACGATTATAGGCTACAAGATAGCTCATAATAAAAAACGACCCAGACCAGCCGTGGGTGTGATGAAACATAAGGATGCCAGCACGTAACACAGTAAACGGTTTTGTGGTTAAATAGAACTTGTCGATTTTCGTCAGTTTATTCGCTACAGTTCACACAACAAAGAACTAAGAGTGCATTAGTGAGGTGGTTGATGGTTGTGCTAAAGATGATGTCGAAGGGTTTTGAATGTGATCTAAAACGAGCAATTCTGAACACTTTGTCATTTTGCCTTTCAGCACTATGACCGAAGGCTATGCAAAATTACAGTAGTGAAATACAGGACACTTTTAGAATGTGTTAACATGTGCAAACTACCGGTGACAGATTCCAGCAAAGATTAATTTCGGTTAAAGTTGTTTATTAATTTCACTGTGTACGAATCTCCCCCGATTAGACTGAAAGCCAGATATACATCATAAAATGAATGAAAGCACTCAACATTGTCACGATTAGGCCTACAGTATATATAGGTTGTTAAATGATTCCCGCCAAAATGTCCTCGTTCCCTCTATAATAGGCTAATGTGAACATATATTTCTATATAATTTAAATTGCGATAATATCAGTTTTGTTTTAAATTAATTTAATGGGGGAAATATAAATAATATAGCATGAGTTGATTAGTAGTACACATTTTCACATTTTCATCTTTTGTGTTTTTATTGTATGCTCAAAGTATAAATGTTATAGTACATAATTATTACAATAAAATACAAATTTCAGTATGTAAACAAATCCTGAAGATGAAGTAAAATACATTTGCATTAAATTCTAAACAGAAATCTTCATTTTTGTTGCATAAAATTATTATCAGCTGCAAATTCAACAGATATGCACATTTCATCATCTAAAAATTTTTTTAGACTTCAGTATAGTCATCATTGAACACCACTATCATCAAATCTCCATCCCTTCTAACACCTGTGTTGATGACTATAACCTGCATTGCATCAAGCGAGGTGCAGGTTTCAATTATGTTTTACAGTCTAGATTCATATGCTATCAAGACTGTAATATGTTACATGAACATGTGTTATCAAACCACCTGTTTTGTAAAGCCTCTCTCATACAGTACACCGCTTTTGCATTTAACCAAAGTTATACGTTTTTATGTTACATCCTGAGTGAACTTATCATAGTGAACTTCTCATAGTGAACTCTCTGAGTCTCTCATAGTAGTTGTCAGTGCGGCCTTCTTATGTGTATATTTTACCCTCTCGCTGAGTTTGCAAACACACAGACATCAGAATGCATTTTTCATCACAGAGAAATTGGACTAAACCAAAATCGAAATAGGGAATTGATTTTCTCATAGAATGTCAGATGAATTAACTGCATTTCCATCAGGAATATCAAGATATCATCTTGAAATAAAGAAGCCAAAGTGTTTTGATGGCCACATGCCAACACTGCAGATACACTAGAGGTATCCTCTTACTTCCCTTTTTGTATGTTGCTCTAACATGATCCTTGAATATCTGTAGTCAGGTCTGTACAATAAAACAAATGTAAACTAGCCCGACGAGAGTCCATCTTCATTTGTGTGTGTGTGTGTGTTTATACTGTATGTACTGTAAGGGCAAGATAATAGAACAGTATAAGAAACAGGTAATGAATGATTTGGAGTACTGCAAGGGTGTGGGTCAGTACTGTGCTGAATTTAGGGTTGGAACTGGATCTGCATTGTTTTGCGTCAGAGCCTAAACTATTAGATTTCTTCACTGTTTAACAATCTCATCTCCCCACTTCAGAAGCTGTTTCGGATTACAGCCTCGGGACTGACCTCTTGAAACTGAAGTACAGTGTGCCATTGTTGTCATGTATAGTCAGGTCCTGTTACAGTAAGAAGAGGGGCAAGATAAACCTTTTCACAGGCCTTTACAAAATGACTAGTGAAATCCCAAGCTTTGGCGACAGGAATGCTCAAGTGAGACGAGGACATCAGACAGGGCAGTGACAGATTTAGCAGGGAGCAATGATGTGGGGAAATGATTATATATACAATTTAACAAGTGCAACATATTGGGATTACGATACTAAAAAAATCTAATAAACAAGTATTTGCACATCATTCATCCCACATCCGATGTTACTGTAAGTTGTTCCTTCTCTTCCATGTACATTTCTGTAAGGTCACAAGCACTGAACAGTATGAGACAATTTGTAATTGTTTGGATTATACATTTGTTTGACTCCAAATTAAGACACAAACATCATAATTATTTACACAGAAAACTATGCCAAAGTAAATGTGAAGTGAACTTGGCTGTTCGGTACGCTAATGGCAAGTAAGCAAGTCAAAGACAGAAAACTGAAAAAATGCTCCTTGTTTATTTCCTTGGAGAGAAGCATTTTATTGGATTATTTCAACCTGTCACATTAGTTTACATCAAGTTTGCTGGGTTCAAGATTGAATTCGTTGCAAGGACCTTGCCTTATACTGGTCAAATTTGATCATTATGCTGAAGTGGATGTGCTTGAAAATAATCCATGTTGTAGTCATTTCTGCTGTATCAACTCCAACCATTATAACACTTATGGGCACAAGTGAGAGCCCTTTATGAGAAATGAGCAATTCAAAGGTCTTTGATATTATTTTAAATATCATTGCTATTAGTGAATGTACATCATGTGTCATGGTCTCAATTCTGATCACTAAAAGAAGTATACTTGATCATTTTCCGTAGTGATGCCTCATTTCCCCAGTATTAAAATGAGCCAGAATGAGACTCAATAATCAATCTGCAGTTTTTAGATACATATAAGGCCATGAGACGAAGAATATCCAACCCCTCGATAAAAGTTTCAGCTAAATAACCAATTATTTTACATATAACCCTACCACTAATGCATGCAGTCTGTAAGCAAATGAGCAATAAGCCAGAATCACAGTTGTGTGATGAGATGGGAAAATCCAAACCCTCCCTCAATGGTAGATAATTATATCCTCAGTAGACTGACCCAGAGAGTATGGGATTCCACTGACATTCAACTGGAAGCCTGTGTCAAAATAATAAAAGTTAATTTTTTTCAGTTCAGAGGACATAAAACCAGCATGATGAAATAAAACCTCATGATGAAAATCATTGAATTGGTATGGACCTGCAAGGCAGTGTTGATGGGTTCCACAGTTGTTCAGTGGAGCTGGGTGATTACAGTGCCCCCTTCTGGCCAAAGATGGAAGTGTCTTACAGTGCAGCAGTGTCTTGGTCGCCCCCGAGGGCGGGAACATTTCCTAATCTAGCCCAAGATGAGCACCCTGGGGTCTGCTAAGCTTGGAGTAGGAGCTATATTTAGGTCTGACTCAGCCATGATAGAAGTGAACTGGAGTGGGCACAGCATCCTGTGCCAGCCTGCTCTGCTCTGCATTTCAAAGCCTGATTCATGGGAATCTCTTCAGTTTATATCGCATGCCTCCATCTGCATTATATCTGTTTTGTTTTCTTTTGATACTATTATAAATAATGTGGAGGGGATAAAGCATTCACTGTTAGCAGTTTATGTTGTTTTTATTTTTAGGTTTGCTCTGTACAGTATATTGGAAAGCTTGAAAAACATGTCAAAGCATAAACCTGTCTGATAATTACACAACAGCACAAAAGATATTTAAACAAATGGAGAAAATAAATGTAAAGTACAAACACCTTTTCTAATGCTGTGGGAATTCCACATGAATTAAAAGGTCAAAATGTTATTTTGTTAATTTATGCTGCATTTATTAAAATGTTTATTCCGTTATCCTGACTTAGATCCAGTGTAAAATTACAGCAGAAAGTTGAATAGAAACAGAAAAAAAAAAAAAAAAATGTCAGGAGGTCTGGTTAGAGAAATGTAATAGCAATCAAGGTAATGTTTTGTTATGGTAATTCTCAGCCATGGCAAGGGAATTGTGGGCACTACACATAATGCTTATGTACACTTTCCCCCTGAGGACATCCTTTGTTATACTGAACATTAGGAATGAATATTTCACAGTACTCCTATGATTAAAACAGCTGTATGTTCTCTTGACTACATTATTTATTGTTGTAAAATTTGATATACACAAATGAAAAAAACTAGTACCATACCTTACATAAAACAAACAAACAAAATATACTCATATGGTGGGCTCCAGAATTATTGGCACCCTTAATAAAAATGGAGAAAAAAGGCTGCATATAATA
Source organism: Conger conger (assembly GCF_963514075.1). NCBI lineage: Eukaryota > Metazoa > Chordata > Actinopteri > Anguilliformes > Congridae > Conger > Conger conger. The sequence continues at coordinate 51,359,493 of NC_083763.1, read as the reverse complement.
ATCAACATGGATAATGATCTATATTGTATGTTCAAACATATGGGAAAATTATGTACTTTTATTTCAATACATTTAGTCCCATGTTTCAATATTTTTTATGAAAAACTACAGGTGCCAACATTATTGGCTAAATAAAATAAAAATAAGTGAAATTGGCAATATAATTTTACTTTAATATAGTTAATTTCATATTGTGTCACTCCATCACTTCCTGTCTTACTAGAGTATAACAATTAGGTAAGAGGCATGTAAAATCCCTTTGTCAACCATCAGCATGGGAAAGGAATGGTCAATTTAGAAGACACAAATGGTATGAATACAAGTCAGGTACTGCTAAAAATCAATGGCACAATGAATTCAACAAAGTGCCAAGAAATCTTGGCAGATTGGTTAGGAAGCTGAGTCTTAGTCATAGGTAGATTGTCCAGCAGGACAATAACTCCAAGCATGTAAAAGTAAAAACAACAACCGTGTTCTGCAATGACCATCTCAGTCTCCAGACTTAAATCCCATGAGAAGCATGTGTTCTGAACTGAAGACAGGGGTATTCCAAGGACATCTCAATGATTCTGAAAAGTTCTACATGGACGAATGGTCAAAAATCCCAAAGGTGTTCTTTAACCTTATCACAAATTATACGAAAAGACTCACGGCTGTCATCTTGGCCATGGGTGTTTGCACAAAGTATTATACCAGGGGTGCCAATAATTGTGAAACCTGCTTTTTCTTTTAAAAAGTAAGACTTTGGTTTATTCCATTTAATCATTAGAGGTACAATAGGTATGATTTTTGTTTTAAAACAAGACCACTGTAAATCCCTTCCTATCATTGAAAAAGGCTCACTGACATGTTAACTCACCTTCTGCCTGTGTTTATTGTCCTTAAATTTGGGTTTCAAAATATGCAGTTGACGGGCCGGCACTCTGTACCAAAACACCATATAGCTGTACAATTTTTCAAACTCATTGGTTGAAAATTGGTTCTAATTGCCACAGCCAATGGCGTTTCAATGCCAACGCGTTCACAGAGAAGGGGTGGGATAAACAGGGTTGTGTTTGAGCGTGTTTGTTTCTGCAATTCCTCTCTTGACCATTAGAAGTTCAAAATGACCTATATGTATATCAATAAAGCAAACTACTTTATGCATGTTGGAAAATAAAACAGTATTATTTTGTCTACATACTATATCAATAATTCTGGAGCTCACTGTATATATGCACATTTTAGACCTGAATAAACCATAAATATTGCAACCAAAGCATGAACCATACAAACAAAACAATCCATACTTCTACATGAGTGATCACACCATGGTTTAATACCTATTAAATACATCATTTATTTTACATTTATTTAAAGCGCAAAGTGAAGTACCTTTTCCATTCATTATTGCCTCTATTCCATAAATAAACCTCTTTGACATATATGTACCTTTTGTATTCATCCTAGCCCTTTGGCTTTTAAACGTGAAAAATCATCTGAGTACATATTGGCTATCTCTCATTGAAAGCAATCCCTGGATACAGTCACGAAGAATTTTATTTTTAGCTTTATACATGTGCAATTTTGAAATGTGAACAGTTTTGAAATTTGAATTAATGAACAGTAGGTTGGTTGGTTTATGATGATCTTCCCTATTAAATATTCTTATTGCTCTCTTCTGATGTATAAAAATTGGATTTGTATTGGATTTATACACATATCCCCATCCCTCCACACAGTAGGTCATGTAAGGAAATATCAGTGAACAGTACAAAGTGTACAGAGAATGTTGATTCAAAAGGTCCTTGGATTTGTGTAAGATGACAAGATTGACATTTTTCATTTTATATTATTCATATTTGGTTTCCAGGACAGTTTATGATCTAATATTATGCCCAGAATGAAGACCGTACAGAGTTGGTAATCTTTGGTAATTATTTTCAATAGAAAGCCAGTTTGAGAGATGGGGGAAGCAAGTCCTTAATCTGCCTGGCTGTGTTAACAAAAGGAGTGAGATTACTCTTTGAAAACTCAATGGAAAACTCAAGACATTGGTCATCAGAAGGAACGATCTTGCAACTTTGAGAGAAACATCATATGGCTTAAGCCTTAAACCATTGTTCCCTGGCTTGCTCAGGCACCATTTTACAAATAACATCTATCAAACTGACCAAGGCAGGTCTTTTTCCAGTTCTATATTTTTCTATAATTTTTCCAAAATTGGATTACCACAAAATTTTTTATCGGGTGACAGTTCTCTCCACAGTTTTATATGCATGTGTGGCAGTTGCTTTAGAGTGTGAACGAGTGGCCATAATCTTTAAGTTTTGAGATTTCACTGTGACGAAAACTGTGTGAAGGGAAAACCACTACAGATGTATTCTCATGGAACACTTTACTGTTATCATTTTTGCCACACTTTTGAAATACTATTTACTACAGGCAGCAGTGTGGAGTAAGGTTTATAATTCCATATTTCAAAGCAATGTGACCTCACATCCCAAGAGGCTTGGCAGTGATATGTTTTAGCAAAATTCACCCTTGAGAATTCTTCACTGACAATCAGCTGATGTGGGCAAAACCTTCCCCATTCCTGTTCTGACCTGTTGTGTGAGGTCACTTAAGTGTTTTGTGTGATGATTATATTATGTCCTTGTGTGTGATCGATATATTATTATCATGGTAGAGGCTTTCTGTAAAAGGCACACATAGCTGTTCGACAGTTGAAAAAAATGTTTTCTGCACAATTTAAAGTATTCTTTGGTTCATCCACTACAGTGGTCTTCCATGGTATACCAGGCTGTTTGCTTTTGCTGAGCTCACTAGTGCATTATTGCTCCTTAACAATGTTCCAAACAATTGACTTTGATACACTCAAGGTTTTGGATATACCTCTATTTTGACTTTATTCTGATTTGTCCACCCCATGATGGCTAGCTTTACTGGCGTTGAAAGTTCTTTGGTCCACATGTTGAGAGACAACAGCAACAGACTGAAACAGCAAAGTCCACACCTAGAATCACCTCTAGACTAGTCCTATTTTGTTAGCTTTCTTGGGCATGAAACAATGGTGGCAGCATATAGCATAGTTTAGCAAGGCCCTCATTGCCCAAGGGGGCATTGTCTCCTGCTTAGTCTAATCAACTGTAAGTCACTTTGGATAAAAGCATCAGCCAAATAACATGTAATGTAATGTAACAATGATGCAACAACACACAGCTGGGCAATTCAGTTTCAGTCCCTTAAAGTTGGGGACTATTTATAAAAAGGGCTGAAATTCCTAAATGGTTAATCTGATGTAAATACCCTCAAATTAAAGCTGATGGTCTCTGAACTCTAACGTAATTGCTTCATTTCAAATCCAGTATGCTGGAGTACAGAGGCAAAACCACAAAAACTGTGTCACTGTCAAATGCTTACAGACTGCACTGTGTATCATTAGAACTTGCATAAAACATATGGAAAAGATCCAACCAAATGTTCCTGACAGTTTTTGAAAATCTCCATTTCTCAATGAAGATTTCTGTCTCTTCCCTTTTTGACTGAATTTACCCCCAACCCTCCCCCACACACACACACACAAAAAAAAACCCAGTATGTAGCACTATAACAGACAACTAGATAAAAGCAATGCACACAATGGAGATGAGACAGTGCAGATCAAACACCTTTTACAAAATGAGTCTACTACTAAGAAATCTTCCTTTTAGATCATTAATCCTGTTTAGATCTGATTAAAGGGTAATTCAGTCAAATCGAAAATGGCTAATCTTACACATCCAATGTATACAGTTTCATACTTTTGTTTGTGATATTCTTTTAGCGTCACTTAAAGTGTTAAAAATCAAAAATTGCAAGTTGACTGATTGTGATTGATTGAGCATGGGAGCAATCAAATAGCTATTGTAAGTTGACTTCACAAAAATTCACACATTGGGAAAGAAATGTAATAGGTTATTTAAGCAGTTGGGTGCCAGTTACTGTGAGAGTACTATCGAGAAAGCTACCTGACATGACTGAGCAGAAAAAAAATACTGATTTCAAAGGACACCAGAACTCATTACTTCATTTTTAGTATGAGTACTTTATTGTGTTAATACACTTCAGTTTGACTTTCTGTCCTCAACTCAGTTATTCCCAATCCCAAGCGGGGTATATTTTTGAAGAGGCATATTTTACATGACTCAAATTGAATTTCTGATTAGTTGTAACCTAGTAACAGAGAACATTGCATTGTGATTCACTGGTGAGTACAGGGAGAGAATTCTAGAAAAAGGCCTCTCTGGTGAATTGGAAAATGGATATAGCTTGAAGAGCTTCCACCTGTGAATATTATATGGAGCACCCTTCTCCCTGGGGACTGTCGACATCCACCATTCACCAGAAATGCATTACGTGAATCAGCACTGGTCTCTCATGGGCTGTTTCTCTCAAAGCTCAGTCCCCAAGAAACCTGACTTCTTCTTGGTCAGATTTCATATAATCAGCACAGGAGGAAGGGAACGCTCTTAAAACAGACCTTTATGGCTCACACGGCCTAAATCTCCACTGAATTCACAGAGACTGTATTCCTCATAGCCTTGAATTACATGCAATTACCCCAAGCTTCTAATGGACTAAGAGCTTGGCCATTACAGGTACTGCCTGTATGTGACACATAACCGAAATAAATATGTGAAACAATATCACTAATAGCAGCACATTTTAAATAGTGCTCTTAATCATCAAAGTGATATTTAACTTGCCATACATTATTGCATTACAGTCATTTAGCAGAAGCTGTTATCCAGAGCAATTTACAGTGTAGGAGAAACAAAAATGTGTGTACCTGGTTAATATGAACTATAGCGCCTGATAACATGGCTGATAATATTCCCGGACCAGCCATTAACGATGGAACATCACTGAAGCACTAATGCAAGTTAACTATGCCAAGAACCAAAATACAATATATAATTCTAAATGCAAACTGTAATGGACTATGATTCTTGTGCCAAAATATATGAGAGTAACCAGTTAAAATGGAGCACAGTATGTTACTTGGCCTTACAATTAATTCCTTTTTAAATAGCTATCCATCTCCTAAGCAGACCACAACAGAATGTACTGTCATCATCCACTTAAGAAGCAGGCCACAGGAAGCGCTACAGTGACTGTGTACAGTAAACCATTTATTTTGATTGATATATCACAGAGTCCGTAATCCAAGTGACTCATCATATGTGTTTCATTGTTTTTTCCTGGTAATTGGACCAGATGAAGGCATTGATAAAGGCATATATATACACGTCATATATGAGCACATTGGATTGGTGTAAAGGAGCCACATATTATTCTAACTTTACGTGGTGACAAACCTTTTTTTCTTTTTGTGTTGCTTTTTGTTAGGGTTCACCTGCGTCCTTACGGCCTCTGGCAGCGGAGGCCACCTGCTCTTCCCTCATGTCTCCCTTACTCGTCAGAGTTAATTGTTTGACATTATTAGATTAGTGGTTCCCTTCAGTCTGCATGTGTTTAGTTAATTTAGGTGATTGTCTGCATGTGGGTCTTGGTGTATATATTTCCCTGCTCTGCTTGTTCTTGGTTTGTACTTCCCCAGCCCCTCGGGATTGTGTTGTAATTCTAGGAGTCCAAGTATTTTGTTCCTGCCTGTTTCCCGAGTTTCCCAGTTATTGTGTTTTTTGCCTTGGTGGATTTATTGTATTTTTCTTTGGATTTACTCAGGAAAGATTGTTTTTGACCTCACTCCTGCCTCTGTGTTCCTGCACTTGGGTCCAACTTCCTGACTTTCCCGCCTGCGACAGCTTTTCAGATTACAGAGCTTCTAGAGACACTTTTAATACCGGATACACATTTTGACTCAAAAGATGCATAAATACATTCCAGTATAACTGTAGACCCGTGTCCATTTGAATCCCTTATGTCTCTCATTCACAGAAAATCTGAAATGTTTAACTCGGTACTCTAATTATGAACACGCACTTGCGATTTAATGCACCTGATTTAATGAATTTCAACTAAAAAGAGAAAATTAAGATAAATCTGTTGGCTAAGTGGAGATACTGCCTGTAAAAAGGCACGTGAAATAGAAGTTCCTGAAAGTGTTTATATCATATTTTATTTTAGAATTTCAATGAATATATTTCAAATCCAGTAGTGATGGTGTGTTGACTCTTTGAGGTACCAAATAATATGCTTTGATGAGACTTTATGTAATTTCTCAGTTTTTCTGAATTTTTCTCCCAAAGCAAAAATTTCTACTTCATTGCCTTTTATTTACATTGTGAGAGATAATGTTTTGAGTAAAATTAGTCTCTAGTTCATTGCTATTAATCTCCTTAGAATATGCCTTCATCCAGGTTCTTCAGCAGCTCTTGCACTTTAAGTCCTGCCTGTCATTTGTCCCGATTGTTGAATCCTGCCCAACGCATAAACTACCTTCCCAATTTGTCCAGGTTGCAATTTTTGCTCATTCAACATAAATCCACTGATTCAAGCTAATTAGAAAGGCCTTGTCTTGTTTATTGATTTCAGAAGGAAATTGCCCCAATTTTCACTCTTTACAGTGTGGGTTTAAATGTCACCTTTGACAAAAACACAGAGCTGACCTATTACTGTGTACAACAGTGCTGCCTCTTATGTGGGTTAATTTATCCCAGGGTCCTGATCATAATAATAACATTCAATAACACTTTCTCTGAATAGCTGTACATTGAAAAAGGAAGCATTCATCTTTCTGCATGTTTTGTCTTTCATTTGAGATTTGGCATTATATATTGTTGCAGTACATAGGGCGGCTTGTAGCATAGTGGTTAAGGTAATTGACTGGGACAGGTAAGGTTCAGGGTTTGAATCCCAGTGTAGCCACAATAAGATCTGCACAGCGGTTGGGTCCTTGAGCAAGGCCCTTAACCCTGCATTGCTCCAGGGGAGGATTGTCTCCTGCTTAGTCTAATCAACTGTACATCGCTCTGGATAAGAGCTTCTGCCAAATGCCAATAATGTAATGTAATGTAATGTAATGTAATGTAATGTAATGTGCATAGTTTTGCCAGTGGTGTGAAAAAACGAATATGAATTAATAAAACTTGTCTATAAGATGACTAGTTATTCTCTATTTGTCTGTCGGTAAAACAGTATCCTAGTTGACATTAATGACCAGTATCTGCATATACAGTATGTATCAGCGTCTGTGTTTGTTTGCAATTGAGACTTGCTGTGGGGAGGTAGTGATTGGCGGAAAAAAGGAGGATAAAATGAGTGCCAACCTGAATCCCTTTCTCAGGAGAATTGTATAAAAATGATTTTTTTGGTTTAACAACAAATAGCTCTTTTATCTCAAAGCCTTCAAGATTGTGTCTATGGCACATTTGAAAAACAATCCATTTGAGAAGCGAACCAATCTAAGATCGCTGTAATTCTGTTTCCTTTAACATTCCGTGCGTTCAGTGAATATGAAATTCTTCTTTCATCCATATTTTTATGTTGACTCAAAACTATATTCATATTTAATTCAAAACATAATTTCTCACTTTCATTAGACATTCCCTGTTTTGATCCAATACTTGTTTGTGTGACTGCAGCCGTGAAATAAATAATGAGATGAGAACCGGGGAATTTGTCTAACCTTTCAGGTATTGGAATTATACCCCTGAACTTGTGAAGAGAATGAGGTAATGAGGTAATGCTCACTTCAGAAAACAAAGCAAGAACTAGAGCGACGCAATTTGAAAGTAAAGCTTGCCGAGCAGGCATGTCGCAATTGATTTTTCCATTACATTTCCTGCAGCCAAAGCTGTAGCACATGCTGTTGCATGTATTTTGAAGGCTGTCTGTCATGGTAAATGAAATTTCTGAGCTTTTGATTCCTGCAAAACAAAAAAAAAAGTTGCTAATTTCACTTTGTTAGATTGTTAATAATTTTGGTACCTGTGCTTTTCAGAAAACAAGAGATTAATAAATAAAAAACATTGAAACATAAGAGTAAATTTATTGAAATAAAAGTGTATATTTTTCTTGTGTGTTTGAACATAAAATATAAATCATTATGTTGTTTTTTATATGCAGCCTTTTTCTTCAATAATTCAGGAGCCCACTGTACATAATCAGTACTACTGCAATTAAAACACAACATGACACATACTCCATAGTTATGCCCTAAACAATTACTTGCCTATTTGCTCAAGAAAGTATTTACAATCACTCAATTGTCCAGGACTGAAATCCTGCATCTCCTCAGAAGCGACTTGAATAAATAGACTTGATTAGAGGTACCGTTGCACTGACAGGCAGGGAACGGTGCGGGGAAAGGGCGCTGGCATGGAATAGACAGAAACAGATGCTATATCCATCATGATGAACAGCATCGCCAAGGTGTTTTGAACGGCCATTTTGTCTCCCTCTTCCAATCTCGGGCGCATCTGCTGTTCATGCAGAAGCAGTGACACAGGTGATCAGCCACAGCTGGGTTGCCCTCACGCTCTCTCTCGGCCATCTTGTAATCTTGTACAGTACATTTTAATGACCCCCCCTTCCCAGATGATGACCAAGACGAGACAAACCGTGGGCTCATGCACAAGCTGTTTGTCTTTGTCAATCAGCAGCCTTGGCATCCTGCCCTGAATGAAATACAAAACATAAAGACCTGAAGCCCTTCCTGTGTGCATGTGACCACAGGGCTGAAGAAGATATAGATCTTTACAGCAGGAACGTGAGGGAAGCTGTTTATCATTCCAAAAGTCATCCCACCTACTGTCTCCAGGGAACACTCTGTATTCAGTCAAGGCATCCACATGCCGGTTTGCAAAATCGATTGGCTTCTTCAGGTGGGATTTGATGTTTGAGCTTGCCCTTCCCATGACCTCTTTGCAGAAGCTTTTACTCACAGAAATAGCACAGTTTAGAGACATTTACTGTAAAGAACGAATGGTAAGGTAACAGAGGAACAGCATAGAACTGAGTGAAAATTCTGAAAATTGAACCATTTGGTTTGGGGTCTTGCACTTGGAGTGATGATTCTTGCAGCTTGCAATGGTGATTCTGAATGAGGAATATGAATAACATCAAAAAATTGATTGAAGCTAATACATTTTCAAAAAAGAAGTTTTACATGGTAAAAGAATTAACATAAAACTGGAATAGTAGTAAAGTAAAGCAGATGAATACATCTTCATATGGATGTATCAATACGACAGTACAGAAATATCTTGTGAAATATCTTTTATATATATATATATATATATATATAGTGGAAGTAGTATTTTGCTATGCCTCAATACAAATAATAGTGGTCAAGTATGCTATAATAAGGCAAAAACATTCTACACTATTATCCTGCTAAAACACTGGGTTTCAGTGTTGTGTGTTACTGATTAATAAAGTAGGGAGTGAGGGTCTCATTCAGTAGGATTGGCTTCATCTCATTGAGTTCCCCATTCATTCATTCATTTTCCCTGAAATGAAATCCACAAATTCCATATAATCATCCTGTTCTGTTGGTCGAGTGGGTAGCACTGCCGCCTCACAGCAAGGAGGTCCTGGGTTCGAACTCTGTGCAGAGTTTGCATGTTCTCCCTGTGTCTGCGTGGGTTTCCTCCGGGTACTCCGGTTTCCTCCCACAGTCCAAAGACATGCAGGTTAGGCTGATTGGAGAGTGTAAATTGCCCTTAGGTATGAGTGTGTGAGTGAATGAATGGTGTGTGTGCCCTGCGATGGACTGGCGACCTGTCCAGGGTGTATTCTTGCCTTTCGCCCAATGTATGCTGGGATAGGCTCCAGCCCCCCTGCGACCCTGATCAGGATAAGCAGGTTCAGATAATGGATGGATGGATGGATCCTGTTCTGTGTATTATTTCAGCAGAAAACATTTCCTTTATTACCGTTGTGTTGTATAATAGATTAATGGGATCACTCACTGTGAAATAACATACTGTACGTATATTGTGAACACACATTAGCCAGAGGGCCAATTTCATCTGGTGCTGTTAATATAATACCAGAATGCAGAATAGGCACAGTAACCAGAGATTACCATTCAAACAATGGACAATTTTAGTTTATAGCAGATTGAAACAGAGAATGTCAAAGAGACACATATATTTATTTATATAAATCATCTTTCTCTCCAGTGATGAACTGGTGTTAAGCCATTTACAGTTGAATTACAGTCCATTTTTATTGGTTAGTGAAATTTACAGACCATCTCTATGAATAAGCCAAATAATAGTTGTGAAGGTTCACTACAAGGCCTACCTAAAGGCAAACTCTTCTATAGAGACATAAGAGGCCGGCTGCCAAGCTTTTAAATAGTTGGAGTTGGCCACAGAATTCAAAAACAGTTGGCAGTACAAGCAGAAAATCTATGTGGGAGGTAACAGTGAGACTGATGGTGTAAACAAACAAGGAACCTGGTCCAGCCATAATGTGACTCTGTATCACACAACCCACAATGCAAACTGCTCTTTTCCCATTTTGAGTTCAAATAAGAAAAGTTGCTTGCTGTATCCGAACACTAGATTAAGAAGAATTTTGGCCAAAGACATCCAGACACTGTGTTCCTTTCAAGTACCAACAAAAAAGACAAAGAGTTTTGTCTGTTATAAAAGCACTTGGCATGGCAAAACAAATAAGTGTAGTCCATTTCCGTAAATGTGTAAAGTGTTACAGAAATGTTATGATCAATATTGTCCACAATGCTTTGTGTGAAACACCTACTTTTTCTCCAGTATGACATTGTTAATGGATCCCACAGTATCTATAATGCATTGGCTGCCATTATTTCACACATATTAATGGCAATTTCATCACAGAGTGCAATAATTATATTTAAAAGAAAGGTGTATAGCAGTAATATTACATCTAATATGGAAGCTAGAATAATAAAAGGTTTCTTGGGAGAGGGGAGAGAATCAGCAAGACGTGATGGTGAGGTGATTTATGAGCACTGTCTAGCGGAATAAGCCCTTTATTTATTAATTTATGACAACCACTGTGGGACAGCAGTCTGATGGAAGAGCAGAGGTTAGGTCTGAGTGTATTTAAAACCAGTCCATACTACAGACATAAACAAATATAGAAACGTTTGAATTTTGATGTTGCCAGTTTCGTGGAGGTATTGGTATAGACGAAATTCCTCTTAGCTCAGTAAAAACTATAAATAGGCCCATACACTACATTCAATAGTTGAGCAGTGATTCATTTTTCTGACTTATTTTATGTGAGTGAGTGTATGTGTGTAGCAATTGTGTCCATAATTATACCAATGCAGAGGTTGCTGCCAACACTCCTGTCAATGACAACTTCTTTGTGTGAGGTTTCATAACACAAAAACCAAACTGTTTAGTAAATAACAGTAATTTACTGAATTTACAAATTTGCAAGTTAAGTAAATTAATTATTCCATCGAGTCTACGAAATATCATTATTACACACAAGCCGCATATTTACATGGAAACTTTATGGCCTAATAAACAGGTTAACCTATAATACATATATGAGTATGTACATATACATATATACAAGTATAAACTAAGAAAGCTTCGTAACAATCTTCTCATTTTAATGAGGTACTTTAAGGATCTTCAAAATTATTTTTTATTGAAAATCTTTTAACTTTGACATACTTACTTCATCAATAAACTGGCAACACATAGGGCATAGTGGGACTGCAGGAGTTTGGGAACCGTTATTACTGTATATCAATCGATATATTGATTAGTGTATTGATCTAATCAATATATCCATATGTGGTTGTAAGTTTCATATTATACTGAGGTCCTACTTCTGAATGCACCTGCAAGTAATTATCAAGACATATATGAGCTTGGTATAACTTCAAGTTCATATAGGATCATATATATTTTTTGTCTGTCACCTCTGAGTCCTGCATCCTCGTTTCTTCAGCCCTTCCTTCAGCTAGTAAAACAGAGAGACTTTCATGCTTGAACAGATGATCTGTTTTACTCTCATGTTTCACACTCCACTGTTGTTATCCGGCTTCCAATTATCCTCACACAGCATTTGTTTTTGACTGTGTTCCCATTACTTGTGGCAGTGTGCTGTCAGTTGTGTTCTGTGATGTGTGAGCGGACAAAATTGCAAAAAAGGTTGTTCCTTTGGTGTGACTGTAATTACTTGCCATAATAGCCTTTATATGAAGCCTTTGTAACCTTTAATTGGTCATTAACTTCAGGCTGAAGCCACACATTTCCCTATCACAGGTCTCAGCACAGTGAATCCATATCTATTCCTTAAATTAAATAAGGATTAGCACCTATCTAAAATTGTTAAATTTTAATCTGAAGACATGCTCTAAAATGTACATAACGTGCTGTCTGTGATGTATTGGTGAGCTGTCCAAGGTGTATTCCTGCCTTTCGCACAATGTATACTGAGATGCAGGCTCCAGCCCCCATGACCCTGAGTAGGAATAGGTGCTTTAAAAATAGAATGGATGAAGCATGGACTCAGAGATAGCAGAACACAGTTCCAGAGCCGGCAAACAGGAATTACCCAGGTAAGGCAGTTTGTGGTCACAGGACAGGTGATGGTCGAAAAACCAGGCAGTCAGGGCAATGTAGAGCAGGCAGACCAATGGGTGGTAGGAACAGGGAAGGAGTCAGGGACTGGAGAAGAAAAGGAGAAAAGGAGTCGTATCTCATACCTGTATCGTACCCCCCGTAAGCAAGTCAAGTCAAGTCACATTTATTTATAAAGCACATTTAAAATGACTACCGTCAATTGCTGTACAATTTCTAATTACTGTATATAAAAATAAAAACGGTAAAAAAACAAACAAAATACACAGTACTGCAATAATAATACATAAAGATACAGCAAAAACAAACAAGTTCTCCAATATGTTTGGTACAACCTACCAGCTAATGTTGTAACAAATCAGTTATATTATATTTGACATATTTATATAATTTTTTATTTCTCCTTTACTTATTCTCATTTATTTAACCAGGTGAGTCGCATTGAGATTGTTATCTCTTTCACAAGGCAGCCCAAGGGAGGAGAAAGCAGAGATGATAACATAATGTTCAATACAATACAAAAGCACAACACAATTACACATTAATACAATCTCAAGTAAAACAGTCTCAAGTAAAACAGCTGCAGTTTTTACAGTCTGAAGTAAACTTTTAAATTTGGCTTGTACTTCAAGCTCAGTTATAGTACAAAACCCTTGGCATCACACCAGTAATAAGAGATCTGCAACTCCACCTGTACAAATTCAGGAGTAATTACAGAACATTGTGTGTTCTCATATCGTCAGTAAACCCTTTGTGTTGTCCTGTACAGTAATTAGTATCTTTGAATGTCACCAGAGACATCAAACACAGCATGTTCTGTAAAACATGGCAGAGAGCCACAAACCTCAGTATTCTTTCAACATTGGTGCTTCATTTGAATTGTTCTTCGTCCTGATTATGTCCAGAGCACATATTGCAGTGTAGAATAGACACAAAGAAAGACTAATTATAGATTGCTGTCTAGGTGACAAATGGCTCATGCCAGCAGAACACTGTTACAACATACAGCATACATTATGTTGGAAGAATGTTATGAGTTGCCTGGGGTATTATCTATTGAACTGTGGACTTCTGTCATCGTGTGTGGTGCAGAGACCACTGTATTGGTGGTTAAACTGTGACAGCTCAATTAGGGGTTGATACAGGTCCAAATATTGTTCTGTTGTAAATACAGCGTAATATCAAGTCGGTGGCTATGCCAACCCAATTAACTTTACTGTCAGATACACAGAGGGGTGGGCACCTAAGCCATGGTTTGGCTTCTCGGGCTTTTTTATAAATGGGATTTTTTTAAATGTCTTCTTATCCCATAGCAGTTCCAAGAATTCAAACAAGTAAAGTTAAGCTACCAGTTACCTTTTCATTAAGGACCAAAAGCTCAGTACATGCTGGGATATAAATCTCAGAAATGGTCTTAATACATGACAAATGATTTGAGGGAAACTAAAGCATATACATATTGTTCTTTCTCTTCTTTTTTTACTGAAAGTAATGCAGAATAAATCTAAACACATACCAAATACGTTTGAAAAAAAACAGAAAAGCATTTCTGAAATAGCTCACTTCAAGTACTTTTTTGAACTTCCTCTAGCTTTCTGTAGAAGAAAACCATTCAAACAGCAGCTCATACTGGTCCACTCACATGCTTTCCAAATCCAAACATTTTTTTCCTGAGGAAGCTTGAAGAAATGGAAAAAAACAAATCCAACCAAATGCTAGTCACTTTCAGTGTCACTGAGGTTACCATAATTATAGGCAATCTGGCCTGTCCATAATTTTTATACATTTCTCGTGTGTGTGTGGTAGGATGTCATCTGTTTATTGAATGGATGAGCCATACTTGCACAGTAGCATCTGTTTGCACATAGAGGTTTTCACTTATTTAATCGTTTTCTTGTATGGAAAAAGCTGAAAGAATTACACTTCAAGAAAGTATTAATATTCCACTGTTAGAATAAATCAGAACATAAAAATGTAGCTATGACAAGTGACTACGCATGGAGGCTTCAGCTTGGTGAATTATTTTTTGATGTGTTTTTTATTTTTATATACAAACCAAAGGAGAAGTGTTAAGTGGATAGTTTTTCATTAAAATATAAAAATGGCAACAGGCTGAAAAGTGCGTACATGAACCAGCATTACTGGGTAAACAGGAGAGCAGGAGAAATACCTGATGGCTGTACAATACAAGATATTTTTTCTGTATAATGTACTACTTGCTACATTATATTACACTGTAAACTGTAATGGCGTATACATCACAGATAATTTCCATCATTACTAAGCGCAAAATGTCCAAGTGGTGCCACTGTACTGTAGCTAAGTACTCTCAGAGGTGTGTGGGTCTTAGTGGTTGGCATTTATGCAGCTATGACTTCTGGGAAACATGAACGCTGGAAATGCAAGAGGCCAAATTACAGGGTACACATGCTTGTGTTTGTTTTGCTGCCTGCTCTTGGCAAAATGCAACAACAGTAACTTACAGTGACATAGTGCCATCTGTTGGTGATCTAGAGCATTAAAAAGTACAACGTGTAATGTAAGTGGATATATTACTGTAGTGAGCTGTGGGGAGAGTTGGACTAAAAATGATGCCCAGACTGGTCAAAGCTGACAGAAAGGTGGCAGAAACCACCACTGCAACATGAAGAACAGCATCTCTGAACACACAACTCGTATTACAGTTTTTTACAATAACTTGGACACTAATTTCAGAACCTTGAGGTCATTTTTCAAAACCGTAGACACAAAACTCAAAACAGATCATCAAAATTTGCTTGGATACAATTTACATAAACTAAAAACCATTTGTTCACTGAACCAAATCACTTGTTCACAATGACACAACTTAATGTTCAAATAATTAGCCTTTCAAAATGAAATACACACATTACATTTGAAAATACTGTGTTTTCGTTAATTACAACGCATCTAACTACCAATGTATCCCACTACTCAAAATGATAGTTTTATGGAAACTGAATACTTGTAACAAACCCACAGTATGTTGTAATTATATTAGTGTTCTAATTTTGTTTGATGATTCCACTTTCTTCTACCATTTCCACTATATTTAGAACCACAAGAATAACCATTTTGAAATATGTATCAAGTATTTTTACCTGCTATAGCAAAGTATTGTAAAAACAACTAAACAGTGAAGCTATAGCTATCTTTTATGTGGGTAATCTAAACAAATGTTCCTATAGTACTTAATGAAAAGTTTGAACCAATGAGTTTGAAAGTGCAAGATTTCTTGAAAGATATGAATGCACAATGCGTGTTCTGAACAAGTGAACAGGCTGTGTTACAAGTGCTTACCATTTTTGTGTCTAAGGTTTTGAAAATTGAGCATAAGCTTGTGAGATTAGTGTCGAAGTCATTGTAAAAAAAAATGTAAGTGGATAGATACAGCAGCAGAAGCCTTAATAAAAAATAAGTGTTCACTGAGTATATATGACAATTCAATAACACTCATTGAGTATTATAGTGGGGCACCCCATCGTGGTGTGCATCAGCCAGCCTCCTAATGCATGGCCCCAAATGCCTTATATCCAGCAGAAACTCAGATAAGAAATATCAAGTTCAATAGCCAGTAGTTACACTCTTACGGTTCAAAAATACTTGAATTAGGGACCATAAGGCCACTTACCATGTAATTATTCTTATTGAGGAAAAAAATAACAGATTTTAAATCGCAGACTTCCAAAGATATTTGTCTGTATGGCATTCGCACGTCCCTTACTTGTTTTCTTTAAAGCCATAATATAATATACCTTGTGTCAGAGCAAGTGCTGACGGAGCTAGGCATACAGATAACGCAGTATTCTAGTGAATCTGCGGATACCAATCAAACGATATATCGCCACCTCAGCGCTGACGAAAGTGCTTCTCGAAAGTGAATTTACTCTCATTCCGGGGATTTCATCATTCACTCTGCCTCATTTTCTGCCGGTGTTTTCGGTCCATGCTTTTCAGAGCAGTCGTACCCGCCCTGGTGAGGTCCAGTATAGGCATCGCTGCCTTCGTGCTGCCTCGGGTTGCAGTGAAATCAGACCCGCTCCCTCATTCATTGAAAGGCAGGCTTTTTTCTCGATCGGTCTGCTTGAGTAAGAAGAAAAGTCTTCGGCTTCAGATTTCAGAAGGACAAATTATGGATGGCAATATTGAAGAGATTCTCGCCCCATTGAGGCTTGCAGTGAAAGAACAGGTAACGTTAGGAACTATATTAAAGTTAATGAATTGACGATGATTCACTTTGCATTTGGTAACGTTATTAACGTTAAACGGCTATCTAACG
Source organism: Conger conger (assembly GCF_963514075.1). Classification (NCBI taxonomy): domain Eukaryota; kingdom Metazoa; phylum Chordata; class Actinopteri; order Anguilliformes; family Congridae; genus Conger; species Conger conger. The sequence continues at coordinate 51,342,675 of NC_083763.1, read as the reverse complement.
TTAGCTATATTACTAGCCAACTAATTGGTTAGCAAGCGGATTATTTTCCCCTGCTGGCTTGCTGTCAAATGAATGGTCAATGGGATACAGTAACGTTAGCTAGCTAACGTTAGACACCACGCCACGTTATCAAGGTTAGATTACTGCCTATCTGTAATACTACTGCTGAAATGATTCAAATGTATAGCTACATAATTATAAAAGCAATTACTACTTAACGTTAATAGCTAACGGTAGCCGTTTTTAAAGATTGCTAGTTAACTAGCTAAGAGTTGGTGGTTTGTGCAGCACTGATTGCAAGCTAGCGAACGGTAGCAAGCTAGCTAACAGCAAGAGTAACTTGCAGTACTTGGCTAGCTAGCTAATGTTCAATTAGCATATCCATTCAAAACCGTCGGGTTATTAGCAAGCTTGGTGGTCCATGTTACTTTGACGTTCAGTATGTCAGTTTTCAAGCGTTAGATTGATACCTTGATACAAGCTAACTGTTAAACGTGGTTGGCCTCAGCCAGCAGTCAAGCTAATGTGTCATATTCGCACGCAGTGCAGATGTTTTTCTCTTCGGGCTATGCCACGTTTCGTGTGATCATATTGTAACAATACGTCCTAGCCAAGTAGCTAGCGAGCATTGCAACGTGGAGAGGAGGAAGAAAGAACCTCGCTAACTAACCAGAATAGCAATGTTTTGCTGCTAGCTATTTCTACACAAATGGTCATGTCGAAGCCAGCTACTTAGCCCCATAAGTAATACGTAAGTTATATAAATGCATGTTTACTGCAGCTAGATAATTGATGTGGCGCAATCTTAATTAAATTAAATTATTTTATTATTGGATTGAAATGTTTCACGAAAGTGACTTCGATTGTGTTAAATGGAAATAAAAATAAAATTTCAAAACGAAGCATAACCGGCCAACTAATCCACAAACGGTAACGTTACTATGTATTCATGATCTATCGTGAATCATACCTTGGTTGGTTACTAGCTAATTAGTTCCATACCCCCACTAGTAGACTTGTCCATTTACATGGTAACGTAGTGTTATCCGGCTGCGTGAATGTACTGTACACCACGTCGTATCTGCTGAAGCAAGCAAAGTCCAGTATCTAACCAACCACAATGCTCTGTGCTACTCTTACCTATAACATTCGACTGTCAAATTATACAAAATCTATTGAGCACACACAGACAAAGCTGTACTATAGCTAGATGTTATAACTTTCCCATGTCTTACCGGTAAAAATGTATGGTTATACAGGAAGCATCTCGCAGTCAGTCTTTCTGTGAGAAGTGGGAGCACATACACCTCACAAACAAATAGCCTATAATTTAGCAGCCAGTCCCTAAACGGAATGGGAAATTTGTGACTGGAGTCCCTACCTGTTCCTCTCCTTGCAGGGGGAATTGGTACGCAAATTGAAAGAGGAGCAGGCCCCTGATGTGGATGTTACCAAAGCTGTGGCAGAGCTGAAGGCCCGAAAGCGAATACTCGAGGCTAAGGTGGGGTCTTTCAAACTGAAATGTGTTGTCTGCCAACTTTTTGCAAAGCTTTCAGCTAGTGATACTTGGTTGATGTTTAATTATTTGACTTGAGGTTAAATAGATCTGGATGTGCTACATTCATAAAAGTTTCCCTCCAAAAGTTTAAGGACGTAAGTTGGCATGCCCTGTGGTTCCTGGAACCTGCTATTCTGTGCAGTTCTCCAGGTTTTTGATAGGGCATATATTAACTCTGTGATTTTTGCGTGGAGCCTGTGGCTTTATACATCAGTCTCCATAGCCCGGTCTCAGAAACATTTCCTGCATACTGGACACTGCATACAAGTAAAGATTCTTGTCCACTCGGCTGTTTTTCAAATTAATTAATTTATTTTTCATCTTTCTCAGAGTTCGCCTATCAGAAGGCCCCTTTCCTCACCCTCCTCATTAAGTCAAACACTAGGAGGATTTCCAGTGTTATAAAATGTAAAAATTGTTAAATAAATATGTTCACGTCATTGTACTGGACAGTCAAATACTGTTCTGGCATAATTGTAACTTGAGCTATTCACCACTTCCAATCACGTCACCTTTAGGCTTGATTGGCTTCTGAAATTAAGATTAGCTCACTGATAAATTGCAGACCTTGTCTGGTGTTTCCGATTTCATATTCAGTCCTCTCTTCCCATTCGCTCTGCAGGAGTTGTCCCTACAGCCCAAGGATGATATCATTGATAGAACCAAGATGGAGGACACTCTTAAGAGGAGATTCTTTTATGATCAAGCATTCTCCATCTACGGTGGTAAGAGGCAGAGCACTAAATTACCATTAGTTAATGTCACTTGACTAGATGGAAATTATGGTTTTTGTAGGTATGGTTTGGTGTTCACCATTTTTGAAAGGAGAATTCATAGGAATGTTTTTAATGCACAGGTATAGCATTATTGTGCTCAGAAAATGGGCTACAATAGAACCAGGGCACAGGAGCTGCATCTCCTTCTTTTGGGCCTAATTGCATTTTGTCAGGTGTGAGCGGGCTGTACGACTTTGGCCCCGTCGGGTGTGCTCTGAAGAACAACATCCTCCAAGCATGGAGGCAGCACTTCATCCAAGAGGAGCAGATCCTGGAGATCGACTGCACTATGCTGACCCCAGAGCCTGTTCTCAAGTAGGTGATATGACCTCTGTGTGTACCTTTATACTCTGTTGATCCGGGGATGGACTGGTTTCAGGTTTGAGGTTTTAGAGGCCTTTTTAAAGCCCCCCAAAGCTTTCCCGAGGTATAATTAATCTGGATTTAATCTCAGTCAGTTTTAACTGACTTCAGGTTGAATCTGACTGTACTGCTGTTCTAGGACTTGAGTTGTAGGTTACTGAGAAGGTAACCAGCTAGTGAAGGCCTTCACTAGCTGGTTGTCTGTTCAGAATTAAGTTCTAAACGGCAGTCTAGGCTAATGTAGCATGGTTAGCTCAGCTAGTTCGCTAGTAAGCACGGATGGTGCAGTGAAAGCGAAGGCTGGTAGCAGGTTATCGCGACAACACTCCCCGATGACGTAACCCTCAAATTCAAAAGTACGTTGTTGCCCTTGGCTAGAGGCGACTGACTGGTAACGCGTTCGTTCAACAAAATATTTGGACAAGTGAGAAGCCGGGGTTCAAATCCCACCTCGGGCTCAGGCCAATTCTTCACCTGTTACATTGGTGCCGTGATTCGGATCTGGGTGGGAGTAAAAAAAATAAAAAATAAATAAAAAAATGGTTACTGCGGAGTTTCACATGGAGGGGAAGTCAAAGGGGGGTGAGTGTAGCATGGTTAGCTCAGCTAGTTCGCTAGTAAGCACGGATGGTGCTGTGAAAGCGAAGGCTGGTACCAGGTTATCACGACAACTCCTGTATGAAGTAGATGAAGTGTTTGAAGGAGGTGTTGAGGTGGGCCTCCTCCTGCAGCTGCATGACGGAGTCGAAGTGCTGGTGGTAGATATGAGCGTAGACCCGGAACAGCCTCTTCAGGATGGTCTTGGCCACAGACAGGAAGTTCTTCGGGAAGGGCACTCCGATCTTGGAGGGGAAGAGAGTCTCGTCGTCCAGCTGGTCCTGCACCCAGGTCATCAGATAGTCAATGTATTTGGGGGCTGAGCATTTGATGGGCTTCTTAATGTTGGTGCCGTTGGCCCAGTGGTACTCATACCTGGGCCCTGCAGACATGACAGCACAGCTGATCTCTGTGCAGAACTCTGTGATGGTGCCATACAGCATGTTGATCTGGTTAAAGAAATCCACCGTGTTCACGGCGATCCACTCGTTGAGGTCTTCTCCCTCCGGCAACATCACAGCCTGCCGCAGATTCCCGCTGCCCAGTGTGGCCTCGGCGTGCTTCAGCAGGTCGTACTGGTGGGAGCCTTCTGGAATGTTCTTCTTTGGCTTGAAGGTCTTTGAGGAACGATTAAAAAGGAAACTCATGGCAGCAGACGAGCAAACTGTTCAGTGCGGACACAAAGAAAAGTTTCAATAGAAGACCTCACAGAAGTCCGATCACTGGTATGCGTTGGATGTCTGATAGGCAATTCGGTGAAAACACACCTTCTTTAACTTTGCTACTTGAAAAATGTCCGTTTTTTGCGTTTTTACATTCAGTTTCCAAGACCACCTTGACTTGTTACCAGAGTAAATGCAAGATACGTAACCCTCAAATTCAAAAGAACATTGTTGCCCTTGGCTAGAGGCGATTTCGTCTTTAGCTGACTGGTAACGCGTTCGTTCAACAAAATATTTGGACAAGTGAGAAGGCGGGGTTCAAATCCCACCTCGGACTCAGGCAATTTCATCACCTGTTACACTAACACCTTCCTAATACTGGTGTGGTCCTGTTTTGGTAAATCTCCAATGCTGACATCGCACCTTTACAGTTACAGAACTGTGTGGACTGTGGTGATAGTGACTCAGCGGCCTTGATAGTGGTCCTATAGTGTGAGTCATGTTGCTGCCTGGTGGTTCCTGGAGACAGCTGGACTGTGCTGATCTGTGGGTTTTGATAGACAGGTAGACATTAATTCTGTGATTTTATGCATGGGGACTGTGTTTCTAAGCAGACTCCATAGCCTGGTTGCAGAAACAATTCACCAAAAACACTACTACTGCATAGTATAACATAGTATGCATTGTTCATTATTCAAGTAATCTTTCTTTGCATGCTTTTGCTCATATTCAAGCTGGTACTTATTAAGAATATTAATGTTGTGAGTCAAGGAAAACTAATCTATTCACTGTATTTCTGTTAGATATTCCTTTAAAGATCTTTCTGTGAGTATTAAACTGTTTTTGAAACCTTCAGGGTCCCAACCAAAGTATCTTAGTAAGGGTATATGTGTGCCTGTTGCAGGACATCAGGACACGTGGATAAGTTTGCAGACTACATGGTGAAGGATGTGAAGAACGGAGAGTGTTTCCGTGCCGACCACCTCCTGAAAGGTACGGAGCAGCACTTGCAGTTCTCCCTGTTTTTGGATCACATGAATGCAGTGATTCAGTTGAAGAGATTGCTCATATCAGTATAAATGTGTGAGATTTCAGTGGACCCCTCGGTCTCTCAGACCTGGCAATGTCCTGAGTATCAGTGCTTTGCCCTCAGGGGAAGGGAAGTGTGTGGCTCAGTAGAAATCACAGAGCTTTTAGCGGGATGCTGCTCCACCATTATCCCGTGCCTGCCGTTTAAACAGCAGCTGGTTTAGTGGTTAATGTCTGCCCAGTCACCGGAAAGTTCCGTGCTTCACTGGGTCATACCCAAAGATAAAATGGCACCCCTGGGCTCATTGTTTGGCTTGTAGTGTTGTGTTGGCTTACAGTTGAGAACAACTCAACACAGAAAGAGAGAAAGTTAAATTTCACTGAAAGATATTTACACAAGATGGCCCAGGTTTATTTCAAAATGGGAGTTGACATTTTGCTGTGTCTAGGGGCCAACTGAATAGCTAAGATTTGTATTTGTGGCAATACACAAATTAGTTAATCTTCCTATTGTCTTGTTATGCTTCCTGATAAATTTTAATAATGTAAAATGTGTTAATAACAGGCCTGTTTTTTAATACTCTTGTAAATTTCCTCATTTTCTTAGCTCATCTCCAGAAATTGATGTCTGACAAGAAATGTGCTGCTGAAAAGAAAGCTGAGATGGAAGATGTCATCACTCAGGTCTGATTGTAGAACTAAAAGCGTATTCTCATAATTTAAAAAATAATAATGTCCAGATTGAGATTGAGTTTTAATAATTTTCTCCTACTACATACATGATGGAGTTTCTCCTTTTTGTAAGCTGTGGCTTTTTTCACAGGTTCTAAAACTAATGTGAGATGCTTTGTCGACATTGTTTAGACTAATTTATCTTGCTTTATAGTTGTCTTGTGGAGACATTGTGATCCGGTTAGGAAAACTACAATTGCAGATGAAATATTGATATATTATTAGTTTAAAGTAACTGGAGTCCAGAACTGCAATGCTTGCTTATGCTATTCTCAGATGGACAACTACACCCAGCAAGAGTTGACAGACCTCTTTGTTAAGTACAACGTCAAGTCTCCGACCACAGGGAATGACCTGACCGCACCCATCTCCTTCAACCTGATGTTCCAGACCTCCATTGGACCTGGGGGCAACATGCCAGGGTAAAGGGAGGGGGCACTGAATGCTGAATCATGCTCACAAAATATTTCTAACTCTGTCTCCAAAACAGAGGGAAGTGTTTGGAAAAATTAGTAACCGCATTCAGAAAAGAAACTAATCTTATCATAACCACAGGCTAACCTAAAATCTCAATGTCAGTGCCACATGCTGAATTTGTATGCGTTTTAAAAGTTGAATTTATACGTTGCATGTAAACATCAGCTTTCACTTTCACATATCAAAGACTTGGCTGTATATGGCCGACGCATTCAGCCTGGTGTACTCAATGAATGTAATGTAATGTGCAGGTATCTACGGCCAGAGACCGCTCAGGGAATCTTCCTCAACTTCAAGCGCCTGCTGGAGTTCAACCAGGGAAAGCTGCCCTTTGCCGCGGCCCAGATCGGGAACTCCTTCAGGAATGAGATCTCTCCCCGCTCGGGCCTCATTCGGGTCAGGTGAGCCAGTTCAACTGGTGGAAGAGGGCAGTGTCATAGACCTGGAAATAGGGCTCACTCTACTTGGCTGTAATGGGAAGGTTTTCAGATGATTTACTGTACATGTATTTTGGTTGCTTAACATTACAGTTACATAACATTACAGTATGCACTGGCCTGCAGGAGCCTTGCTTTAAATCTCAGCTGAAATGGCTGAATATTGTGTTTTTTTCATTTTAAAAAAACTTACTGAGGGTCAGTATATGTGGAATGTCTCATTCACAGCTGGAACCATCTGTAATAGTTTCTTGCTGCAGTTTGCTTAGAGGAATAGCAGTAGAACTAATCTTTGTGGAAAGCTCGATCAACTCAGTAGTAGTAACTAAGGAGTGGAGTTATCACACAAATTGCATCTAGAAAAGTAAATGCAGTCCTGACCTTGTCCTCCAAACAGAGAGTTTACCATGGCAGAAATAGAGCACTTTGTGGACCCCAACGAAAAGATCCATCCAAAGTTCCAGAATGTAGCAGACCTGGATATCCTGTTGTACTCCTCCAAAGCACAGACCAGTGGCCAGTCAGCCAAAGTAATGAGGCTGGGTGAGGCAGTAGACCAGGTAAGACCGGTTGGTGGTGAGGGGGTGGAATTGGTGGGGAAGTCCAGCCTGCAGCTGTGTCCTGAATTTACCCAACTTGACTGCTCAAGACTCAGTTTAAAACTTGTTATTTAGAATTTACATCTTTCCTTTGTGTTGTTACTTGTAAATATTTTCCGGAAAAGTCTGTTGCCGCAGACGATTAGAGTTCCACCGCTGACCCAAGTGATTTGTATATGGCTGTCTGCCCAGCATACGATCTAAGCCCGCATTCATATTGGTTTGCAGGGGGTGATCAATAACTCTGTCCTGGGCTACTTCATTGGGAGGATCTACCTGTACCTTACCAAGGTGGGCGTGAGCCCAGACAAGCTGCGCTTCCGTCAGCACATGGATAACGAGATGGCCCACTATGCCTGCGACTGCTGGGATGCTGAGACCAAAACCTCCTACGTACGTCCACCTCCGTGCCCCTGTTGGCCTGGCTCCAATGGTCCAGCCACACTTTTACGACTGGTGCCGGAACCGTCGAGTTGACTGCAACGAAACGGCTACCTACAATTTGTTATTTTCCCCCACAGGGCTGGATCGAGATTGTTGGGTGTGCAGACCGCTCGTGCTATGACCTGCTGTGTCACGCCCGGGCCACCAAAGTCCCCCTGGTGGCTGAGAAGCCCCTGAAGGAACCCATATCCATTTCATATCAGAGCTTGCATCTCCACAGTCCGATCATAGGCTCTTAAGATGCGTAAATATCTGTAGCATTACATCTCACTGTGGTAGTGCTATTTTCTGGCATTTACAATACCGGTCAGTTTTGTCTATACCCCACTGTTTCAATGGCGTTTATGGAGAGCATTTGTTACCGCAGGTGCACCGTCTTCTTGTCACTACCCTTAACCATTGCACACAAAACCGTAAATGTTGTCCAGTTCGAACCAAACAAGGGAGCCATCGGCAAGGCCTACAAGAAAGAGGCCAAGCTGGCGATGGAGTACTTGGCCATCTGCGATGAGTGCTACATTACGGATCAGGAGAAGCTTCTCAGTGAAAATGGGTTAGTTCTGAAACCTGTGTGCTTTATGCAGTCTTTATAGCGTTCACATTTATGTTGCTGTAGGCTACTTGTAAAATAGAATTTTTTACATACATGTTTACTTCTCATCCACCTTAGTGAGTTCACCTTTGAGACAGAAGGGAAGACTTTTAAGCTAACCAAGGACATGGTCACTGTGAAGAGGTTCCAGAAGACTCTACATGGTAAGTTAGCACTCAACCTATAAATTAATACCTGAAGTTGTAATTCACAAAATGGGTGTAACACAGGAAGATAATACTGTCTGAAATTGAACCATTCTACTGGAGATTATTTATGGACATTTCCACGTTTGATGTGGACACAGTTGGTTGGCAGTTGTACATTGTGAATATTGAAATTGTCCAGTTCAATTTTCTTGATTTACCACTATCTACCACTCCAGGGCAGTTGACATGGCACCCCTAGGCCATCAGAATAAGGAAATCCTATTTAGTGATGTGCATAGGAAAGAAGCGTTGGTCATGAAAGAAGTGCATAATGATTGCATAAAATAATTTGTTCTGTTGTGTCAATTCTTACATTTTATTTATTACCCTTTCCCACAGTTGAAGAAATTGTTCCCAACGTAATCGAGCCGTCCTTCGGCATTGGAAGAATCATGTACTCCATCTTTGAACACACATTCCATGTCAGACAGGGCGACGAACAAAGAACGGTAAAGACTACTCTGAAGATAGCACAAAGATTTACTCTAAAAATCATCAATGAAGTGGGAACTGTGTAGCTCATAGTATTTCAGATATCTGCAATCGCAAGGGCTTTGCACTAATTTCTGGGACTAAATTTGCACTAAATTAACTAACTTCTTGTCCGCTGTTCTTAGTAGAGATTATAGCAGGGTTGATTAATTACTTGTGTGTTTCAAATACACAAGGCAGCTGAGGTGTTCCTTGCCCCAGACTTAACCAAGTTTTCTCTCTAGTTTTTCAGCTTTCCGGCCACTGTAGCACCCTACAAATGCTCCGTCCTCCCTTTGAGCCAAAATCAGGAATTCGTGCCTTTCGTCAAAGAGCTATGTGAGTACTTATTAAATTGTCACGTTGAATTGGCTGACAAGACTATTGACATGAGATCACTTATTACTGAATGTAAGTTTTGGGTGATTACTCTAGGCTGCTTTGTGTGATTACACTGTAAACACATTTTCCTTACAATTATCAGCAATTTTGGAGAATTGGAGAATTTCAGTCCTTGTAATAGGTCCCTACCAAAGCAAATTTAATTAGCTTTTATATGCCAAGTGCTAAGTTGTTAAATAGAAGGATGTGGTAATTTTGGCATTGTCATGACTTACTGTTAAGTTGTATTTAATTATTTGTTTGTGTTTACTGAAACAATGCAGACTGCAAATGCTATCTCAGGGGTACAATCACAGCTTTTGGAATTCAAACCTACAATCTTCTGACTGTGATTTCAGCCTCTTATTCACCAGTGAATGAAGTGATTAATAAATCACCAGGGCTAATGAGATTAAAGAAACTAGTACAAACTGTTTTGTGCTCAATCCAAGTGTAATTGGTTACACTGCTTTGACTGTGATTTCTTTGGGGGGGTCATACAGCTGGTACATTCTTCAAGATGAAAGAGAATGTTTTAAATGAGCCATTGTGCATATTTAATACCTCTTTATGAAATATATAGAGTATGTTTTACGATACGCAATGACTATTTTTAAAAAGCCTGTGAACTATCAAAGTTCTTGAAGAAACCACTCACGCTTTTACCGTGTTCTCTTTTTGGCATACCTGTAAAAATGCGAAGGAATAGTGTTTGATTTGTTGCACGTTTGCCCTCCTTTCCACAGCCGAAGCCATGACCAAAAACGGCGTCTCGCATAAGGTGGATGACTCCTCTGGGTCCATTGGGAGACGCTACGCCAGGACGGATGAGATCGGCGTGGCGTTTGGCATCACCATCGATTTCGACACGGTGAACAAGAACCCCCACACCGCCACCCTGAGGGACCGCGACTCCATGCGTCAGATCAGGGCCGAGGTAAGAGAACGGGGCTATCGGGTGGCACAGAAATTAGTCAGTGATGAATTCATAGGATTGGAGGAAAGCCACTGCTTTTCCTTGGTTTTTGAAGACATAGCTTACCAGTACAACACAAACCACTAAAACACATTTGCACAATGGGCAGAAATCATAAACATGCCTCATGAACACACATAGTACAGCAATGCTTGCAGTAGGATTGAGGTCAAATTTGATAGCATTATATTAGATTACATTACACTTTATTTAGCACACTCTTTTATCCAAAGCGACGTACAAACAATGCGTAGCATAACATGCACAATGTCATTAGAACAGACTATAGAACAGGTTAGATAAGATGCAATTCACAAATGATCCGTTTTACACAAAACCAGTTGGCAAGACCATTGTCTGCTTTGTAGAAAAGCAGCGAGTGGATTTTTAAAATGCGTGTTTATGTTGTGTCGGAAGGTTTCTGAGTTGCCGGAGATTGTCCGCGACCTGGCGAATGGAAACACCACATGGGCCAAAGTGGAGAGCAAGTATCCCATCTTTGAGGGACAGGAGACCAGCAAGAAGGAAGTCATCGAGGAATAAAACACAACTGCACCAGCCAGCACCTCTCACTGGAGAAAGCGGACATTTGTACTTAAAGTCAATCGGGGCACTTTCCCAGCTGTAATTTGCAAAGCTGTCTGTTCACTAGTAGAGGTCCTTATGTTTCACAATGCAGCCACTATTGTTTTGGGATAATGATAATTTTTATGTAATTATAATGCTTCAAGTCGAATAACGGTATGTTTTTGCATATTCCTGCCCATAAATGTTAGCTTTTAAATTCAGTTGAAATCCTCATAACTAAAAAAAGAATGGGGGAAATGGCGAGGCATTTTGGTGAATGACCTCTCTCTTTGAGAGCTGTTGGTGTACGGTTTATACAAATGCCTGAAAAGGTGAGGGAAGGCACTTTGTCTTTATATCAACCTGCTTAAATCATGTCCTTTCTTTTCAGTTTCGAGGTGTGTCTCACAGAGCAGAAGACATGTATGTCACTGTTCTGAAACTGGGGAAATGAAATGAAAAGCATCTTGGTTCAATAAACCCAAATTATCTGTAGACCTTGTGGTTGTATTCCATTTTTTTTACTGTATTTATGTACACAATACCAGTATACCAGCGTTCCTTCTAAAGATGCATTTTAAATGTTGGGCTTAAAGAGGTCCAGTTGTTTTTGGGTGTTTTGTCTGCCCCAAAAATTTTATTACTACATTTTTACATTCTTGCAGTAATCCAATATCCTCATTCTCAGAAATGGTTTATATATACCATGAAATACAATGGATGCAACCACATTCCATGATATTGACACACACTCCTCTAGACATGGTATTTACACACAGTATTCCAAATAAGTCATGTGAAGGACATTCATGAAATGTCCTGCCAATTCAATTAAAAGAGAAGCTTGCTTCTGCATTATGCTGTGTTATGTTTTATTATGATCAAGATTGAGAATATTGGGACATACAGATGTACTTCTATTTCTATGTGGAACTAGAACCTGTATTCTGAGCAATATTCCATTTAATAGTAAAATCTCATATCTCATAGCGGTATTCACCACCAGGATACTGGCTTATTTGGGATTTTGTAAACAGCAAAATATTCACATTTGTCATTGTCAGAACACTTGAATATGCACGTTAGAATTGGAGTATTAGTGCATGTGTAAATGTCTAGTCCGTAGTATTAACAGCTGATCCCTTGTAAGTGCACACGATATCTCCATGCAATTACCACATTCTGTCCTTTTGAAGTAGTATGTCCCAATCTCAACTTGACTGATATGACTAAAGGGAGATAAATGGTTGCTGGCTTATTTGGGATTTTGTTAACGGAGCAAGATATTTACATAATTTGCCATTGTCAGAACACTTGAATATTCATGTTAAAATGTAAATGTACTTAATGATGCATAAATGGAGAAATGTCTAGTCAGTAGTATTAATAGCTTACCCCTTGGAACGTAAGTACATACAGATATCTCCATGTGCTTGCCACATATTGTAAGTAGTATGTCCCAATGTCACCTTGGCTGATATGACTAAAGGAAGATAACACATGCAGCTGTATTTTTCTTTTGGGCGGCTTGTTCATGTATCTAAACAAAGGTCAGGTCAGGTCACATCAATCTGCTGTTGAAGATAAACCATAATCCTTAGCTGGCTGAATCCTGACTTCACAAAGTAAGGGCTACAAACCATTGGCATTCATGCACCATGAAACGCAAGGGTGGTATTACAAATATCTGATGTTAAAGACCGGTTTCCTATGAAGGAAATCAATTATAAACTGCAACTCACAACCGTTCTGTATAATCCTGTGGTTATTGTAATTCTCTATATTTTTCGGTACTATTTTCACCTTTTATGCATTTAAATCTATCATTTCTGTTCACCATTCCTGTAGGTATGACAGTGTGTTAAGGGCATAACTGAATACATCCACATTGTAGAGCATTGTGTTTGTTTAAATTAATAGACACTCCAGTCCGGTGATTTTATATGCATAGTCCCATGTTTTTTCCAAGAAATAATAATAATAATAATTATTATTATTATTTATGTATAAATGATAGAGTAAAATGTGTATGCTCCAAAACTGTGTGTTAAAGGTGACTGTGGAGTTGGCATTTATCTATATGACCACATTGGGGCACTATTTCAAACTCACCCACCTTTGCAAACATTTTTTGTGTAGGCCTACATTAAAAAAAGAATGTGCATAACAAAATATACACTTCTTAAATAACAATTGTATGCTGACACAGCTATATAACTATGTCCTCCGTGGTGAAAGACACAAGGTCTATGTGCTTGATGGGCCTCATTTTCCCTCTAGGCCACCATTTGAATAGCCAGTATAACTGACACCGTATTGAAGACTGCAAAGACAAACCTGACAAACATGAAGAGAAAATGACATTTCTAAGTCCATAAGTTCTACAAAAGAAAAATGAAAGCATAGTTTTGAGATCCTTAAAGTTTAGTTAAGTCCTTTAATACCATGTTAATATGACTAACAGACCCTACAAAGACCAAATACGGATCATTTTTTTTATATTTGTCAGCCTGGTGGAGCATAAAGCAGACTGACAATATTCCAATCAACTGTCTGGCTGAGGGATAAGGGAACAAGATAAGAGTCACGATAAAAACCTGAAACAGGCCCGGACCTATTCAGAGTATGCTGGTTCCTCTTATTCTAGTTCCTGTGCTTTATTTTGAAGCCATTTTCTCCATTCATCAGGATATGAAAGCACAGTAAGTAATCATCGATTTCTGAATGAATACACTTAAATGCGCAGGCATGATTAATAACGTATTATTATGTTGCCATTCCTTTATCCCAATGCACATTCTAAAAAAGTGCATTGGGATAAAGAGAAGAATGAAAAGAAAAAAATGATCCTATTTGGACTACTAAAGCTACACAGGAACCTGTTGAGGAACTGGAAATTGGGTTTGTACCCAATTACAGAAGGATTTGGTGAGGATTTTAGGTACACAAATATGTTAATATAATTTCAGCACACTGGTTTGAACTATTTATAATAATTCATGAAAAATTTAAGATTTGTCATGCCCATATACAGTGGGCTCAAAAATTATTGGCACCCTTGACAGAAAATGAACAAACAATACTCAAAAAAATTCTAAACAATATATTTATAGACAAACTCGAAATACCAACATGTGATAAATACTGTGCTATATTAATGTTTCAATGGAACCAACAAAAATCATTTACTGATTTAATTCTAAATCAATTTCCTCCAAATCAATGTTTCACAATTATTGGCACCCTTAAAGATTATTGTAAATAACACCTACCAAAATTAAACCAGGTATTAAATTCCACTTATTTAAGTTTATCTATGTGTTAAGGAACTGTATTGAGTGATTACATCACTTCCTGTTTCACTAGGGTATAAAAATGAAGTAACACACATGCAATATCCCTTTGTCATCCAACACCATGAAGAAAACAAAAGAATTGGCAGTTCAAAAGAGGCAGATGGTCATAGACCTTCATAAACGTGGTAATGGCTACAAGAAAATTCTCCAACAATTGAATATACCACTGAGCACTGTCAGAGCAATTATAAAAAAGTTCAAAAGAAATGGAACTGTTGTAAATCTCATGGGTAGAGGACGCAACTGCATCCTGCCCCCCAGGATACTGAGGAGAATGGTGAGAGAAGCAACAACATCCCCAAGGATCACAGTGAAAGAATTGCAGGCCTTGGTGGCATCTTGGGGTCACCAGGTTTCAAAAAGCACCATCAGACGCCACCTCCATAACCACAGCCTCATTGGAAGGGTTGCCGGAAGAAAGCCTTTTCTGACCACAAGACACAGAAGAAAGCGCTTGGAGTTTGCCAAACGTCATTTACATTATGACTGGAACAAGGTTCTCTGGTCAGATGAGACCAAAATTGAACATTTTGGTCAGATACAGCATCGGTATGTTTGGTGTAGGAACAGAGATGCATACAAGGAGAAGCACCTCATACCCACAGTGAAATATGGTGGTGGGTCAGTCATGTTTTAATTCCAGAGGTCCAGGGGCACTGGTTAGGATTGATAATAGCATAATGAATCCCAGCAAGTATCAGGCAATTTTGGCTGAAAATCTGGTTCCCTCTGCCAGAAGTCTGGGACTTGGTAGTAGGTGGACTTTCCAACAAGACAATGACCCAAAACACACTTCAAGATCCACACAGAAATGGTTCCGTGACAACAAAATCAACGTTCTGCAATGGCCATCTCAGTCACCAGACCTCAATCCAATCGAAAAGTTGAAGAGGTCAGTTGATAAGCACAAACCCAAGAACGTGAAGGATCTTGAAAGGATATGCAAAGAGGAATGGTCCAAAATCTCTCCAAATGTGTTCCTTAATCTTGTCAAAAATTACAGGAAGAGACTCCATGCTGTTATCCTTGCCAGAGGTGGTTGCACTAAGTACTAGGTGAAGGGTGCCAATAATTCTGAAACCTTGATTTTGTTGAAATGTATTTTTTATTAAATGATTGTTATGATTTTGGTTGTTTCCATTGAAACATTAATAAAGTACAGTATTTGGCACATGTTGGTGTATTACCTTTCTCTATAATGATATTATTCTTTTTTTTAAGCCTTGTTTGTGCATTGCTGGTGAGGGGTGCCAATAATTCTTGAGCCCACTGTACATATCTATAGGCCTTCTAAAAAACTATTTTGGGGCAAATCCTCCCATATTGACATTAAAAATATAAATTAACTTCCCAGAATGTCAGTACTGTGCAAATGTCTTAGGCAGACACACACAAATGTGAAATTTGTAAAGCGAAGATGCTTTCCAAAATAATGAAACTAAAAGTTTTGAAATATTTAAAAAGTTACTATAAAGAGGAGGAAGCAGTTAAAAATGAAATCAAATCAATATTTGATATAACCTCCCTTCGCCTTTAAAACTGCAATCAATTCTCTTAGGTACACTGTCCTGTAGTGTTATAGGAAAATCAGCTGGTGGGTTCTTTCAAACATATTGAAGAGCTTTCCAGATAATCCCAGACAGCCTTGAGCATTCATTTCCATTAATGATTACATGATAATTCAATGTGCATTCTCTCTGTGACTACTTTAAACCAGCAAGGCCTCATAGAAGTGTTTTTCCTTTCATTGTTAATACAAGCTGTTCTGTGCGCTTTACCTTTAAGTGATAACATTGCTGCTTTGACTGTCCCTTGATCTACTGGTCTGCATCACAGGGCTTTTTTATAGTGTGTATTTTATTCTATTCATTCAGGGGTTTTATTCATGAGTTTATGAATGTACTGCTGTTTTTCAACCCCAAGCTACTGTATATAAAGTATAAGTGCAGCATACAGTATGTGAAAGGGCACTTCATATAATGCTGATGCAGAAATTAAAGGATACACTGAAGTCGCAAGTAATTTATTAGTAAATTATCATGCAACGCATGTGACCTACTGTATATGTTAGATAAGGCAGTGTTCTAACATGACTAAAATGGCTTCCACTTTTGTCTTCTGTATGAATGGAAACTCAAATAGAGAGCATAATGTTCTCTTCATTTTTTTTTCTTCTGCTTTTTTCAGGACAATATGGTTTTGTTATTGTTTTTGTAGGGAATGTACATATGTGGTGCATTGTGTGTATAAAATGGCAATTATTTGAATGCTTCAGCAATTATGTAGAAAGCCACAGGATAAGGAAAAGCACATAAGGTAATTTCAATGATAATTCTACACAATTCTGCTTCTAAATGAAACTATTCCTCTGTTGGCAAACAATGTACATAACACAGTATATGTTTAAACATTTCTTAACAAGGTCCACGCTGTAGCAGTTTTTTCAGCACAAACTAAAATATATTTGTATATTATATGCAAAATATATTTGTCTTTACTGTTTATGATGACACCTTAATCTAGCATATGAATACATTAATTGTTAATTCATATAATTTTATGTGATTATCTGAATTTAGCAGATAGTACTTTATTTGTAGTGCTGCTTAATACTTTGTTGTACGTCGCTCTGGATAGGATCGGCTGGCAAATGACTATAATGTAATGTAATGTAATGTAAAATAGCATTCCACCAGTGCAATTGTACTATAAATATCACTGACTCACAGACGTATTAGGAACTATGCACTTTCTGTGGCCTACACTGTCTTTCTTTCTGCTATCATTTGACAGACAGGCTGATAACCAACCCCGTGGCGTTCAAATAATATAAATATTAGGCTGTCACAACAGCTTCATTGTTCCGCACATCCGTAACGGTGACCGGTGGGTGAGGTACAGCCCGTAGACTAACCCACCATCACTCCAGCTACAGGGGATATGTATATATTCATCCGTATTTATTTATTTATTTATTTTATTATTTGTTTTATAAGTTTCCCATTTTCATTTTAAAAGCAGGGGTGCTGCAATTCAACCTATACGACTGTCCTCAGACGTATCCTCCAGCTGCTTTACTGAATTCAAGGTCAGTAACCTTTTAAAAGGTCCTATGCCTATTTACAGTAAATTACTGCAATAAATAAATAAATTTTAACGAGTAAAGCAGAAACAGCCTTTTGTGAATCAAGTTAACACTATTTCCCTAACAAACAATCCTGATTGTTTAATCATGGACGAATGTTGCTGGAAGAAAAGCTTGTTTTGAAAATTGATAATCGGATACTTATTTATATGGAACGAATGCAAGTCTCCTAATCATTGCAGCTTTAAATAAACATGTGCACAAAGGAAATTGTTGGTGCTATTTCCTACTGTGAAGAAAGTCACCGACGTGTCCGAGAGTGCATAATCTTGCAACAGGTGTAGGCTACGCTGAGCAACTGCGAACTTTAAAATAGGATTGCGGCATACAGATGACTCGTAGTCAGACCTATTTGAGTAAAAAGCTATTCTATTGACCTACTTTGTGGGCGATCAATTTTTAAGTGTTGTTGGTAATTATCTGATTTGAGAATCAGCTGTCACTGAAATTATTTTGAAGAAACTACAGTTGGTATTTTTATTATCACTGTTGTTGATTCATATATTTTGCTGAAAATTTGTCACTGAAAAAATGTTAAGACCGCTAGTTTATAGTTCTTATATTTTGTTTTGCATGGGACATGTGAGAGCAGAAGGTAGTACCACCAATCACGTCGAATTTGTAAAGGACAGATGGGACACTTTGTATGCTTTGTTTTAAAGCCAGAAGTAGCTTAGAGTAGCTCTTTGTAGATTGTTATGCAACATATATCACTGATGATACAACCTACAAACATAGACAGGCATGAGCAAAGAAATGTACCTGGGCAAACTAGACTATCATTAGGCTATGGTATGCTTAGCTCCCAAAGCAATTCAATCAAAAATGTCTAACAAATTGCAAACATGAGTTGAAAGGTAAGCCATAGTCTGCTTCTACAATGTTCCAGTACTTAACTGATATTGCACAATCTAGACAAACTTCATGAAAGCATTTTATCACATCGTGACAGACGTCACTGCAAAAACAGTAAGTGACACAAAGCCTCTGCAAGAAAAGAAGAAGATGACCCCATTCATTGCATATTGACAGTAGTAACACACAAGTAACCTTTTTTGCAATCTATTGCTGAATCTAGTTTAATTTTAAATGATTTTAGCTGCACGGTACTGTTGCTATAATACTGTAATCCTGTTGGGGTAAAGTGGTGTCATAAGTGACCTGTGTGTGCTCCTCACTCAACAGTTCCCTCTGTGCTACTATTTGCTTGTGGGCCACGATGGGAGTCAAAGCCGCCCTTCCCAAATATGAGCTGTGCATATACATGGCTGTTTTGTACATGGCTATGGTCTGGGCTGGTAGCTGGGTGTTTGAGGTCTCCAGTGGTAAGTACACTTGTGTGCATAATGGCACGAGACTGAGGACTTGGTGAACCAGTTTCTTTCAGCCTGCACATACAACTGAACAGACTTTTTTGGATTCTGTAAGACCTCTGGTTAGTATAAGAACTTACAGCAAGACTGTAATTTCTCTTGAATAAAAAACTGCTATCAATGCAGGCTTAAAGGACTTTTGACCAGTTCCATTAGGTCGACATGTATGTTATTGAACAAGCATATTGCTTTGCCACATTCTAATTTCTGATTATATTTATTTATATTTTTTGTATTTTAATAAGCTGCTTCAATAACTTCTCCATCACATGTTTCCACAAGGAAATGGCCCTCAGGGCAATGAGAGCAGTGGGGAAGGTGATTTCCTCTTTCTGTCAAAATAAGTCAAGCCTTTGTGCTGAAGTACTAATGAATAATCCATTTTACAGCAAGTACTCATAATAATTACCTTCTTCAATTGTGATATCAAAGCAAATTGCTGGTTAATAGAAGCAATCAATGGGATCTATGCAGGCTCAAGTGGAGTTTCAAGTGGTGACATAATTGAATTTAAATGTGGCCCTCTTCAGCCAAGATTCCTCTGGTACAGCATGAGTGACCTATACCTATGTCAATGCTACACCTGAAAATGGAAAAGTGTGCCAACTTTATAACAGGGTCTGCACACAATATTCTGGACAGAAGTAGGCTACAAAATGAAATGAGATGTCACTATGGCAGAGAAACCACTTTAAACTGGCAATAAATCAAATTTGAAATATAGTTAAAAAAGAAAATATTCTAGTCTTTTGTGACAAGTTTGTATGAAATATGACAGCAGCAAAATTCACTAATGTTTTAAAATTCAAGTAAAAAAAAGTAGGTAGTAAGTAAGTAAGTAAAAAAAAAAAGTAAGTAAGAGCTTTGAGATTTGAAATTTCCAAACATTTCATTTAATTTCATTATTTTTGAAACCATCTTCACTTTACGGATTTGTTTTACACGTGCCTAAGACTTTTGCACAGTAAGTAAAACCCCTAAAACATATAATGGGTGTTTTGTTAAGTCTGGCCTTGTTGAAATAGACACTGAAATGTTGTTAGTACTCAGCAACTGAATCAAAACATTGTGTTAGCTTGCCCCAGCGTGCTTCACATTGTACTAGGAAAAGGGCAGCAGGGCATTGGTTTTGAGACCTGGAGACGGCAAGCCTGCAGACATGTGAAGCATGTAATGGATATCAGGTTTCTGTATTAATAAACCAGGGCAGGGGTAGAAAATTATGTTCAGGATGTCATCCATAACAAAAGCGACTCATCTACAATAGTTTCATGGGCAAGTCAGTGCTGATCCCCAGGGAAGCTTTTGTTTGGCTGTACTGAGCATTAATAAATTGTCCTTCTCCCGCTTTTTCACTACATGAAGGACGATAGTTGTTCCAATGTCAATGTACGTGTTATGTACGGTACTGAGGACCCAGACGCAGACCAGGGGGTAATCCAAAAATGTAGTTATTTATTCTGAATTCGTAGCCAGGAGATCCAAGACAAAGACAAAAACAGCAAGCAAAACAATGGTAGAGAAAACAGGCAAAAAGGTTAAAAAAAAAAAATTTTTAAATCAATAGGCGAAAGTACAAAAGGGCAAAGGCAAAAAACCAAAGTCACTAAAACATATCAGATAATGAAAAAAGAGGAAAGCAGAAGGGCAAACAAAACAAGAGGGTAAGGCAGGCTCGAAAATCAAGGTGTCAAAGGGGTGTCTTTATGAATCTCAAGAAATAGGCGTACAAGTAATTCGGCACTATAACTGATCAACGTTCTGACAATGGTAGAAACGGAGACTGAGGTTTAAATACATGAGGGAAGGTGACAATCTAGGCGGGGCTGGGAAAAAGGTGGGCTAAACAAATAGACAACAGGTGGGGAAACATAATAGGGTAATAACATAATAACAGGAGGGAGACGAAAACGCGGACTGGATGCACGTAACCGAACATGTAAAACATACGGCTCCAGATTAGGGAGTAGACATTTGCATAGATTGAAGACGTAGTGATAGTCAGAGACAGGTGCGACAACTTCGCTGAAACTAAGCGAGTAATCAGGGATAGCATAGGGAGGCGAAGTTATAGAACAGTGCAGAAACACTAAGAGATTGCGTTAGTGAATTAGTTACGTGAATACTTCTAAACTACCCAATAAAAGTGACTGTTAGTTAGTTAGTTAGTTAGACAGACAGTAAGTGTATTAATCAGATTAGTACTGTACAATATCTAGTAGTAAGTAAGAATAGTGCTTTACAACATTTAACTACCAAGAGCAGGAAGTAAGAATCGCGAGTTTGGAAGGAATGTTGAAAACCCGAAACTACCGTAAACACCCGAATAGTGGGGCACGCAGACAGGGGAGTGACTAGGCTGGTAAACATTCAGACGCAGACATAACAGGGGATGACAAATGAGAACTGTAATGAAAACAATAACCAAGGATGTATGAAAAATGAATAAATAACAAGAATAAACATAAATACACACAGGACAGATACAGAAACATTACAGTACGTCTTTGATCATATGGCTTTACTCAGCTGTCTGCAGTTGCTTAGACTTGTAATTAATAAATTCTCAGCCCTGCGGTTATTGTTTTTTCATTTAGAAAAGAGAGGACGGGAATTTATTTTCGCCAAACTGTCTTCTACTTTTGCCTTCATCATCATCATCATCATCATCATTGTTTTCTACATCATCAGAGTCTATGGGAAATTGGGGGTGGGACTAGATTCAGCTATAAGTTGCGCTGATACAGTAAGGAACACATTTGTAGGTTAAATGGCTTTAAGTCATCAAGGGTCCAAGGTATCAAATGAGCCTCAAACCACTGTGCTGCTGCCAGATATGCAGTAGATACAAACATAATTGTTTCTCCTGGATATTTTTTCCATTGTGTTCAACAGGAAAATTTGTCAGCAGAATAAATGATGGGTCTTTGTCCCAAACATTATGGAGGGCACTGTATATATGATGATAGATTATTTTTCTCTTGGATTCTGATGTTTTGAAGTGTCCATTTTCTAAGTTTAAGTAATTCAGGAGAAAAAACAATGAAACAAGGGATAATTGACTATGCCTTTTAAATAATTTAACCCCTTCTCTTTTTAGTGAATGTGAACAGGAAGGCCTTCAAGGCCACTGTGAAGCCAGGATGGCACTACTTTGGGAGGAAAATGGTGAGTAGGAAATTGTGACACATCATACAGGGGATATTGCACCATGTAGATGGCATAATGCCTTTGTGGGATTGAAATATAAATGTAATAAGGAAAAAGAGCTGTGACTATTAATATTCCATGTAAAGGAGCACCTGAGCATAATTCTGGTGGGGAACTAGGATAGGCTGGGCCAGACATCAACATAATTCCAAATGTAGTGTCACGAAGAGGTAATCAAAACCAAGCGCAGACTCAGGACTGTGACAGAAGTAACACAGACAAGGCAGTTCGTAGTAATTGGACAAGTGATGGTCAGAAGCCAGGCAGACAGGGAAAGGTAGAGCAGGCAGAACGAGGTCCAGAGCGAGCAAGAGTCGAAACCAGGAAGTCAGTCCAATGGAGCAGCAACGGGGAAGGAGCTGGGAGGAGGAGAGGAGGCTGAGGGCTGGAGATACGACAGAATACGGACCCGGGAACACAGGAGCAGGTAACAGGACATAGGAACATAGGAACAGGTAAGGCAGGCACAGGAAACAGTTAAGTGGGACACAGGAGCAGGTTACAGGAGAAACTGCTTGAGAGTATGACAAGTACGAAGCAGGGCACATAACAATCTGGCACAGAACAAAGAAACAGGCAGGAACTCTTAAAACACAGAGAAATGAGGAAATCAGGAATAACCTAAAACAGCCATCATCAAATCTGGACAGCAAATCCAAATATGACCTGGATTATTTTCTCCCAGGTAATTAGCTGAAAAATTTGTGCTACTGATTGGCCAGAGTGTTTCAGACTTGACTCCCAGACAAAGGGAGGGTGGAAAACCACGAGGACCGTGATTTGATGATCCCTGAACTAAGACAACATTACATTACATTACATTACATTACATTATTGGCATTTGGCAGACGCTCTTATCCAGAGCGACGTACAACAAAGTGCATACCCATAACTAGGGATAAGTGCGCTGAAAGACCCTAGAGGGAAGTACAATTTCAACTGTGAGACAACAAGACAACAGAAAAACATGGAACTCACAGAAATACATAAAACCAGGAAAATCAGGAAATAATTATAACATGGGGCATGGGACATGACATGTAATAGCCCCTGTTGAATCTATGGTGACCTCGTAGATTCTCATAATGTACTGTTGCTGTTTTTGTGTTCATGCTTGTTCACAGGACATTGCTGATTTCGAATGGGTCATGTGGTTCAGCACGTTCCGCAGCCACATACTGTTCGCCCTGTCCGGTCATGTGATCTTCGCTAAGATCTGCTCCATGTTGGCTCCTCAGGTGCGCTCAGTGCTCCTCCAGTGCAAATGTGTTAATCAGGATACATGGGTACACGGTGGGCCGTAATGGGGCCAGCTTCAGTTAACTACCACAGCTATAAACAGCGTTGTAGAATACATTTACAATGCGTCTGTCCAGGTGTAAAAAGGCTGAATAGATATTGACTGAAAATAAAAAGCAATCTTGCTTTAAAATTTGCAGAAAGGTCTCATGTTTAATTTAGTATTCAGGTTTGCTTTTGATCATGTACAGATTCATTGTAACAGACATTTAAACCAGGGGTCCCCAAATATTTGCTCCCCACTGTAAAAGGAAATGTGTAATGTTACATACATTAATGAATGGCAGAATTAGATGTAATCAGACCGGTGCAGATAATTCTCAGATAAATAGAATCACAGTTTGCTCACTTCATGAATAAGGGCTAAAGTAAATACGTATGTAAAGGTGCGTAGGTAGAGGTGCGTCATGTGATGTTTGAAGTTCAGTCAGACAACGTACAATGAATTAAGCAATATTTATTTAGCTTTAATATACTGTAAATGCAAACTTTGGCGTAATGGCAACAGAGTGCAGAATGAGCCAGACAGCGTAATGGCAACAGAGTGCAGAATGAGCCAGACAGCGTAATGGCAACAGAGTGCAGAATGAGCCAGACAGTGCAATGGCAACAGAGTGCAGAATGAGCCAGACAGTGCAATGGCAGTATCATGCAGAATGAGCCAGACAGTGCAATGACAGGATCATGCAGAATGAGCCAGGCAGTGTGCAGAAGGCAGCAGGGTAGCTGCAGAATGAGCAATGGCATGAAAAGATAAGGTTGGTGGTTTAAATAGCCTCTCCCATTAAGTATCACATGAACAGACAGCGCTTCTCAAGTTGTCTCCCTGAACTAGCTCCACAGGCTTCGCATCATTAGTAATAATCTGACTCTTTGTCCACAGCACAGGTCCATAATGTACATGGCGTATGGGATGACAGCCATCTTCATGAGCATGGGCTGGACCTATGTGGCCCTGATCCTATCCCACTGCATAATGCTCTACAGCATCTCACTGGTCAAGTTCAAGTGGCTCTGCTTTGTCACCGGATTCACCAGCCTGGTCACCTTCAAGATTGAGCCCTTTATTTCTTGGCAGGTGAGTAATGGCTCAGATAATGGCCAGTGATATTTTCCAGTCTGTACTGATGGAGTGAGGATTCCTTTCAAGTGGCAATGTAAAGTTTTGCATAATTAACCATGAATAAGCGTCTGTATGTTTCCATGGTCAATAGCACACTATTAAAGAACAATAATTTGTTGTTCTTCTGAAGTGCTGCAGCTCATGTGATGGTGTTTTTGTTTCTCCAAGGGCGGTTTTGTGAAAGAGACCTTTGAGCTTCAGCATGTCCTGTTTTACGGAGGCTGCGGGCTCACCATCATGCGCTGCATGAGCTTTGCTCTGGAGAATTGTGAGAAGAAGGAGAGCAACTACACCTTTCTGGATCTCCTTAAATATAACTTCTACCTCCCCTTCTTCTACTTCGGACCTGTCATGACTTTTGATAAATTTCACACTCAGGTGAGTCATTCAAGATAAACCATGTGGATCACCTCATTTGAGTATTATTGTGTTCCATGGTTCATATGTATTTTAATATTAATTTAATTCATACTTGTGTGGTTTCTGACACTGTACTGCTGCCCGTCTTGCAGGCCAACAATCCTGACTTGACTCGTAAAGATTGGGAGATGTGGAACATCACCACCCAAGCCGTGTTGCACCTTGGGGCCATTATCATGGTGGACATCCTTTTCCACTTCCTCTACATCCTCACCATACCCAATGATATTAAGCTGTTGAAGCACCAATCAGACTGGGCACTTGGTCAGTGAATGATTTGTCAGTCATATTTGAAGCTCATCAAGTTAATCAGAGCTATTCTGTAGTTGTAAATATAATACTTTAGAGCACTTTGAGATTCATATTGTATTTCTAATGCATATCAAACTTAGGTACATTTAATCTAACAAATTGAAGTTACATTATCTGAATTGTCTCATCTTTTTTTATTTTATAGCTGGTTTGGCCTACTTTAATTTGGTATATGACTGGGTCAAAGCAGCTGTAATGTTCGGGGTCATAAACACAGTGTCAAGACTTGATCACCTTGACCCCCCTAAACCCCCAAAATGCACCACACTGCTGTATGTTTTTGCTGAAACGTGAGTATGCAACATTCTTGTCATGGTAATGTTCATAATGTTCTCATGTTCATTGTGTCATTTGCATATGATCTCTGTCTGATCAGTTATCTCACCTCTTCATGCAAAACATTACTGCTTACAAAACACATCCAATGTCTTACTCACTCAATACTTAGCCAGTGTGAAATTTATGCAAATTATATGTCACAAGAAAATAATACTGATGTAATGTTTCCTCTTTTTTCTCTCCAATTTGCAGTGACAAATTAAATTAGTCAGCGTTAAATGCCACAACCTTAAACAATTCAGGAGAGTGCTGACAAGCATGTGCTCTTCTCCGAAACATGTGATGTCAGCCATCACATCCTATCACATGCCAGTTTGCAATTTGGACTTTGAAGTTGAAGTCACTTTGGACCTGATTTACTAAGACCTTTTGCACTTGCAAACACTCACAAAACTAATAACAAAACAAATGATTTGTGCAAAATTTTTTTACCATGACCTATCATTTATTATGTTATTGGTTTTGTGTGTGCTGAAAGGTTTTACATATGCTAAAGCTTTTACTAAATCAGGTCCTTTGTGTGCAGATTTACCAGCAGACTTGAGGATGTTTGATTGGCCAGCAGGGGTCACTGCTGCATGAAGAGATGTGATCATCCAGACTGAATGAAACCCTGGGCTGTGCTAGAGCCAATGTTGCATTATCCTGTGGGGTCTACATTTATAGTTTCTGCTTTGAAATATTTATTTTAGAATGTGTGATGGTAATTATTTGTCTCACCGGCACGATCTTTAGACCAGCCATTGGGTGTAGTAAAATAACGAGTTTGCTGACACAAAAATCCCACTTGTCTAATATTGTCTCTCTTTATTGCTGCAGACATTTTGACAGAGGAATTAATGATTGGCTCTGCAAGTGAGTACTTTTGAAAGTAAACGCCGGTATTGACTGTACTTCCCCATAATGAATTTTAAACACTTTGTACTGATTTTGTTGTATATGCTCAGAGGCGCTAAACATAACTGCTGATGAATCAACTTAAACAGTTAAAGCACATTTCGTATTTACTATTTATACAATGGAGATATCTCATGTGTATGCAGGTACGTTTATGACTACCTGGGTGGAAACCATGACAACATCTGGAACGAGCTTGTGGCATCCGTCAGCACATTTGGAATCACTGCTTTGTGGTTAGGGCCGTGTCAGGTGGTGTTCATCTGGTCTTTCTTGAATTGCTTTGGCTTGAACTTTGAGCTGTGGCTGGCAAAGTTCTTTTCACTGGAGCCATTTGCATCCATGGAGGTGAGGCTTGTGTAAATGCCAATGCATTTATAGTGTGGTAGTCTGTTATAAGTGGACTGTCACACTGTAAGTGGTCTGTAACTACATCATAAGGAAATTATTTATTTTGCTGTTGTATATTGATAGTTGGGGATTAAATCCAATTGTGAGATTCTGTCAATTCAAGAAATGGACAGAAATTATCAAATTGCAGTATATTTTTAATTGGAGGACATCCAATTTATTAATACAACTTAAATTCATTTCCTGAATTGACTAAATTGAAAAGTTATTGAGTGTCTGCAAACAAAACATTGATGCTAATAAAAGTGTATAGAAGCAATACTGTACATGTAAGTTAAACTGAAAATAAAGTAAATGTTACAAATGTGAACACTGACTTTCTTTTCTAAGTCATTTTGGATATGAGAATCTCCGATGTGATTGTAATGTATTGGAATTAATATTAAAGTTTTACTGCAATCTTGGCCTCCTGTCCACAGATGGCGATGTCTGAAGCCATGTCTCGGCGGATAAGAGCTATCTTCAATGCAGCTAACTTCTGGATAATTGTCCTGTTCAATATCCTGGCACTCAACAGCCTCGATTTTGCCAAACTAGTAGCCAGGAGACTACTCATCAGAGGTAAAGTGATCTATGATCTCTCACAGATATTGACAACTGCTGTGACCTGAAATATTAGGCTACAGCATTGTACTCACAGTTTACTATATATTAATTTACCATTGATCAAACACTTCATCTGAGAGTAATTCAGCTTTAGTAAAATCCATGTGAAATAGACAGGACATGTCATTCAGGCTTCAAACTGTTTATTGTTCTTTACATTATTTAATTATATTCTTTGCGTATTCTATGAAAAGCAATCTGTAGAGTGTTTTTCAAACAGAGGGTCATTTCACTCAGTAATACTATACTGTGTTGTACGTCATGTCTCTGTTCACATACAGACAGGATGTTACTAGTCAAAAAACAACTGTGACATTTTGTATTTTTAACTGAAAATAGTTTTGATGTAGATGGTATCTCACTATTTATACATTTACCATATAAATCATACATGGTACATATTTCATGTGGCTTATCAATACTTAATGTCACTCTTGTGACATTTTCAACTAAATACACATTGTATTCTCCCATTATAATGTCACAAAAGAACAGTTGGAGAATCTACACCACAATATCTCTGTAGGATGTATAAATTCTTCTTGGTCAAATGGCACAATAAAGTAATATGCAGCATCAGTTATAAAAATGGAAACAATTAGTTGTTTTCTTTAACTGGTTTTGTTATTAGCGTAACTTAGTAATTATGAAGTAGTTCATAGTCTATGAATGAACTATGTATATAGTTCATTTTTAGCTCTGGTTTGGATGTGTTAGTGCTAGTTTTTAGGGTCCTTTTTGAACCATAGGGCATTGTGCAACACATAATAGGTTACACATTGTGAACGTACGACTTTGTCACCACCTACAGGCTTTCCCGTGTCCACACTATCCGTTCTGTTCTTCACATACTGTGGCGTGCAGCTGGTCAAGGAACGAGAGAGGAGGCGGGCCTTGCTGTTGGATCCTGATCCTGCCCCAGCCTCTGCCCCTGTCACTCATACTGGCCCCACCCTGACAAAGGAGGAGCCAGCGAAGGAAAAAGCAGAGTAACAGAGTCACAGAACTCTGCATAGTTCTCAATACCATCAGTATTTGTGAAGCAGAAGCGGCATTTGTGGGGGTGCAGCATACCCATATGAGAAGCCATTGGGTGGCCCTTGAGAACACTAACACTATGAACACTAACTTATGAATGAAAAGCATTGTTCAAAGAATGTCGACAAATAACATTGTGTATTGTTTCCCTGCTGTAAAATCTAGCTTGACCAGCTTGACAATTGAGCTGGTCAAGCTGGTCATAAGATGGTCTAGCTGGGTATGAGCTGGACAACCAGCGTGGCCAAGCTGATCATAAGCTGGTCATCCGGCTAGTGCTGGTACCTTGTCTGAGCTGGTAGCTGGTTGACCATACTCAGCTGTTTCAAAACATAGCTTGAGCTGGTCAAACCATGTCAAGCAGGGAGTGGGTCAGAATTGGTAAACCAGCTACACCATAGGTGACCAGCTGCCAGCTCTTTCAAAACCTAGGATAAGCTGTTTTTTTTTCTGCAGGATTTGCATTAAAAACAAATAATACATATATTTTTAATCAGAGTTTAAGTTTAAATGCATCATATCTTTAAAGTGTTTTTGCTCTCATCATGCCATGTGTCCATACTGTATGACAGGCTAGCTCCACCAGAGACTATGAGCCTTCTAGACTGCTACATCCATCACCACAGATTTCACACCATGTGAAGTAAATCACATTTTAATTGTGGATCATCCTGATATGCTGTAAATAAATGCCATCAGTGCATGACTTTATTGTGTTGGCAAATATAACTTCCTGCCAAGTGTATTATGGATTTTAAATATAGTATATGAATTGGTCTTATGGACCATGTGTTTTTCTGAGTGTTTTTATTCATCTAAAAATGTAATTACCTTTGCTCATTCTTCTCAAAATATAAAATGTCCAGTCATATATGTGGGTTCATTCCATTGGACTGATATCCTCCATCAATTTGGGAGAGCAATGAGTAATACATACACTACGTCCTCTGAAACATGAAGGCCCCCACAGAGTAGTCGTGGTGTCGTAGGACCGGAGGAGCTGCTGTACCCAGGGGACTGTAGACAATAATGTGCTGCTCTACAGAGCTTCTGGCCACTCTCGGCCCCAGCACAGTCATAATTAGATTCCCGATCACAGGTAGTCATTGGTCTGAGAACAAATGGTTTAGCCAGCTAGACCCTCGCCTCTAGCAGCCCTCAATACATGCACTCAGACAATGTCCGAAAAGTATACTTGATATCATTATGAAATAATTGAACCAATCACTATTGTAACATTGTTTTTTATTTGCACGTATGAACACCAGTGTTCGTACATGTACATGGTTAGACAATAGTCCTGGCTTCTAATGACAGTGACGGAAAGGATAGATAGAAGGAAAAGTACATTTAAAACAATAGCGTGTAGACCAGGGTGCTGTACAGAGTTAAAATAAGATGCATAAAACAAAGTAAAATTGGCTTACACCAAATTGCACATCACTAGCCAAAACCTTTATACAGATTCATAGGCTAATGAGAAGAGCTGGGTCTTAAAACCAGATTTAAAAGTATCAATGAAGGGGGAGAACCTGATACTCAGACGAAGGCTATTCCACAACCTCGGAGCAGCAATGGAGAAATCAAGATCAACCTTTGTTTTTAAACGTGATCTTGAAATACACAAGAGCAATTTGTCAGAGGATCTAAGAGACCTGGAGGTGGACAGGGGGCAAAGGAGTTCAGAATTATAGCAAGGGGCCAATCCATGTAGGGCTTATAGTATCAAATAGTAACACCTTAAATTCAACTCTTATTTAACTGGTCGACAGTGAAAATAGGCCAGTACAGGTGTGATGTGATCTCTCTTCTTGACACTGGCAAGCCTAGCAGCTGCAATTTGAACTAACTGCAGACAGACAAGACTAATTCCTAATTCAGTCCAACATACAGATAATAGCAAAAGTAATAAAAGTAATAAAAAGCATGTATCAAGATCTCCAGGTCCTTCAACAAAAGTAAAGGGTTTAGTTTTATTTTGGAAACAGAAACAGTCAGGACTGTTTGGCAGCGCTGTTGTTATTGGCAGAGAGATTATCTTTTGTAATGACTCTCTCTGTCAGAGGGAAAAGAGCATGGAATACTCCCTCTCTGACTAGGTGGCTTAGATTAGCTCCCGGAAGGTCATAAGGTAATGAATATGAATAAACCAACTTTTAGATTCCTCTCATCTTTATAAACAGTTGTACATTCATATTAAGGCTGATGTGGCATTACTCAGTTCCACTTTTAGTGTGGAAATACGCTTGATGAAAGCGACAATGTATGAATAATGTGCAGCACAAGAAGTCATTTCTAACTATAATTCTGTCCTTTCAATACTTCTACGGATAGATAAACATTTAGGATTTTCTGATTTATTTTGATACAGTTTTTTCATGTATTATTTTAAGGCTAGCAAAATCGAGTATTTAATTTCATGAACAAATCCAGTTAATTAAAGCATGAAATCAGCATTTCTATCCTTGCTCTTTCAAAAATGTAGCTAAATTACTTTTTTTTTTAAACTGGAATGAAATGTTCAGGAAAAAATTTGTCATTGCTCATTGAGTCAAAAGGGGAATTTTTTTTGAACATGTTCTACTCAACATCTTGATGACATATTTACACACAGACAGGTAAGCTCATACTGTTAGGTCTATGTGACAAGTGGAAGAGGTGATGCACAGCCCCACCAGTGGACAGTGGTGTAATAGAGAAGGTCTTGCTCTTTTGACTCAGGGCTCACGAAGGGACCTTCTAATGGGTGATGATCTCATTGAAAAGGTTGCATTGACTCAGAGCCCCACTAGGGGGCACATTCCTGTTAAATGGTGATCTCAGTGTGTGAAGCTATGTGCTGCCAGACCAATTTTGTTTAGCCAGGAGACAGCTTGTCAGCTGCTGCCTGGGACAGACTACTGGGGATCAGATTTCACATGTACCATGTGGATTCCTCAGCTTTGTGGGGGCCCAGTCTATAAATACACCTCCTGTTGGAGTTTGAAGGGTTGAAACAGCTGAGGAAGTCAGCAGTCCTGACTATTTCTTCTGAGCTAGGCTTTGAATGAGACAGCACTGCTACACTACTGCACAGAGGTGACCGGGAAGCCTACCCTTTTCTAGGTTCGGTAAAAGATGGCTTTGCCTATAGATCCCATGGAAGAGCCCCGGCTGTACCAGCAGACCCTGCTGCAGGACGGGCTATATGACCTCTTGGAGAGTGATACATTTGTGGACTGTGTCCTCAAGATTAAAGACAAGGAGTTCCCCTGCCACCGACTGGTGCTGGCCGCCTGTAGCGCCTTCTTCAGAACCATGTTCAAGTCAGACCGGGAGGAGTTCAAAAAGCGGGAGATCGTCCTAGAAGAAGTGGAGCCAGATATCATGGAGCTCATCATCAAGTACATCTACACATCCAGTATTGTTGTGACAGAGCAGAATGTGCAGGACATCTTCACGGTAGCCAACTTGTTGCAGATCCCCTCCATCTTTACTGTCTGTGTGTCCTTCCTGCAGAAGAGGCTGAGCCTCAGCAATTGCGTGGCGATTTTCAGGCTGGGTCTGATGCTGAACTGTCCCCGACTGGCCATCGCTGCCAGGAACTTCATCTGCAACCGCTTCCAGCTGATAATGCTGGACCAGGACTTCCTCGACTTGAGCTCGAGCGAGCTAGCGGCCATTCTCGCGTCTGACACCCTCAATGTAGAGAATGAAGACCTGGTCTTTGAATCGCTGCTGAAGTGGGTTGCCAATGACAAGGCTGGCCGGCTCAAGGAACTTCCAGGCCTGCTGGAGTGTGTCCGCTTCCGCCTGATCTCCGAGGAATATTTCACAAACAAGGTGGAAAACCATGAGTGGATACAGTCCAACCCGGCGATGGCAGACAACTTACAGCTAGTAAGAGATGCTTACAGTGGAAAGCTTCCCGAAGTCAAGAAAACCACCAGTAAGAAGGCAGAGGGCAAGAAAACAGAGAATGGTGGAGAAATGGGTGAGGAAGAAGAAGAGGAGGAAGAGAAGGAAGGCTTGCTTCCAGGAATCCTGAATGACAACCTGCGTTTTGGAATGTTCCTCAGAGACCTCATATTCATGATCAGTGACACAGGGGCGGTGGCTTATGACCCCACAGCGAATGATTGTTTTGTGGCATCTTTGTCCAGCCAGGTTCCTAAAAACCACTGCAGCATGGTCACTAAGGAGAATCAGATCTTTGTGGCAGGGGGACTTTTCTACAATGAACAGAGCAAAGAAGAGCCTCTCAGCTCCTACTTTTTACAGGTAAGCCATGAAAAACCTTTAATTTAATCTATTGGCATGTACTATTTTGTTTGATCAAAGCTACATATACACATTATGTGCTTATTTTTCACAATTTTTAAAAGGGACAAAAAGAGTAGTTTCTGTCCAACAACGCCTAATATGTTCAAAAAACCTTTGAATAATCACATATACATATTATCTGTATAAATCGTATTCACTTCAAAGTTCAATTTTAATGGAATTCTATGGCATAGCCAGCACTCCACAAGTGCCTAATGTTCCTTATAGTGACACAGCATGTATTTAAGACCAGGCTATGTCATTAAACAAGTATGACCGTGGGTATGCTATAGTGGTGCCCACGTGCTAGAGGGTGTCATCAATGAGTAATAATGTTGTAGTCAATAGTGTGAAAATAGTCAGAGGTTCGCAAATGAGTGTATTGGGCTATATGAGTAATGAGTGTTTGCTAATGAGTGTATGTTTCTTTTCACATGCAGACTGTGAGATCCAGTGTTGCAAAGATTTATTTTCAGACCCTTTATTTTATTTTTTTGCCAAATATCAGTTTTGAACAACATTTCCCAGTTTCTTAGGCCCAATAATATATTTTACCAACATATTGTATTTACAACTGTTACACAGAGAGCATCTAGAGTACAACATTTTGGTTTCAGATACACAGGGCGAAGCAAAATGGATTGAAAAGGAGTGGAAAAGGGGAATTGTAATAATAATGATATATGATGTATATACAAGGATATATATAAAATAGTTTGTTTGAAAGGTATTGCATACTGATTCATATTTGACTTCATCTGTTTGCCAGGGTTCAGCTGAATGCATGCATTCATTTAACTTTCAACCCCAGAGCTAGGCTTGTTTTCAGACAGTTCTTGTTTTCCCTGATGGAGTCTCGTCCATCCACAGTTTGACCCCATGGGTGCAGACTGGTTGGGTATGCCTCCTCTTCCATCCCCGCGATGCCTCTTTGGGCTGGGAGAGGCAGAGAATGCCATCTTTGTTATCGGAGGCAAGGAGCTGAAGGAAGAAGAGCGCATCCTGGACACAGTGATGGTCTATGACAGACAGTGAGTGACCACTAAATGAGACCCCAGACACAGGGTGCACTGCCCTGCTGTAATATCCAGCTATGCTAGCCTGACCAGCTTGAAAATTGAGCTGGTCAAGCTGGTCACAATATTGTCTGGCTGGGTATGAGCTGGCCAACCAGCATTGCTAAGCTGGTCAGAAGTTGGTTGAGCTGGGTATGAGCTGGTTAACCAGCTAGTGCTGGTAGCTTGTCTGAGCTGTTAGCTGCAGCTGTTTCAAACCATAGCTTCAGCTGGTCAAACTATGTCAATCTGGTAGCTGGTCTCCTAGTTTCTTGAAGGAACATTAGATGGACTGGAATTTCCTTCAAGTTGGTGGACCTCTATTGAGTCCCAGGTGAGGCAAAGAACAAGGGGACAGGGAAGGATAAAATAATCAATTGGAATGAGCCCCAAGTGTAACAGAAAAACAGAACAGAAAAAGCTGGCCCAGCTCCCACCAACCTCTTTGTAAACCTTTTTTCATATTTTTTTTTTACTGATTGTGAAAAGACAATTCATTCATGTTCGGTGTGTATATCTCAACTTACAGGACTTTCAAATGGGAGGAGGCAAATCCACTTGACTTCGCAGTTTATGGTCATGGAACTGTGTCTCATAACGGACTCATCTATATAATGGGAGGAAAGAGTGAAGACAAGTAAGTCTCTCATGTGGTCTTGCAATACAATGTATTTTAAACTGCGCTGTTCAACCAATCCACATTGCTTCATGTATAGTTCTAAAGAGCCGCGGTTTATTATAGAGAAATCCTTACGGAATAGCTTTTAGAATTATGCCAAGGAGAATTAGGATGTACAAAGTAGTTACATAATGCATGATGGGTGGACAATGGCTGGATAATGGAGATATCAGTAACAGATGCATTGGCTTTTAAATGGGGAGATGCATCTGTCAGTAAGAGCTGACACACAGTTGGAGGCACAGCATGGTGTCTGTAGAAAATGGGGTGAAACTCTCATTCAGCTTTTCAAATATAGACATTTAGAGCATGGATAATGGAAGTACAGATGAAAAGGACCTCCTTTGCCCTTGCATGCATGCATACATAATTCCAGTTTTATGCGCATTCTGTGCAGTTCCATGCATGAGGTATAAAATCACCACACCACAAGATACAGGGTTCATGGGTAAAGCGTCTTCTAGTACACAGGTGTCAAACTCCAGTCCTAGAGGGCCTCAGTGTCTGCTGGTTTTTGGGGTGTTCTGGGCACCCGTGGTTCATTCAAGTCATTGATTGGTTAAAGTATCCACAGACCTTGTTCTCAAGGCCTTAATTGGCAGCTGATTGAAAGGAAACCACAAAAACCCACAGACACTGTGGCCCCCTGGGAATTCAGTTTGACACCCCTGTTCTAGTACATAGTGAAAGTAATTTTGGATATTTCCTCTCAGGGAAGGAGGGTTTCAGTAAGCAATCTTTCCTCCCTTCATCACACAAGAGAAACTCCGGTGTCCGTAGCCCGCCAGGAGTCTGTCAACATCAGCTGTCAATGAATTAAATCTATTCAATGTAAAGCTCAGCTGGTGCACTGCACAGTGAAAGGAAGAGGTGATTGGTAGAAGACAGCACTGCAAACACAGGCTGGTCTATGCTGTCCCAGACTGACAGTGACATTTTAGAAATGAAATGTTCTACAGAACACCAATTTAGGTAAAATGTGGTGAAACCCGAACAAATAAAATTTCTTTAAAACTAAGTTGTTTATTCTAAAATGTTTACCAAAGTCTGTCATCTGTTCTGTGCAGAGAGTGCATAGAGAAGACGTGTGTTTACGACCCAAAGACGTTTGAGTGGAAGGAGCTGGCCCCATTAAAGATCGCCCGCTCTCTATTTGGTGTGACAGTCCACCAAGACAAGATCTACGTGGTGGCTGGAGTCACGGACACAGGACTCACCAACACCGTGGAAGTCTATGACATAGCCAACAACAAGTGAGCATCAGTAAATAGCAAGCATGGTCACTGGAGTTTAGCTGCTTAACAGAGCCAAGGGTAGAGTCACACATTACTGTGAAGACATATGAGTATTTGAAATGTTATTTGTAGCATCTAATATATCTTGTATTTAAATGTTCTCATTAACTGCCATTTTAGACTATTCATGAAAATAACAAAACCATCAATGCAATATACAAGCACAGTCTCAAAATTGTTTACATGGAACAACACAGATATCTATACCTATTTTCATTTGATAATAATTTGATAATTAAACAGTAGAATCTGTAATTAATTTGTGAAAAACCACTTGATACATTGAAACCTTCATGGATGGTCTAGTTTAAAGGACTGTGGTTCTATGCAATTCAGGTGGTCTGAGTTTCTGGAGTTCCCTCAAGAGCGAAGCTCCATCAGCCTGGTCTCCACGGCTGGCTCCCTATACGCCATTGGGGGGTTCGCTATGATGCCCAGTGAAAATGAGGAATTCACCCCCAAGGAGATGACTGACATCTGGAGGTGAGTCCTGTTTCTGCTGGTGTTAGGGTCCTGGTGTTGAATCATATCCAGTTACATGATCTATGTTCATACATCTCAAATTTCCAAAATACAAAAGCATCATATAGACAATGGGGCATGGGAGAGGCTGCATGGCAGGCAGAAAATATAGCAGTTTCACATAATTTCTGTTTAAAAATGTATTAGTTTCACTTTCATCCAAATGCTTAAAATGCTTCAAACTGAGTTTATCATCAGTCATGATGAGATACAATACATGAATCCTGAAGTGTGAGGGGATTACAGATAAGGCTGGGTGTTTGTCCTGGAAAATATTGACTGAAGTTGTGGAGCGGTCATGGCATGTTGAAAATGAGGAAGAATTATTATTATTATTATTTTTTTTTACTTTAATTTAGGAAATTAATGAATAGATCTTAATAGATGTGAAGCAGTGGGAAATAATTTAAATAACATATTCTCAAGAGTAACAAGTGCTTCAAGAGCAACAAGTGCTGGGCATCAATACTGTTTATGGGCCATCAAAAATATTTGTAATTACAAGTAGCAAGGATGGGAATCTTGATCCCGGTGCATTCTAGAATCTGTACATTGTTCTGTTTCTCCCAGCATTTGGTAATATTGTGAAAACACATAGGCCTATAGCCTACAAATAACAATGTTGACTATGTCAAAGTTGACGGAAAGCACTAGAAACAGAGGGAATCACAGAAATTTCCATGAACAAACACCCAGCCTAAGTATAGATACACAACTTAATGGCTGACTGTAAAACAGCAATGAGGTTTCGCAGCTGTTTCACATGACAACCACTCACTATATTACTTATGCTAAGAGAAAAAGTAGAAATGACAACTGTACAATACAATGTATGCTCCACAGATATGATGAGGCGGAGAGGAAGTGGATTGGTATTCTAAGGGACATCCGCTACGCATCGGGTGCCACCATCCTGGGTGTACGTCTAAATACGCTGCATCTTACCAAGATGTAAACATCACAGCACCCTGTAGGTGGAGAAGACCAGGTGCAAGTAACCTGCCCACTCTGTGGTGCCACCAGAGCAGAAGAATCGAGTCTTCTTCAGTTCTCAGACAGGAAATATATGTCATATCATCCCCATGAGAACAACCCGAACTAAAAAATACACAAAGGCGAATTTGAAGCAGTAACTTCACCATTTGGCTGTCAGTTGAACTTACTGTACAGCTGTACTACAGCATATTAAACTATATAGTGGAGTTGGGCAGAACTTATTGCTGGAATAGGATTCCAGGCCTGTATGTGCTGTCCAGAATGAATGTGTGTGTGACCGCATATAATTTTTTAGTTAGCATTGAAAATGGATGTTGATTGATAATGGAATGTTCCAGAACTCTTTAATCATCAGCTCAGCTTCCAAACCATAACAATGAGGTTTGTAAAAAGGTTTGGTATTATGATAACTTGCAGTTATGATTTACTTTCATAATTAATTCTTGCTAACCAGTCCAATCCTCATCAAATAACTTTTTTTATCATATAAACTGTGAAAGTGACCCCATGGTGTCTTAGATAATTACAAGAATATTTTGTGGGCAACACATGAACAGCAAAAGTGGCCCACAGCAGAAGGCCCAAGAGACAGTAAAATGATTGTGTTCACATA
The DNA here is from genome assembly GCF_963514075.1 of Conger conger. Lineage (NCBI taxonomy): Eukaryota > Metazoa > Chordata > Actinopteri > Anguilliformes > Congridae > Conger > Conger conger. The sequence continues at coordinate 51,304,814 of NC_083763.1, read as the reverse complement.
CCTACATCTTATCACAGTCCTAAGATGTAGGTAAGATGAGAGGGAACAGTATTTACGGAGGCAAGAGACCTCACCCAAAACCTTTTTCAAATGTTACGTAAAAGTAAGCTTCTATTTGTAAAATTGTGTTTTCTTTGGCAAATAAAACTAAAGAGCTATAAAGACCCTTGATCTGTGCAACAACATCGCACTGCAATTTATTAGGCTGTATGAATTAATCCAACCATGCCGATCCATTAATGATTCAACAGAGGGAGCCAGAACTCAATGTTTTTCACCTTGGATGATCTTCTGGAGTAGACAACAAATCAAGACATGTTTACAGCAGCCACGTTTCATTTTGCCATTAATAAACTAGACATTTTCCCCCAAGTGATCAAAAGAACAAACATGCTTGACTTTGCATATTTATTATGCCCGAGTGCCCATAAATGCAGAGACATGTGTAAATCACCTTGCCTTTCCCTCTGTACCGGCCTCAGACAATCCCCCGTTGTTGTTTTTTTATAATTGAAAATTTTATGGGGCAAACTGGTGACTTACTGCCCTGGAGAGTGAGCAATACTGGTATATTCAGACTCGTGTTTTTTTTCCCCACGTGAGGTAATCATTCTAGTTTTGTTTGTGCAGCTGTTTCTGCAATATAAACAACCTCTACCCACTTTATAAAATCCAACAGGGCTTTTGATCATTATTATAATTCCACAGTCATATGAATAAGGACAGTGAAACAGTAATTACTTATTAAAGATGTTCAAAGAAAGGATATGAATTTTGATTAGAAGTATTTAAATAATTGACGTCTGGAATATCTAAGGTCAAACATAGTCTAAATATATAAATATTCTGAATATCTCTCCAAAATATCAATACCAGAATTATTAGAAGAATCATGGAGTATGTCCCTTACACAGACATATCCTCAATTATTATTTTGTTAACTTTTAAAATGAGTGGTTCTCTGAAATATTTTGTGACAGCCACTAATTGGTGGAGAGAACCACAAAATGTGGAAAAAAAGCAGTATTACAAGTTGTCAAAAAGTTGCACTGCAGGTTTTTAAATCCAAGTACAAAGTTCAGTCCTCAATTCCCGCAAGCACAGCAGCCCTTTGTCCGAATTTATCCAGACCTCTGCCACGACCACGTCCTTTGCCAGCCCTCGAGGAGTGCTGCAGGCACACTGCATACCAAGAACAGTTAATTAGGAGGAGACACGACTGAAACCAAGGGGCTCATACTGCATGTCAGTCCTGGGAAAGCAAGCCCCTTTGTCTCTTGTGAGGAATGTTGACTGTACACTTTAAAACAGTGTACAGTTTAAAACTGTCTGCATTCCAACATTAAGTAAGAAGTTGGAGGAGCGAGATTGAGGGTTCTGGAGGCATAGTGTGCAATGTAGCTTTCCTGCTGTTAATGGTGCTGTGGACTCCATTATAAAACTGCCCACACAGAAGTTTATAGGTTACAAAATTGTATGAAAATATTATTATTTTAATAATATAAATAATTATTCCTACAGACACAGCGGAAAACTTGTGGCTGGAGATTTTAGGAAAGATAGGATTGAATTGAAGAATGGTCGAAGTCCTTAAAAACACATGCCTTATTGGGTTCTCTATAAAGCTGTGTGTGTCTCTATAAACACAATGCACTCCAAGGCTCTAAAAAAGACTGAAGAACAAGAACAATGAATTAAATATCAGCAAAACATACAAAATGTTATAGGCAGCAAATAACCACAGGAAGCAATCTCGTTGGAATAATATAGATCTATAGAATTTAATATGGAAATTATTGTTTTTTTTCTCTTTCCCGTGTTACAGACAATATACACTTGCCAATACAATAAATGACATGGAATATAGACTAATAGTATTAGCACCTCTAGACATAATTGTCCTTGTATTATTTTTACATTTCTGTTTAGATAACCACAACAGCTACTGTCTACATGTAATCTAGTATGTACACAGGAGTTAACTAAGACATTGTGTTTACATAGTAAATTACTGAATCAGCATTCAAAAAGATTGACACAGAATTGGCTTCCTAAATCTGGATTGGGAGGGAAAGGTGGTTAAGATCAGAACCTAGCATGGAAACCGTTTAGTCCTAGCAAAACTACAGATTTGTTTGGGTTTTATTCAGTAGCACTGAAAACTATGCAATGAACGGACATTTCCCTTTCCCAATGGAACACTGTAACACTGAAAAGACCACTGCCCTTCAATTAATGTGCAGTAACCCATAATACTACATCTTTTAGTATTCTAACATTCATTTAATTTGTAACTTCCTCCTTCACAGACTTGGTACTTTACCGACTGCACATAAAAATGTAATTTGAAACAAACAATGAACCCAAACAAATGCAGTGCACACATTTCTCCATTCAAATAATTCCTTGGCTTGCTACTCACATATATTTCTTATCTTTTGTAGCCATTATTTTCTAATGTATAACCTTTTACAGTATGTACACACTCAGCTTTTCCATAGACCGACTCATCAACTGAGTCTACCTTTAGATATATTTTGGTCTAGGTATGAAGGCCACAAAAGTCTTTCATTTGGGGCAACAGTCCCCCTAGCAGCAAAACCCATGGTAAGAATTCTACTTTCCTTTGGGGAAAAAATACAAAAAAACAAAAAACATCACAATGCACTAAATAAGCAAGGGGTCTGGAATCCTGGAGGTCCTGGAGAGCATGAGGGTAAACAATTACGGTAACTCACCTAACTTGGTCTGAATCGGTTGCGGATTTGAAGATGAAACAAAATTGAACAGACCCTACAGCCCTCTGCGACACAGGACGCAGACACCTGTACTACACAGTTCACACTGTCATCTTGTTTTAGGCACCCATAGCTTATTCTAGCCAGCAACATTTGTATTTAACAAATTCATCTTTAAGGAAGAAAGTGTCTGAAACAATGACAGAATGTCAGAAAGAGCAATAGTGATACTTTGACTGTAGCCTTCATCATTTGGCCCTCGGCTATGAAACAGCACTCATAAATATGATATTCAATCTGTATCCAATATCCCACATTACTTTTTTTACTTTGACTTTTACATGTATTGTATAAACATGTATTGATACATTTGTACATGTATTGATTTCTTCAAACATCAAAACCTGACTTCACTAGCTTATCTCCAACCAACACCATCCATTTCTACAAAGTGCTTAAGAATAATAAAAGGCTTGCTTTTGTTACACCTTTAAAAATGATGCGCAACAAGCAAGTGTCAAGTGCTTTGTTCCTCAATAATAACCTCAAAGCTTAACCAAATAGTTAAACTACCTTTGCCACTTGAATACAATGAGGATATCCCATAATACCAATACTCAGGCAGGGTGCAGCTTAAGCATTAATAGGCCCACACTATACCGCCCACAGTAATCCCCCTGGTTGAAGGTGAACCTTTTGAATTGACGTACAAGATTACAACTTGAATTCATTTTACTTAAAGCTATCTATGTTTTAAATACGGATTTTATATCTGCTGTGAGAAGTGTTATAATCAGCTGATTTCAAACAATGATGATTGACTGCTTCCGGCTGACAACATTACTAAAATTCATGAACAGCTTTGCATTACCCTCAGTGTTGCAGCACAACGTGATTGGTGTCTGAAGTCTAGTCTAGTGTTTTGCTAGAACCGTGACTGATCGTCCTTGTTTGAGATTGGATAAACCAAAGCATCTATTGGTAAATGAGTGGAAATAACCTAGATAACCTACCAACATATTTGCAGTATCAGAAACGTCTTCCCATCAGACTTGAGTCCAGGAATAACTGCAATATTATTCTCCTCATTCTCAACCTTCAGACTCTGCAATCTGAGCTGCTCTGCTGCATGACACTCTGACAAATTGATTAACTGCACAGTGCTTCATAAATGATTACAGAGCAGTCTCAGCTAAGCAATGCTAATACTATTATTATTAGATATAGCATACACAATTAAAACTTCAAAACTTTTGAAGATTTTTTTATCTCCCATGAACGTAATGGCAAAAGACATCATGGCACCGGAAATAATTTGACCTAACTCTTCCTTTTCCTCTTTTGGTGGAAATCATCTTCCCAAGGTGAGAAAATCCAATGAGCACAGTGTAGACTAAGAATAGTTTTTGGGATTCTCAAATGATTACAAAACCACATAAGCACAAATTCCTCATTCTGTGACAATTTAAATAGCATTACCATTCATTATTAGTATCTTACAACACGGCGACCATCAAAACATGTAGCGTTGCCATTAGACTTTCATCACTTAAGGCAAGCCAAAACAAAGAAGCACCATCTAAGAATAGTTACAATTAGCCAACCATTCTCCCTGACCCTGGAGCATAAGAATTAGCAATTTTACCTAAACCAGTTATCAATAAAATAAATATGTTATCCTTAGCATCATTTTACAATGTCAAGACAATACTGTGTGACTTTACACAAAAATGTATGAAAACCCATTTTCTTGATGTATTGCTTAGGATCATTTCAGCACATTTCTGGTCTAAATGTGTCTGTATATCATTATTTAGTTTGATCTTAGTTAAAAGTGCTAGACTTGAGAGGCGACAATCCTAAATCGTTTATAACTTGAGGATCAAGGATAAAGAACATTAATACAAGCTTGGGTAAGGCCTTCCAAAAAGGAGCAACAACTAATTAGCATACCAAGTGTAATTTACTTTAACTTATTTTACATTTTATTCATGTAGTTATACTATGTAGGGTACTGAGGCATTATACTTCCACAGGCCAAGTTCATTCCCATCACTACTGCCCTGCAGTGCAGTGAAGTTATTCTTTATTTTAAAATACAAGGCAGCAGTGTCACTCCATAGTTAAAGTGCAGCCACTCCCAGAAGAGTGTTGTGGAGCCCACCAAACACTTATTCACCTTTTGATTGACATGTGCATCTGCCAATGGGACAGTAGATTCAAGAAGTTTATAAAAAATACAGCTGCCAGTGCCCCGCTACAGGTCTTTCCCAATGTGGACCATGCACAACTGCAGCCAATCAGGGAATGCAACATTTAAAGGTACAGGCCAATGTAAATACAAACAAGAATTTGAAAGAAAAAAAAAAGTACTGTACCTATCTTTTGGTTTCAGTCCACAGCCAGGTTACTGCTACCTCAGCTTTGTGATTCAGCTTTATCACACTTTACATACATAGTTGGGTTTCTTGTTATACAATTACATCATTATTACTATTATAAGGTGCTTAAGCAACGTGAAAACCTACTAAAACATATTACAGCGTTTTACAGATAAAATAAATCTTCACAACTTTCCACATCTTTCATTAATACTAACCACTACCACCACCATTCCCTTTTCTTTCAAAGAGACTGTAAACAACATATTTTGATCTCATACTAAAAAGGGCTAGGAATAAACCTTGTATTAACTGTCAAACTATATTTATATATTGATGATATAGAACTACAGAGGTTTGTTTTTGTCACAGCCTCAAATAAGTAAGATGTACTTTAAAGTATTCCAACAGTGACTTCTCATTAAATCTATGGTGATTCAACTGCAGCCAAGTAAAACTATTTTGAGATTAATTTTTATAGTATAAAGCGTCATTTGAACAATGAAATTAAGGTTATCACACAAGTGCATGACTAGCCAAAAACAATAATGAGATTGCACTCTTCCCCCAAAACTCAGACAATTAAAGGTGCTTGACCTTAACTTGGGAGATATAGAACAATAATACATTTCTCAGCTTGAATGATTTTTCTTTTCTGGCCATGTGGCCATTCTCTGATTCCATATTTTCTGCATTGTCATATTCAATAGAACCAATAATATATTAAAAACCTATTCTGCAGTTGATGAAGACAGATTTTGATTAAATCAAATATACAAAACAAAAATTAGTTCCACAGGTCTGTTCCACTCCCTAGTAGCTCATGTAGCAATGCTGGTGCCACTTTTTGGTAACTAATTAACTGTAATTCCTATCACTGTTAGTTGACCTCATGGTCTTCTGAATATGATATACAGTATCATAATTCAGGTCACAACAATAGCTTCCATTCAAAATATATTTTTTGCTAGACCATACAAATAACACTGTAACTTATCTTGTTATCTTATCAGGGGCAGCAAGTTGTTGAAAATTTGACTCCATTAAGTCTATTAAACAGTAAGGGCTGATTATCATCTACCTCTGAAAAGGGGAATTGCTTTAAAATGTGCAGGGAAAAAACATTTTTGGAGAAGATCCTCAAATAATTTATATGGTAATTTTTTTTGTCCATTTAAAATGGGACCGAAGATGATCCAAAACTGTCAAAATGAGGAACAATAATAACTATATAAAGTATATTATAGATCTAGTGAATCTGAATGGCATGGTAATGGCTTCAATACAAAATGAGAATTTTCCACTTAAGTGGGCAGAACAAAACAAATCAGAAAGTGTCATGTTACTACAAAACAGAGCAAAAACAACTAAATTGCTTAACATAAGCAAATACTCCCAACTGTACACTCAATGCACTTTGTGTCCGCCCCTATGCTTTCAGGCCCAAAAGGTGTGGTTAAATGATTTTAATACTTATTGAACGGGAGGTCATATGAATCAGTGTTCTTTAGATATATTTTCTGCTAAATGGAACCACATCCTATATCTTGGGCTATCTGGGTGTTGCACAGTGTTCTTAACCTAACTTTTCAAAAGCCTTTAAAGTGGCATCACATGCCTAATATTACACAAAAACCTCACTAAAAAGAAAGACACAATTAGAGCACATTGTAAATATCACAAGGGGGTATAAAAGCTTCAGAATATACTCTAAAGGCTGTATAACAATGGCCTAGCAGGGGAGCTCACGGGATTTGGTTATTGCAATGCAATACAAATGTATTCTAAGAAAGATTAGCATTTGGTTATCGCTGGATCATTAAAAAGAACCAAAGCAGAACAATGAAATACAAAAACAATGACATTGCTACATTTTCAATAAACTAAAATAACAAAACGAGACACCTTGTGTCCTATCACGCTGTTAATTTGTTCAGAAAACCACCGTTAGCACTTGCTTAAGGAATCGTTGTAGCTCCGGCAGCCACAAAGTTCAGAACATACATGGCCTTTGACTACACTACACAAACCCACTATGGCCGTTTCACGACTGCTATGCAGAAGCATTCCCACAACCAGACAAAGGCCAAGTATATTTTTTTCAGGGACATCAGGCAAAGTAATAAAAGTAGGGAGTTGGCTTAAGTTCCCTGGGACACTCTTGCACCTTAATGGACCTCACTCCAGTAGTCCGTGAGAATTCTGTCCAAGAGACGTACAAAAAAATACTCATGACATGAAAGTCCCCAGCAGGCAATTGATTTGTAATGATGTTCAATAATGTTCACGCATTCAAACAAACGACCAACATGGTCCATCCCCTTTCCATAATTATTGTAGGTTTAGTATGGAAGAGGCAAGCAAGAATTATTGTAGAAATATGAGAACAAACTGTTTTTGTGGCAATTTCCTGTAGATTATGGATATCCAGGGAAGAGATACAAAAACAAGAACATAACATAATATAATATGTAAAAGGACCGGTACCACACATTTTCCAGGCTTTTTATACAGATTGGGGGTGTTAGCATTTCAATATCTAATAAAAAACTATCGAAATATGCTTGGTATATGTCTTTCTATCGCAAAAGAATCCTCTGAAATATTGGTTTATAGAATAAAAAGATAGCTATGTATGACCAGTAATTTCATACTGTGGGATTATTCTCAAGAGGAGGTAAACTCCAACCCTCGGCAAGGTTCGTTATTGAGCAGTCTTAGGTCCCATGGAAGTAAGAGGGGAGCAGAATGCCAACATTTTGAGTCTGCAAAAAACAAACGATAAAAAGCAGACATTAATTATTAATTGTTGTTGGAGTTTATCCTTGCTGCTGGGAAAAGGGGAGGGGGCGGGGGCAGTTGGGTGGGTGGAGGAAGCCCCCCCATCGAGTGGAACAAGGGGAGAGAGAGGGCAGTGTGGTGGGAGTGGCCACCGGACATGCTCTCACCCACCGCCACCTGATTGGCTGTCGCGTCGCCAGCCGGGGTGGCGGGGTCGAGGCTCAGCGGGTTGACCTCTGGAATCATGGGGTTGCTGACCCGGAAGCACTTCTCCTTGTGGGCCTTGAGCATGTTGGAGAAGCGGAAACGCTGGCCGCAGATGTCACAAGGGTAGGGCTTCTCGCCGGTGTGCGTTCGGCGGTGACGCTTCATGTTCGGACGGCTGGTGAAGCTCTTCCCACAGATCTCACATATGTACGGCTTCTCCCCTGCAGGGCGGAGGAAGAACAGCCAGATAATATCGTGGAAAATATTCTTTTCAGTTTCATTCTGTGCATTGTGACAACATTTTGGCAATGCTGCTCTCATCCCCCGATTGTACACTGGACAGGATGCACTTAAAAAGAAGTATGGTGACATGCAAAGAGATTGTTGTAAACCTCTTGTCTCAGCCTTGTAAATGTTTTTGTCTGTTGGCCTGGTATGACTTTGTTTTTGGAAATATGCAAACCAAAGACTAAACAAGATTAAGATAGTGAGTAACATCATTGGCTAGTCAAAGACCCCGTCTAGAATATCCGGATAATATCATCCACATAAAAATGCAGGTGTAAATGCAAGATGCATTCCGAACAAATTCAAATCCTATTGCCTAAACCACTACAGGAGGTGGTTCGGGCGCATTGAGGCCGGATGTTATACCACTTCAAATGCATCCATCTCTTGAAGACACATAAAACAACCGAAACTCCTCCAAAATATAGTGTCATGCGACTTGTAAACACATGTAACTTCACAATCGCAACAAAGAGTAATTTCAGAAATCAAACAGTTTTTGCTACGGCTACTACCAGGGATGCTGCTCAATCTCAACAGTCTTTTTTGTACATTGCCTGCTGAATATGGCATCTTCCATTAAGAAACAGAAAAATGCCATGCTATTTTGGAAGCAGCTATCATCTTTGCTCTGTGAGAGGCGGAAAAAAACAGGAAGTGGGCTGTCAGGGTTTTGCATTTTACGTGCAAAATAGCAATAGGATTTCAATCCGGCATATTTGCAATATGGATACCATCTAGATTAGTGTTTCTCAACTCCAGTCCTCGGGACCTACTTGCCAAAAGGTTTTTGTTGTAACCAGGAACTCACACACCTGATTTAACTAATGAAGGGCATTTTTTGTGGTTTTATTGGTTCAGTCATTAAATCAGGTGTGTGAGTTCTTGGTTAAAACAAAAACTTTCTGTCAAGTGGGTCCCAGCGACTAGAGTTGAGAAACACTGATCTAGATACAAGTCATATGGAACAACCTGGTGTAATATGGGGCCAAAGTTAGCAACAAATGTTGACTGAATGTAGGCCTGGTTACTCAATGAAGTGGGGGGCTCCTACCGGTGTGTGTCTTCATGTGCTCGTCAAAGTACTGCTTCATGTTGAAGTCCTTTCCACACCACTGGCACATGAACTGCTTGTGTCCGATATGGATGCTCATGTGTGAACGCAGCTGGTACTTATACTGGAACCTCTCACTGCAGTTCTGCAAACCAGCCACACACTTGGGTTACAACAATATTGCCACTTTCTCATTTTACACTACTGTATTTCCGTTTCTTCCTTCAGACATTAATGCACAGCAGTTGAGCACTTTGGATAAATCACATGCAAATGCAGTGAAAAAACATTGTCAGTGGTCCCCAGAATGGGAATATTAAAACCTTTTTAAACTTTTGATGACCACTTAAGACTTATCATAGACATTGCTGACCATTTAAGACTTATCAACAGAAACAGTAATGGAGATGCTGAGGTTTCCCCACTGTGACACCTGAGAGGAGCAAACCACATTCAAAAGTAGTAAACCACAGTTTTCAAATCTAGTTAAAAAAGGTAAATGGTTTTAAATGCAAAGTCATGATAATATATCAAGAGGAAAAATAATGAATGTGGAAAATTGTACATCCCTTTTTCAGTACCCCAGCGCTGGAGACATATATCGGACAGTGGCATGATATAGTATGAGGGGTTTATGAATATGCTAATGCTTCTGTCTGAGTGCATCGGTAGTGTCTGCTGCCACTGAGAGAAGACAAGGGGGGAGAGGGGAGGGCTGCACTAACTGCTGCTGTGGGGTTTTTTCACCATCCCACTGGAGTGTCCAGGCCAGTGCCCGCACAGAGGGCTGTTGTGTGCCCGCATATCTGCATCTCCCAGGGGTCCGTGCCTCTTTCTTCCGACACGCACATTTACATATTCATGCCTCTCTTTAAGTGTCACCTCTGCAAAGCAGTCACCGCGACCCACGCGGTTAGCGCAACTCACCCACTGTACTGTATGTGCCGTTCAGAGAGGGAATACCGATTAGGGCTCCTGGGTGCACCTCTCTCGCTCATCGAGGAGTTTGGGGGAAAAAGTAAAGAAAGGAAGGACAGTTCTCACCTCGCACTTGAAGGGCTTCTCTCCGGAATGCTGGAGGGAGTGTACCTTCAGGGACATGCTGCGCTTGAAGGACTTCCCGCACGTCTCACATGTGAACGGCATGTCCTTGGTGTGGGCTGGGGACACAGATGGAACGACACCGCGCTTCAGATTACGCAGAGGGGCTCCTGACTCAGGAGACCAAGAGGGCACCCGCGCTTGGAGCTTATGTGCTGTCATGTGGGAGACCCTTTGCCAATTTCATGGCAATCAAAACTCTGTTGTCTTTGAAGTGTAAGCCCCTCTAATATTGAGGAAAGTGCACTGCATATGTTCCCTCCATTACACTTACATTTGTTTACCTGGATTACACAAAGATAATCAGGTCGACTTACTTCTATTTACACATATGGACCATTATAAAGTAATTCATAATAACTGTAAAATACATATTTTAATTGCAGGTATTTGGCTGTGAGTCCGAGCCCACAAGTCTATGAATATTCAGAAGTGAAGTTTATTTCCCAGGGATGATTTGTAGTAGCTTTTAGGACTAAAATCAATATACTCTCCCGACGCGAACAACGAATGAAAACAAATGTATATCTATTTTTAACAGTACCCAAGGCAATTCCAATCATTAGGACTAGATCTAATCCAATTTCTTGCTGAATTCCAAATTAGTCTGCAGAGGAAAAAAAAAATCTAATTTAATTCAGTGAATAAAAACTTCCGGTAAAAACAGCTAAAAAGGTACCATATTCAAGGCAAACTTCACCACACAAAGAAAACACCCAGCAGTTTAAATTCATTATAGGTGGGTGTAAAGAGTAATACAGCAATATGCATGAATGACTGAACTGAAAATATCTTATTCCAAGAAAGCAGTCATATGCTCATATTAGAAGAAAATTGTTGGTGAGGAATAAGCCCATTTCTGTCTGATAGCAATTTACTTCTCTGCATAGTGAAGATCTTTCATTATCATATTAATGTGAAGCTGTGGTCTGGAGTGACAGGAAGTAGACTCGGGGTTCTGTGGCAGGAATCTGAACCACAAATGTATTGCTAGGTCTGTTCCCAAACTGTCCACGCTCCACTTTGATTTTAATCACAATCATTGACTGATTTTGCAGATAAAATGTCAATTTTGCAGATAACATGTCAGCCATTTCATTTCAAGCCAGTGACTTAAGATAATCACAAATTACCTGTTCAAAGTAGACGTTTCAGAAGTTTCAACTGGGAAACAACCAGCTATTCTAGCCCAGTGTCTAGCACAATAACATTATGCTAGCTTTCTCTGAGACCTCTTTCTGGGTGTGAAGGTGAATTCTGTGTTTCTCAGGCTTCACAATACACAAGAACAATGCAGGCACAACATTGAGTTACCACAGAGCTGCAAAATGAGTGACTATTCCAAGACAACAGGTCCTAACCTAGGTGAAAGCATGAAATCACAGCCCTTTTCTGCTTATGAGGCAGACCCAGAAGACATAAATTAAGCATTTTGTTCCGAAAGTGATTTCCTTGCCAACACAGGAAACGCTTGCCCACTCCCACCAAAGCTAAACATTCAGGGAACTGAATACATAACAGCTAAGCTTCACTTCCCTTACAAAACCAAGCACAATTCTGACCACTTTCATTATATAACAGACATTAATTTAGCAAGCATCCTTATCCTGAGTAACTTACAATACAAGGGCAAGAGCACCCATCTATATACAACACTCCCAGTCCAAGAAGTACAAGTGAAAAATCATCAAAGCACAAAAATAAGTTAATATTCAGCTAATATACATACAAAGCTATTAGAAAATGTTAATTCCAAGAAACGCACAGAAAACTTTGCAACTGAGCCCCATACTTGTACAAGCAGCAGAATCTGCAGTAGAATTAAACAAAAAGCTCCCAAAAGATATTTGCCTACTCATTATCAATACATACTGTATTTCCCCTAGCCTATTTCTGTCACGTACGTCCTTTATAGTTACAGCCAGTCTCCAGGACACGACAAGTTTGTTATTGCTCTCTGGGTATTCATCCTTAAGACATCTTTGCAGTAGACATCAAAACCTCAATACAAAATCTCCCATGGTACAATACCAAGGCACTAATTTGCGCAGAAAGAGCCAGCATGAATACAGAAGAGGATTACCACAGCGGAGAGATATTTCATCAAAGGATAACAAACCAAGATAATATCACAGTAAATACATTCATAGAATTATTCAGGAATACATGAGCAAATATCACAGTTCTGTTAAAGTACTATCATACAGACTTTAAAAACACAGTGACACAATTAATACTCAGATTTTTCCTCAGAAATATTAATTTATCATCAGACGCATATTGAAGGTCGGAAACCTATTCTGCTGCTCAATTGGCCACACTAACAAGCATCACTCACTGAAAGTAGAGGTGCAGACTAATCTTGTAGGAAGCTAAGATTTCAGCTACAACGGAACAATTTCCTCTCCACCTAGACAGATTTAGCACAGGGGCTGACTAGACTTCCTTCCCTGTGGCATAGTTGAGATCAGGTAACTGCTGGGTTCATACAGACAGTGGTGAAAAAAACCTTACGTTTTGTTATCTAAATCTCAGAACCAGCTCACCTATATCACACCGAGTCTCAAACTTCATCCCCATTGCATCTGTGCTGTACTTACCGACCATATGCTTTCTGACGTGAGCCATAGTGTAGAACTTTTTCTCACAGATCTCGCAAGAGAACTTCTTTTCGGCATAGCCGTGGACTATTTTATTATGTTCATGGAGGGACCATAGCTTCTTGAAGCCTTTGCCACAGGTAACACACTGTAAGAAATGGAAAAGGAAAAGAAATACCCTAAAATGACAGGAAATGTACACTTCATATTATGTTGCCAACGCAATAGGTAATTTTTAATCCTAGACATAACAAACTCTCAAACAAACTTGCTTCTCAGAATACCTCCAAAATGTCACTGCCAAGCTAACTTGGCTTGCATTGACACAATGCTGATTTGTCTTGTCCCAAATTTCCTGCAGGCATGTAACACAGTACATCCGTTTTTGTTACCCTAACCAAAGACAAATTAGCATGAGAATGAGAACACTGTCAGAGGTACTGGAGCACTGCTGGCCAAGCAAAGTGAAGTGGGTACAATATGCTTTAAGACAAAATAGCGTTAACATTGAGGGACAGGATTTAAAAAACATTAAGTGCAATTCTATAAATAAATAACATTTTCATTGGTATACCTGAGATAAAAGATATTTGCAAGGAAGAAACAACACCATAGAACCTTTTTAGAAGGTAAAAACAAATTTAAATTCTATCAATATTACTCACCTATTCCAGCAACAGTGTAAAACATGAAGTTACATCAACTATTTACCCCATCAATTTGAGAAGATGACAGGGTTGAAGCAGGCTTCCAGCTACTGTGAGAATTATATAAATCCTGCATGAAATTTGCATGTGTTATAATCACTATTAAAATGATGAAGGAACTGAATTAGTTCTATAGCAGAAAGAAAATAACTAGGCTAAATCCTTCTCATTGCTTGGTGGAATTTCATAACAAATGGACAAAGTAAAGCCAGCTAGGGAGCTCTGTATTTGAGGGTTTTGTAATTTGAGGCCACAGATTTCATTACTGATGCTTTAAAAATAAAAGTTTGGATGCTACAAAGAGGAATGACTGAAAGGGGACTATTTGGCAACAGAAATACATAGCAAATGTCCAGCTGTTTTCTATAATGTAGTGCATTAAAGCCACAGTGGGCAGAATGTTTGAATACTCTTGATTAATTGCAGGTGTTAAACTGTACTCGTATTGAAAATGTTATTCATTAATATTTTCTATGCAACCAAAATGGCTTTGGCAGACTGTTTCTGAAAAATGTGAGCCCCACAAGACTTTCAGAGCCAACTGTAAGACAATTCCAGGGTTGACAATATTTCCATAAAAAACTCCATCAAGACTTGCTGCTAACAAGCAAATGAAACCAGGCAAACATGACTGCCGATAATTAAAATGCAGATGACACTGACTGATTAGAAGAACAAGTGTTCTGCAATGCCTGGTCAAAATATTTAAGATCAGCCATAATGTAATGCAAACGCATTAGCAGCTCCTCGATCTCTGGTTGCTTAACACCCAAAGGATGAGGCCTACCTGGATGGCCTTCTCACAGTCGGTCTGGTGGTGCAGCAGCAGCTCGCTCTCCAGCAGGAAGCGCTTGCCGCACTTGTCGCAGATCTGCATGCGGTTGTGCGTGACGTTCATGTGCTTCTCCAGGTACCAGCGGTTGTTGAAGACGCGCGGGCACTTCTCGCACGGGAAGTGCGGCTTCTCCTCCAGCTTTACCTTCTGGCCCAGGCTTTCCGGGTCCTTCTTCCTTTTGCGTCCGCGGCCCTTGCAGGCCCTAGTGGAGGTGCTCAGGGTCTGCCTGGTGGAGATGGCTGTCATGGTGTCCAAAGAGCCCCTGGTGCCCCGACGGGGCCTCGCCGCCCGTTCTTCCTGCTCTGGAATGGTGTGGTTGTCCCCCCTCTCCTCCCCCCCGTCCTCTTCACCCTCTTCACTGCTGTCCTTTTCCTCCTCTTCCTCTTCCCCTACATCTGCATCTTCATCATCCTCCTCATTGTCTTCTTCCTCTTCTTCGTCCTCCTCCTCTTCCTCACTATCCTGTTCCTCACTGTGACAATGGGCCAGTACAGCAGTGGTCTCTGCGGGGGACGGCTTCCCCTCCTTGCCCTTAGATACATTCAGGGTCTGGTTGTTGAGGTTTACCTCCACGATGATCTGCTCCCGGTTGAAGGAGGCATGGTCGTCCGAGTCTTCGGCTTCCTCCACGCTGCCTTCCATCTTGCACACTCCCCGTCCACCGCCCCTAGCCCCGCCTCCATCACCCTCCTCCTTCTTGAAGAACTTGGCCTGCGCGCTGGCGTGGTGCGACTTCGCCAAGCCGTCCTCCACGCGCACCGAGTAGGGGCCGATCCCCTCGCGGGCGTAGATCTTGGCGTGGGCCGGGTCCATTTCCTGCTTGATCTCCCGGTAAAACTGGGAGGGGGCAGGGTTCCCGCAGCCGTCCTGCTTGGCCATGGCCAGTTCGAGGCCGAGAGAGCGGTTGCTGATGAGCTCTTGGCAGGAGCTGGCGATGTCGCTCATCTGGAGCACGGCCGCGGCGTTGAGCACGTCCCGCACGTTGCAGGCGTTCACCAGCAACTTGGAAGTGTAGATGAAGTTGAGGATCTGCTGCAAGCCCTGCGAGGTGAGGGCCTCCAGGGACAGGTCCACCCGCTGGAGCTGCTTGTTCTGGGCGAATAGAGAGTGGAAGAACTGGCTGTAGGCTGCCAGCACGCCCTTGTGGGCCGGGAAGGTGTTCTTGTGCCGCACGAGCACTATGTCTACATCACAGAGGTTGGGCTGAAACAGGCGCTGCTCGTTTAGTCTGTCCATCAAGCAGGTGAAGTGCAGAGCAACATCTTCCACCAACGAGAACTCTGTGGAAGGGTAGTCCGTTGTCTTTTCCACTATCAGCTGGAGGGAAACGGAAGAATAAAATATCTCAAATTCAGGATTTGTACAGCACTGAAAACCTCATTAAAATCTTTAACATATGGAATAATTATGAATGCAAAATCTCAATGCTTATGCAAACCATAATAAAGATACATAACAGTAAATCACTTAATTAGTGACTAGCAAAAAGCCTAGTTTTTTACTTGAGCACATAGTCTTTTTGTATATGATATCAAACCACTAATTCAACAAAAGAATGATGGAAAACCCCTCAAAAGCCAAATAATAAATTAATAATTGCCAGAATATTCTCAAAAATGTAAAAGCAATGTTATATTGTACATCTAAACAGGCAGCTGGGTGGTTCATCCAGTCAAAGCACTGATGTGGATGTTCGGCCAAAGTGCTCATAAATACAATCGGCCATTCCAAATTGAGTAGAAAAATGGTGTAAAAAAAGAAACCGAAAATGGTAATTGTATTTATCTATCATGACCATTACTTTAAATCATTCACAAGCACGCCTGAGAGGTTGTGGTATTTTGAATGAACACAGCTGCTCAACCATGGCATAAAACCAAGGCGCAGAGAGAATGTGTCATGACTACAGGAACAACTGGTGAGTGCTGAAACAATAAAAAAAGAGGTATGTGACTTCACAAGTGTTCACCGAATTTAGTGAAGACACAGGTACATGTTCTATCAAAAAAATAAATTGACCAATAGGGTCTTTTTGGTCCCCAATTCTCAGCAGAAAATGTTATGACACTGCAAACCAGGCGGGGTGGGGGATTTAACTAAACTACATTGAAATAACAGAGATTAAAATGATTACTTTTTTGACATGGAAGTGGAACTTATTTAATAGTATGCAAATCGACAAAGCAGTATGACCTTAGCACTCAATCAGCTGAACCGTATCTAAAACAATAAACAAATATGCAATTTGTTTTGGAGAATAAGAATTGTATTCCCTTCATTCAGAGAGCATAACATTGTTTTTCATTATCTGAGGTTAGACTGCACACCAAGGACAAGTGTTCCAGAACACAGTGTTCCGGAACATACGACTGCATCACATACAGAAAGTGGGTCTCAAAAACCTGTAAAGAATCTATACTGCTTGTGGTCAAACGTTTTGATCTGACCAGGATCCCAGTTAGGACCGAGAAACAATCATCGCCTCTCTGACAGCGATATTTGATGAGTGAATTGATATTCAGTTCCATCTCCCCCTGTTTGCTCTCTCATTCTTGCCTCCAAGGATTTCACAATTATGCAGAAAACAGAACGCGTACAGAGAACTAATAGCATGAGGACAAACTGGGTGAAAGAAGAGCAACCACCCAGAAATGTAAGATTTACTTTTGAGATGTTCACCTATAATTTAATATGAACATATACAGATCAGATTGCAGGCACTGTACGTATCAGTACATATAATACCCGATGGATCCAATAATACTGCACATCATGACTGAGTGTAAAAGAGGGACCTGCACTAAATGACAGTATATACAGTATTTACAATATGTAACTGCCAGAATCCCACAAAACAGAGGCAGAAGGACTACACAGACATAATTAAATCTCTGGATGGTTATGAGCAATGAATGATAAACTATAAATATATTCCACTGGGGCGGAGCTAGCCTGTCATACATATGGGTGCTAGGCATGGTGAAAATAAGTCCACTTTAAAGATAGGACACATTTCTACATCAACTCTACATGACTGAAAACATATGCAGTATATTATTTGTTTTTAACACAAACAATACATAATGTTACTTGTCAACATTTTTTCAACAATGTTTTTCATTAATTAGGCCTAGTTTAGTGTCTGTGTTTGGGTTCTGAGAGGACCCCCCATGGCTGCCCATATGGATGCACTGCACTCATGGCACTCCCGCTAATTCCGCTTACAAATACTCCACAATAAAAGTAATCTCTGATGGTTTTAGTAGTGATTGTGTTATTCAATATAGCATGTGGTTTTACATTTCACTCTCATTTGTAATTTTTTAATTGGAGGTGATTACATATGAATTATATATCAGTTATCATCAGTGTGAATTTTCCTTGTATTAAACCAGAAGCAAGACAAAGCACTGCAATAAACATTAAAGCAAAACAGTTTGATATGCCCCAAACTATTGGCAGTGGGACAAATTTTCAGATCTCAAGTCAATCTATTACCTTTAATTAGCATCTCTTTAAGTTCTGCTTAGAAGTATTGATGTCTCTGTGCACTGTCGATTGCGTTAAGGACTGCCCTTTCTGAAATCAATAAAAAAGACCTGCAGGAGAATTGATTCTTAACAAGAATTAACCTTGATGTTAGCAAGGTTTTCAATTACCATTTTATCTAATGTTAGATATATTCAATGATATATTCTTATTTTTTTAACAAAGAGGCACAGTAAAGCTTGGGAATAATTGGTAGTTTCATAGGTAGAGTTGAAAGAGTTCAAGGACAGAACTGCACTTCTGAACACAGTCTCCACTTAACTCGACATAATTAATTCACACGCAAATTTTGCTTGGTCTTTTTCAGCCTCCAACACGCCATTTTTCTACCATAGGTGAGTAATTTAGGTTCTAAGAAGAATTTTTAACACTACATGTGCTTTAATTAAACATTAAGCATGCAATATAATTTACCATTAGAATATATTAAAACCAGACATGAATATAAGACATTCCTTAAACAGTGCAGCTATCTGAAAATGCGATGTCCACGTAAAAAGATTTTTTGGTAAGACATTAGATTCAGTTTTGGCCGTTCTAGATTGCATAGTGCATCACAGTTTCCCATTTAATTTTCTTTTTGTCTCACTGGTAAAAAGTGACATCCCTGATTGCCCTATAAGGCAATGTTTAAAAATGCAAATACTAAGGTTGAATGAAGACACAGATGCTCCATCTGAAAATTTTTCTCTAGCTATGGAAAAAGCTTTTTCCACAACAGTTGCATAGCTGAGAGTGCTTTGTCACTTCCAAAATGAACATATCAAATCTTTCACAGTCCTTGATTTCAAACTGCACAAGAGACTTGAATGAAATAAGGTGTTACTTGTGAGATAATAATGGGCCGAGATACAAGGTTTAAAGCACAATTTATGTTTTCCCATAATAGATACTGCAAATATGTGTATATAGATATATTACATTGCAATATCTCTAATTGGAATCAGTTGCATAATTGCCCATAAATTGTGCATTAAAATATTAGTTATTTCATATTTTCACGATAGGATATTTGATTTCCTTAATGGCCTTGTTAGACTGACTGGTCAACAATCATTGGTCAACATCCATCAGTAGTCAGCTCACAAAAACAGGCAACAACTTAAAGCCCTGATATAAATGAGGTGGAATTCAGCCTGTATCCAAATGCATTATTTTACTCCAAAGAGAAGCTTAAGAACAATAAACAAATAGCCAGTGTGAAGTCAATTATTTTACGTTAAAAAAAGATAAACTCACTTATCACAGCAACGAATTAGGACCCAGGCGCAGAAGTACAGTAAGTAAAACAAAGAAGTGGGAATAAAACTAGACATAGGAACAGGAACTGTGACATGCAGTAGGCTACACTATAAGAGCTATTAAAGATGCCAAACTGATAATCCCAAAACGCAGAACTCCTCTTGAAGAGGCACACATAATCATCAAAAACATGTAATTAACGAAAGAACACCATTCTTAGGAAAACACTTCTGCAAATCCCTTTTTCAGGTTGTGTCTCACATCAGCTACAGATGCTGCCTTGAGATAAGAAAGACCTTGAAACTTTCAGACACCTACTTCAGTTTCAATAGTGATACATCTACATGTGGTCATCTGAGAATGAAACATTCCATAACAGAACACAACACAACACAATTAACAGGCCATTCAGCCCAACAATACTTTCCTACCACTAAAGTGTACCTAATGCGTAGCTTACCTAAAAAGTAGATAGTATCTAGCACAGTATGAAGTCTAAACCTAAGCTATTCCACACAGTTCACTTTGTTCATTCCTTTTATGAATTTAAAAACCTCAATCAGATCACCCCTAAGTATCATTTTACGAAGCTTGAAGATACTTTAAGCATCTTAAGTCTTTCCTCATAATTCCTCATATCTTCTACAGTATACTTGGAACCAATTTGGTTGCCCTTCTTTGAACCTTTTCCAGAGCCTCTATATCTTTCTTGTCGTACAGCCTCCAGAACTGCACACAATACTCTCAGTGTGGTGTGACAAAGGTATAGCATAACAGAAGTAGAACTTCCTTGGATTTATGATCAATACTTTTGGCTATATCCCAGTATTCCGTTGGCCTGTGGGATATTGTCTTTTCAATAATTTATAGATGTAGTGATACACCAAAACACTGGTTCAATAAATCATAATGACGTTTATTATAATTTGAATTAACTTATGACTTCACAGTTTCAATAAACAGTTTTACCAGCAGTATTCCAAAACTGGGGTCTGTATGAATCTTTTGCAACTTTTGCAACAAGAAAATATATCTTGACTCTGGTACAAAAGCAATAAAGAAAAACTTCTGGGTATCCACGGAAACTAAGCGAAGCATGCATAATACTTGTACATTTAATTGCCAAATCTTGCCAATTTCCCATCTGCATATAAATGTTAAAATTAGCGCTTGTCTGGTGCTATTAATTCTTTCATGGAAACTCCAACTCTAACCTCATGCCTAATCAGGAGGGGTTGCATGCATTATTAATTACAGTGCCATGGAAAACAAGCACTTGGGAAGCTTGTTCACACAGCTAACAAAGGGTGTAATTTCAAAGAGCTTCAATCAAAATGCAGTTGTCCCGAAAGTGGTTTAATCTTTTCAATTTCTTTATACCAGTGAGCAGAGCCAAAGGTCTGCATAATTTGTGCTTGTGCTTTTTTGGGGGTAAATTTACATTTTTTACAAACAAAAATAATCACCATAAGGATGTTTAACAGGAAAGCGAGAGAAGTGGCTTAATCAGTGGAGGCACTATCGACGAGTGCAAACTCGTACATACAGAGGGAAGACATTGAAGCCTGGGCTATACCATTATCCGACTGTGAGTGGTGCACAGTGGTACCGCATGATTAGCTTCACCCAGGGTTAGGGTAGGCATGTCTGCTACATTTGCTAATAAAAAATACACAGTGTGCCACACCATGGGCTACCAGTTGCTTTCAGTTAGAGACATGTTTCATTTTAAATGAGTGCTCTCTTTTGCAGGCGGATGTATTGGACGTTTGCGTATACAGCTGCAGTGATCCTGGGGTCTTTCTCCCATGGTATAGGCACAGCTCAAGATGCAAAATTGAGAGGAAAAAGGAAGAATTACTTCAATTACAATTATCACCCTATCCCAAAGGCATCTAGTTATTATACATACAGCATGAATCCTGTATACAGCCCCATATTCCATCAGTTTGAGGTGAACACGAGGTGAACAAGTATGGTAAAGAGTGACGCACACGAGAGGAAGTGTTAGGGTTGTGTTTGAATATCTTATACACAAATGAACTCATTTTATGACATAATATATTCAGTGATTACATTTTTTACAAAAGCAAACTACAAAACTGCTGAAATGCAAGTTAGAGGGAAAAAAAGTAAAGGATGAAAAGAGATGTGTGTGTTAGTGTGTGCGTGTGCAAAGCAATTAAGCCCTCCAGCTGTCCAGGCCAGAAGATAAATGTATTTTTCTTGGTAACTTCAAAGGCCGACTCATTATTTATTTCTTTAGATTCTGAAGAGGAGTCCTGTATTCTATATTTCTGAATCGTTAGGGTTAAGTGCCAGAACCAATTCACCTAAAACAATCTATTCTCGTCTTCAAGACAAGTGCCTGTCTCTTGTAATTACACCGATGTCAACGTGACCAGATATTATTCTCACATTCAATACGTCAATGGTGGTAAGGCACAAATGATAGTGAACAATACACAGAAGCTTTGTTAACACACATCATCTGCACTCAGCATGTACATGGGCTGAACCACTAAATAAAGACCCTCTGAAAATCCTTTGTTCTTCCATTATTCATCAAGTTAATGAATTGCTTACATTTTTTACATTTATGAACAAGACAATAATTTAATTTCCATTTGCTGTAAAGCATCCACTTTCTAAACAAGAGAGCTGAATGTCTGACATAGTATTTCCAATTAGTACACATATTGAACTCAAGCATACTTCTGATTGGCAGCCCACATGATAGCCAATGATTAGGTAAAACATAAATGCTGTGTTACTTGCAAAAGAAACATAAGTTCCAAATCGTAATGGATGGTAAATGGAGTGCATTTATATAGGGCTTTCATCCAAAGCACTTTACCATTAATGCCTCTCATTCAATCATTCACATACGCTCTCACATGGCAACCAATCAGCTTGTTGGGTGCAATTAGGGATTAGGTGTCTTGCTCAGGGACACTTCGACACACCCAGGGTGGGAGATCGAACCGGCAACCCACCAATTGCTGCACAACTTACCTCCTGAATTCAGAAATTAACAATCAAACAATACAAACGATCTGGTCCGTAAACAACTGAGCAGGATATTTGAAAGTAAAAATATTTAATCCAAAGGAAATGATAAGATTTATAACTCTTGCAGAGCTAAAAATGACAATGATCTCACAAATCAGGAATTGCAGGTTAATCTCACTGGGTAAAAGCTAAAATGAAATACAAACAATCTACTGCATTTGAGATACAATTCAACATTTGTGAAAATGTTCTACTTGAAATTAGGATGAATTCACTATTGCCAATCACTTTCTTTCTGGTACATGGTATATGATTTTCATCGCCTTTGTCTTAATATTGAGTAATTTGGGATGCAACCTCCACCTGCCAATGACTGCAATGCATTCGGTACAGTCAGTCAAGAAAAATCTAAGCATTCATGCTGATGATCCACAACTCAACGCAGCGGTCTCATACAGAGATAACAAGAAAGGTGTAGCAGTTTCACACTGCTTCAGGCAATGTTTGCAACTTATCCTTTGTTACAACCGAAGACTAATGATCTACAGTATACTCTATACTAACCCAAAC
Source organism: Conger conger (assembly GCF_963514075.1). NCBI lineage: Eukaryota > Metazoa > Chordata > Actinopteri > Anguilliformes > Congridae > Conger > Conger conger. Next base: position 51,281,749 of record NC_083763.1, on the reverse strand, counting down.
TTCAGAAGCCCATAATAAATTATTTTATAGCTTTCATTCTTACACCAGCAGTTGCTACACTAACTATGACATTGCTCATGGAGAGCCACCAAGTTCAAAGATCCAACTGTGAACAGGAGCAGAGAAAACAGAAGGGGAAGCCATCACTCTTTGTAAGAAATCAACATTTATTTGAAACAACATTTCTCCTGATGCCAAACTGCTCAGAGCCTGGTATTATTATTCTATGAATTCTCTAGTCTCTGGTTTTAGGCTCTAGTCTATGTGTAGCTGAAGATTATAAATGGATCTTTGTCCCTCAAGGAACAACATATAAGCAATAAATTGGTAGCTATCATGCATGCATGCAAGCATTAGAAAACAAACTTATTAAATTAAATAGACGCAAGCTGTTGCTAAATCAAATAGTTTTTAACGTCCATAATAAAAATGTGCACTACAAGTATTTGAAAATGGTGCTAGACCTGCACCTAGTCCCAACCAATCTTCGATTCCATAGTAACGGTATTGATTGATAAAGGAATGCTACAAAAGCATTCTGGCTTGTGAGGTGTTTTAACTGTTGACAAACTTGTGTTAGGTATTCAGAGTGCTGCACATTTAAACAAGGGTGTTGATGGTTAAAACCTCTGGATTCAGGAATTGCTGTTTTAAATGCATTTTACATAATCCTCACGTCCCTGACAAGTTGAATATAACACAATGAACTTTCAATCACAAACAAAACAAACAGCCAGTTGAGGCATACAAAGTATAAATGATCCAGGAAAATAAGAAACTATTTGATGAGCATAAAGGTAGTTAAGGGTACCACAAACTTAAAATGCGAATAGACAGTCCCTTGTTAGCTTGGGCTCTTTTCAGCTGAAACAAGGCATGTCAAAGTAAGTACAGACCTTGAGTCTCATAGACACAAGAGAGACTTCTGAGGGAGCCAAATCTGACATGAAAAGTTCAGCATCAATATCAAGTGAACACGAAGGTGACTGAAAGGCGCAGACATTTGGTTCTAAAGCCTCTGGGAAGAGGCATTTTGAATGGGTAATTACTTTAGCCCAGGCAGTGAATGTCAACCAGACAAGGCCTCACAGCTGAGGAAAGTTAGAGGCTTCTTTATCTTACATCATTAATTGCACCAGTAATTCCTCTTACACAAACAGAGCTTCTCTTTCACCAAAGCTAAAAGTGATATAAAACTGCTTCTGAGGCGAAATATGGATAAGTGAGTCATACTTGAAACAATTAATTGCCACAAGTATAATATGTTCTTGTGTTTTACAGAATTGGTTGTACCATTATCCTGGACACACTTACACATTCTCCATTAAAGTGGCTTGCCAGGTGGTTGAGTCAACTTACTAAACAGCTGTAACTGTTATTAACTAACTTAAATGGAAATATGTCAATTCCTATTCTAAAATGCAACACTAAGGAAAAATGTAATTTTCTCCTTAGAGAAAAAACAGGATTTGAGCATTCCTTTTGGGTTTTTAATAACACAGATAACAATGAATAATAAAAAGCACGCGGATGGAAATGCATTTTTCAATTGGCTGTGAGTCAAATTCAATCTGATATTTTAGGAAACTATGCTTAGCAACATCTGAACCACTTTAGCATGCAAGTAATTTCCCTATAAAAACAATATATTTTAAGAGGCTATATCATTAGTAGTTTGCTTTTAACTATGCTTACAGCCACAGAATGATTAATTTCCACAAATGATGGCACTTGCTTTTAGAAATTGTGGTACTATTTAAAGAAGAACTTTGAGTCTTTCTTGTCTGTATGACTTCCATTCATTTTGGGAAAAACTTTGATGGGCTAATCAAATGTGGAAAAAGTACACTGCCAATATGTTTGTCCAAAAGGAAATTCATTCTTAGGGTGAACTATCCTTTTGCAGGATAACTTTCTCTGAACCCCAATGGAAATAGTGATACCTCTGGCAGATCAGGAAATGACATGTCCATTTCTCTGGTGCAGTGACTGTAGCACTCAGCTGGTGAAATGAAAAGTGACAAAATAGAGAAAGGTGCAGGCTGAATGCATTTCAAAAGACACATGCTGGTCTGGACACTTGCTAATGTCCAGCAACCACTGCACAAACTTATAATCATGGTCTAGCTTAGGAGAGTAAAGAAAATATGGGGATGAATTCTATTCTTAAAAGGGAGAAAAACAAGACCCTGACAAATCAACCTCAAAGTTAACCAACCAGTTAACCATTCCCATTAACTACACTCACAGAATAAAGCTTTACCCTCAGTTGACCTTGAAAGAATATGAAGTGAGCTATTGCTCCATGGGTCTGGTTAAGTTCTGCTTTCCTTCATGTTGCAGGGACATTTGGAGGCCTTCAGCACAATGAGGGATCCACAGAGATCACACAGACTCTGACACACCGCCATGTTCTGTGACCGACACCTGCCACAATCAGATCAGGCATAGTGTCACCTGGTATCTTCATCACAGTGTTAGGGATGGGCAAAAATAGGACCTGCATGCAGAACAGTGATCCAGAGATATAATTGGAGATAAGTCAAACCTTTATTCATGCATTTTTATGCAACTAAAACACAAAAAACTCTTTAAAAATGTATTGAAAGTCAGTTTCTATACAGAGACATTCAATACATCTTTGCTTAAAAAGATTAATTTCCTCATGCAGCAAACTGTTTCTATATTGCTGTCCAATTGCCCTTCAGTCTACTCTCACAGCCAGGCAAGGTGACCAGAATTGCAATCCTCACGCCTTTTCCACACTCACTCTAATGAAAAACCCATGTTCATCACAGTTTAATCAAAATAACATTTACGTGATGTCAAATCAATCATGGCTATAGTGTATTCTGGGTACCAATTCTTCTGGTTAGCCACTGTCAAGACACAGGTGGCAATGACCCGTGTCTTCGGTAGATATGTGTGTTATAAAAGCTTCAATTGTGCACATTGGTGTTTGTATGGAATATAAATATCTTAATTTTTTAAAATCTGTAAATAGCTTCTCTGGGGTTGCTGGGTGGCTCATTAGGTTAAAGCACCATGCTGTGGAGCATGGATGAGTCTCCTGGTCTCCGATTGAATCCGGACCGGATTGAATCCGGACCATGCCAATGTAGACTTTGGCAGGTCGCCCCATAGGGTGATTGACACCTGCATTGCCCAGGGTATGGGAAGGTCCAGTGAGATAGGGATCTGCATACCATCATTCTTGAGCAAGCCCCACTAGCTGAGAAGGCACATGAAAGACTGCATATGAAGCTTCCTATGCTGCTCTGTGTGAGATTACTGTATCTATGGTCTACAATGCTAAAAGAAGTAGCAGTTGGAGACGTGTTTCAGAGGAGAACTGCGGAAGTCTCATTCTACCAAATTGGCAGGGTGGTTCAGGCATGGAACGTGGATATACACAGCCCCGATGGGCAGCTAATTAAAAATGTCTCTATACTCAAGTGCCTAAATTAATCAATAAACACATAAAATGATACATTTCTGCGTCTTTAGATTTTTGTTTAAGAGGGTAACAGATCACAGCTCAGATGGTGCCAGCGGATGCCCCTATGTACCACAAGACTAGCCCTTGAAAACTGATTAACAGTACAATTCCCAAATTAACAACCTCTTTTGCAGACTGCCTGGTCAACAAAACAGGGCATGAGCCCGGAAATAGCACAAGCGTTTATGCCTTTTCCAGCTTCTCGGTGTACTGCACACATAGATTCTCCATAAGTATTACCAATGCAAAAAAGCAATCAAAATAATTTAAACAATTTAAAATCAACAGTGATAAAACCTGTAAATATACCTCTCAAACTGTATGGCAGTCCAACTAAATTTAGTGAGGGGTCAGCATATTGGAACAAAAAGAAGAGTGCCGTCTTATGTAAATAACACACATTTTAACTGACACATTAATGGATGCACTTAGAAATTACCTGTGCTAGACGTAGTTTGAACTGAGTGGTAGTCAGAAGCCACCTGCTTGTTGGCAGACCACTGTTTTCTAGTACACAATCATTCCTAGCTTGATTTGAACTATTTTTATAAGTTGTACTTTTCTTGGTCAATAGTTTTTTCTCTCTCACTAACTAAGCTCTACTTCATTATGTTTTATCTTTCAAAAAGCCAATGTAAAAAAATATTCAGAAGAAATTGTTTAATTATTGGTTATTAATTAACTAAAAACTATAGAGCTACAAAATCAGAGCCTATTTAAAAAATAAGGGTAGACTAATGCAATCCAATAAATGTTTCAAAGTAGGATTTGTGTATTTTGACTTCGCATTCAAAGTTACAATCATTCTGGAGTTCCGAATGACCCCATTCCTGAAGACCCAGATGGTAAATGGTTGGCATTTATATAGCGCCTTTATCCAAAGCGCTGTACAATTGATGCTTCTCATTCACCCATTCACACACTGACGGCGATTGGCTGCCATGCAAGGCACCGACCAGCTCGTCAGGAGCATTTGGGGGTTAGGTGTCTTGCTCAGGGACACTCCGACACAGCCCGGGCGGGGGATCGAACCGGCAACCCTCTGACTGCCAAACGACTGCTCTTACTGCCTGAGCAACTGTATTCTGAGGGTATGACTTATCAGCATCTTCCATTTCACAAAGCTAAGTTTGTCAAAGACAATTAACAAGTAACAAGAGAGTCAGCTTATATTCATGAGCGAAGGAGGAGGATTAAACCACAGGGAGCTCAGATTGGCCAGTTGGCATTTCTGCTGGACACAGTTGCCCAACTTCAGCTTACCTTTAATGACCTCCACAACCCTGCAGCTGAAGAGCCATGGAATAATTAAGGATCTCTGAGCTGCAGAGGCGAAACTCAGTTCTGCCGTTCACCACATTTCCAGCACAGGGTCTTTGGGGTAAGATAAGCTTCAGTGAAAGCAGCTATGAGCTAAACGAGGTCCTTAAGGCAAAGAGGTATATCAAATACTGCAAATTGGGCACATCGTTTTCTGTTTATTACCAAGGGCATCTCCCAACATAGCTCTAAAACAGTGTTAATGGGATCATATGCTTCCAAGACGAAATGCACCAGAGGATACTCTGTGAGTACTTACAGCATCAAGAATTTTATACTAGCCTTTTGGCTCTTCTGTGCCTGGCTGATCTATGCCATCTAAAACACTTCCCTTGGGGCTTTGCTTTCAGATTTATACAACTACATTGACATATAGGGTAATTCCGTGAAAGATCAGCCAGAGGTGTGGGGGGTGACCACTCCAATTTTGCTCAAACTTTGTGTAAATGTTATTTATATATTCAATAGTGAAACTTAGCCTCGTTGGATTTGTCATTCTAGAGATATTGGCTCTCAAGTTTGGGGTGTCACCCAGAAAGTCACTTACAAGTGGATAGGGGTTTGTGTAGATTTTGGAGCATCATATCTAAATCGTGCCACTCGGCAATTCATTTTTTCAATATTTGATGACTTGCTACATCAGCACCACTTGGTGTATGACTTCCAAACTTCTAAGACTATTGGTTAAGAACAGCCACACAGAAAAACAATGCCAAAATTGCCTATAATGCCTATAATATTAAATGGAGAAGCAAAATAAACAACAGATGAACTGTAAACAGTCCCATAAAAGCATAAAATCCCAGTGTAGTACTATGTAATGGTAAATGGTTCCATGTTTTGACTCTTATTTTAACTGGTGGGAAATGTAGCAGTATATACACTCAAAGGAAGATACTGCTTCGTTATTTATTTTGTCGCAGGGGAAATTAATCTTCATTTCATGAACAATGACAGCTGCACAAATATGTATTTGCCTCACGATTGTGCATTTTAACACTTGACAATTTTTTATTAAATATGCATATAAGGAAAGCCCATTATCCCCGTTATCTTTATCACCTTCTCTATTTCCAGGGCAGGGAGGCTGCAACATTCACAAGTTGGCCATGCTGAACGCTTCCTGTACAACTCAAGATAGGAGGAGGTGTCACAGGTGAATGTCGAGGCTTTTCAGTTCCCACAAAGGTGTGGTCTGAGCGATGCTGGGACAAACCCATCTGCTTCTCAGTGGAAGTTGCAGCTCTGCAGCAAGAACTCCCTGTGCACCCTGCAGACAGCAGACGCAGCCATCAGACTCACCAAGGTTAAACAAGGCAGTCTCTCAGAGGGGGAGCGAGGGAGGGAGGGATGGAGAGAGACAGACAGAGAGGGAGAGCGAGAGAGAGCGAGAGCGAGAGAGAGAGGGTGGCAGGGAGAGCAAGAGAGAGAGAGAGAAACCTGCCCGCAGAGAGAAAAAAAAGTATACAGCAGGTCTGTCTCAGAATCCCATCCCCCTTTCCCCTCCCCTGTCCTTTTCATCACAAAGTACCCCAAGCACTGACCTTGAGGAGAGAAGCATGAAACGGACACATAGCACCTACAGTGTGTGTTAATGCCACCGGAGCAGAGGTGCTAAAAAGCAGTGCGGCTGGGTTTTCCCGCACAAAAGCTCCAAGCACTGTCTGTAATTGCACATCTGCATGCACTTATAAAACATGATCAGCATTTAGGAGATTTGGAGACCAAGAGCCTTAACTAAAATACAGCACGGCAAGCGAATACAAAATAAAACATATAGACATTTTTATGAGGTAGTATTTTAGACTGTTTGAGAGAATTTTAATACTTAGCAACTCGTCCCAAGTCCCACTGAGCCAAGCAGAGCATTTTCTCTGAAATGAAGCCATCTACAGTACAGTCCCATTTTGAAAAGCAGTATTTGTTGAGAAAGTCCTGTGAGGACGTAGAACTGTAAGAGTGGTATTGTATTTCCACATTTTCTTTTGGCTCTCTCAACTCTCGAGGTTACTTTGTAGTTTCTTAGTGGAATATTTAAACACTTGCAGCACAGGTCTCTTTTCGCATGACAGTACTGCACATTAGCAACGGGGTTCCACCTAATCAACCAACCAATGTTTAATTGCATCAGACAGGGATGTAGTTGTTAAAAAGCCGGGGAGCAGCAACCAAGGGGCCCTAATGTCAATTTATACAAAATTACGTTAGAAGATGTAGCAGTACACTGACAGGCAGATTCATACACAGCAGCAAGGTCACATTGTAACACGTCCTGATTTCACCTTGATGTGGTAATGCTGCACTGTCAAAGAAAGACAGGGATGATTACAGCTTGTCCCAGTGCTGCCACTGCTTCATAATTCAGTGCTGTCACAGTGCCTTGACAGAATTCTATCCAACCACAAATGGGAGCATTCCAGTCAGCCTCATTCTGCAACAGTAAATTACAACCGGATAGAGCTATTTTTGCAACTGTTTCTATAATCCCAGCATTCAAAACTGCAAACTTCGTACAGAAGTTTAAAACGTCTTGTGGATATAGGCCTATGTCATGTAAAAAGTAAGAGAACAAGAAATAATCTGTAGGAAAAGATATTACTATATCACAGGTTCAGTGGCCTACATTTCACACAGCGGGCTGTAGGCATAGAACTCAGAGGTATGAAGTCCCCAAAGTCGTTATTTTATTTTGCTTTAAAAATTGAGTGATGCGTAAAAAATAATTCCCCTGTCTGAGAGCAGGCACAGCTCTGTTTGTGTTCAATGATAGCAAGCGTTGCGTTTCAATGAACGGTGACAAAATTGTCAATACACAGCTGTAAAGCATTTCTGGAAATGAAAACTTGCACTCACTTCTGTCTCCTACATATTCATCACTGTGTAATGTTTCCACATAACACACTGTCTGTTGGGCCATATAAAAAGTGGCATGCAGACAATGGCAATTTATGTGCCACAGTCTGCATGTCATAGTTATATTTCGGATCTGATTGCAAACACATATTGATTAGAGAGGCTATTAAGCTTGATTTTGTTTTGCCGACAGTACAAAAAAAGAAAGCATGGAAAAAAAGTAAATGTTTGTGAGCCAGAAAAGCACAGACAGAATGGGGCGAGTCAAATTCAAGGCTATTTTTATCAGCTAAAAACCTCTAATAATAAAAATGCAAATTGATAATTTGTATCTGTCGTTAATCTATTCCAAGAAATAAGTGTGAAAATGGAGATAGAGAAATCACTCAAGTTACATTTACAATGTCAGAGTTAGCTCACAAGCCCTAAGGCCTTGTTCATTACCTGTGCGAACATAGGCATGGAATAATTACCTGCCCAGGCGTAATGTATGAGACGGATGGTGGTACTGTGCCTTCCTTCTAGAAAACACTGATTAATTATTGTGGCATAGTGAGACTGCTGAAAGCAAAGTGATGGGAACTTGGTAACCAACAATGCAAAGGACTGGACAAAGTTTGCATTGTTAAGGACTTTTTCCCACAAACAATATTACTCATACACTCTTGAAGTCAGACCTTTCATCTGATATGTGTCTGAATAAACGTTCTGAATAAAATTTATTTTGCCACTTGTAGAGATGGATGACATACAAAACTCTGCAGTCCTTCTGCCACTTATATTGTATGAAATCCATCCATCCATCAGTCCATTATCTAACTTTCTTATTCCTGGTTAGGGTCGTAGGGGGTGCTGGTGCCTATCCCAGAATGCCTTGGGAGAGAGGTAGGAAATCATACAATAAATGACTGCATCCTATGACAGTATAATATACGTTGTATTTCAATTATTATCCTCCAGGGGGTCCTACACAAATAGCAGCCGGATTGTAAAATTCATAAACACAATTAGTTGACTTAATATTAGGAGAGCGAAAGGAAGAAAAATGAACTTGGACAGAGTGGCAAACACACACACACTACAAAAAGAATATCTTTCAGCAAACAAGTGCAAGAGTATCCACCTGGTAGGTTGCAGAGAGATTTAGGCAAATTCATTTAGCAGAACCTGCAATTTAGCATTAAATCACACAAAGAAAACAACCCACAATTTAAAACAAACAAACATGAACTAATTCTGAGATCAGCAGACCGCAGGCAAAAAGACAGCCTAGAACAGTGGCTAAATGTGATTCCAGGTTTAACATATGTGCAAATATTGTACTGTAAAAGTTGATAATCCCAAATTGCAGGATTCTATGGAATAAACGGCAGGGTAATGCCATCAGCGAGACAACTTTGACATAAGCTTAGGCCACACTGTATCTGTGAATAAATCAATGGACAAATCCACAGATGGAACAGAGCATTACATATTTAATTTATTCTTCAAGGAAAGTCCATCACAACTGGATTTTAGCTTGCTGATACACTATACCTTACTGCCTTGAATACTCCTCAGTTTTGGATGGCATCAAGAAATGCTCTGAGAAAGTTAAAGCTGATTTGAAAAATGTGACTGCATTTCTGAATGGAGGTTCTATGAAAAAAGCATATATAGACATCCTTGTGGTCAGGTTCAGTGCACTTACAGTAACTTGAAATGTCAACACTGATGTACTGGAGGTCATAAACTTCCCAAAAGTAAAATTAGTCCAAATTGCCACAAACTTGCCACTTTCAAGAGAGTTTTTGCCATCGTCCAAGCTGGAAGATTTCTTATAGTGAGCATATAAAGAATGCAATTAAATAGCAAGGCTATTCTCTGTCAAAAACATCCCCCTGAACCACATAAAACCAAAGGGGTCATTTGGTATTCTGCTGCAGAGTGCCAAAGAATGTCAGTTATTATCCCAGATTTGTGGAAATAGAGTCACACCAACGCTCCAGGCTTTGACGGATAAGGATTTGGAGATACAGCTCTCATTAGTCACTGAAAACGGCAAAACTTTGGCTGACACGATCCGGTTGTGCTCACAAAACCTACAGTAAAATAGAACAGCATAATGAACATTGTACACTGTGTGAGTAAACGTAATCTGTCAATCAGTTACAGAAGAGACCACTTGAAAAACTGACCATGATCAAATTTGCACTTGCAAGTCGCTTTGGATTAAAAGCGTCTGCCAAATTACAAAAATGAAAATTTTATCACAGACTTTAGAAGACTTTCATTTTAACTGTGCACATGGCAGTCACTTATTTTATTTATCATTGTGTAATACTACTCAAATAATAATAATAATAATAATAATAATAATAATAATAATAATAATAATAACAACAATACAACTACAAACTATTGCATTATTATCAATACAATTTAACCATTCAAGTTAAATGACAACTGATAACTGCCGTTAAATGATCTCTGCTGCTCTCACTTTTAATTAATTCCACAGTACTTCAAATAAAAAATAACATTATTCCAGTGACAACATTCAAAATAATTTGGCTTTTATGTTATAGTTTATTAAATTTTGGATTTTTAAAAATTATTATTTGTTCATTAAATTCCATTGTAAATGTAATATTTTATTTTATGTAATTCAGGACTCCCTTGAAAATGAGATCAATGGGTAAATTTTTGTTAATAATTTAATTGAATTTAAAAGTTGTATTCAACCATCTGTGATCAGCTTAATTCTTGCTAATTATTTTATGCGGTGGTGGTGCAGTTGCGATAATTGTAAAAAAAGGCCTCTTGTTGGCAGAGGACTGAAGCAAATGTGAGAAAAGAGCAGTGAGCAACTGGCAGCTCTAGCTATACAGAAACATGACAGTGTCTTGTAAGAATTACAATTTCATGATAGACCGTGACAATGTAAGCCATTTTGAGACTGCATAACAAATAGATCACATTATACATAATTGTTTTTATTTGATTTATTATGATTAATTATCCTGAAATTCAACCATCAAGTAATACATAAGTGATATTTACAGTGTTATACTCACCATCTGCTTAAGAGAAGACTTGGCCAGCTACAATGTTTTCACTGTAGACAGGGGCAGTTTGCTTTAATGCATCGTTTTAACCACAGGCAAGTTAGAAAGGGGAGCATTACTGTGGGTCTGTCTTTCACGACAAAAATCACAGTAGTGGAAAATCCGTGCGCTGTATGCATGTCTGCAAATATTATTTGTAATTCTGACAAGCTTAATCACATTAAATGTTGATACCACACATCCATATCTTCCATCTAAAAAAGCAATTCAATTGTATGCAACTGAATGCAGAATGAATGTAGCTACCACAACAAGCAATAGATTCTCCTGGTATTAAACTAGATAATACACCAACATTATTAAAGTAATTTGCTCTGCTGGGCTTTTAGCTAGCACACTAAATGTCTACATAAGCTTAGTTATTTGCACATTTTAAGTAACGGATTAATCTGGTCATGGTTTAGAAAGAGGCAAAACAACCCACTGAATCCATCCATCCATCCATTATCTTAACCCGCTTATCCTGAACAGGGTCGCAGGGGGGCTGGAGCCTATCTCAGCATACATTGGGCGAAAGGCAGGAATACACCCTGGACAGGTCGCCAGTCCATCGCAGGGCACACACACCATTCACTCACACACTCATACCTACGGGCAATTTAGACTCTCCAATCAGCCTGACCTGCATGTCTTTGGACTGTGGGAGGAAACCGGAGTACCCGGAGGAAACCCACACAGACACGGGGAGAACATGCAAACTCCACACAGAGAGGTCCCGGCCGACGGGGATTCGTACCCAGGACCTCCTTGCTGTGAGGCGGCAGTGCTACCCACTGCACCATCCGTGCCGCCACCCACTGAATCAAGAAAGCTAATTAATCAGATAGGACTGGCATACTCACAGCTTCTAAGAAACAACAATAAAGATTTATTTCCATTTTTTCACACCATAAACTAGTTCAGACTGCATGGATACACTGCAAATAGTTTTGGATATCAGCAGTGGCATTGCCATTTCTAACAGTCCTTTCAGTCTTTAAAGTCTTCTTGCAAGTTTAAGCTATGCGCAATTACAGTCAGACTAAAGGAAGACCAACACTTCATCTTCTAATGGATGAAAAGGACAAATAGGTTCAAGGACCCCTTGGATCAGGAGCTAAATTTGTTTGGCTCGTTTGCCACTGCTATTAGCATAGCAGCCCATCAGTGATCCAAGTGCTGCATCCTGACATATTTTACTGTCTCCAGCTTGCGTGAGAGCTGACAGTGATGGATAGCACTCTGCAGCTAAATGAGACACCTCTTTGGGAAGACATGCCTTTAATGGATAATAGTATAGGCATTTCAGAAAATAAAACTCATATTACTCAAGTAGCAGATTTACAAAGTCGTCTGGAACATCAGATTCTGCTGTATTTCGTTCTGCTGTCATTACTGCACAAAAGTATTTCCTTTCTAACAAAGCTTCAAGACTAATCTGTTTGTTTATTTATTTGAGAAAAGGCCAACCTTCAGATCTGTAGAGGCTTTAGTCCGTTCCTTGTCACAGAGTCCCCAAATAAACCTATGAACTGATCTGTGTTGCCTGACATCCATCACCAAAAAGCCCCCCCTTTCTCCTTCTCCTGCCATAAGAAAACTGCACTCTGTACCAGCGAGCTATGAAATGAATAAGGACACTCTTTCCATCCCCTGATCATTAGCACTGATGGATCAGCCTAAAAAGACAGGTAAGATAACTGGAAGAGTGCCCACACTTGCATGAATAAAACATGCCACTTCCACCAACTGACACCAGCAAGACTGCTGTATTCAGATCGCTGAAACTATGATGCAACATGATCCACAGCACACAAGAGTTACTGGTGTAATACATCACAACATTCACCTTGACCGCACCTGAAGTGTAATTGCCAATTAATTTGGTCCAGAATTAATTTGCCACTGTTATCTATGGCCACTCTTCACGACAACCAAACCACATTGCGTCAGCCCCTGTAGCTGCTTTGGAAAATGGAATGTGTGTGTATGTGTGTAGGTATGCACATTTTCCCGATATACACATGTACAGTAATGCACGTATATAGGCTATATACACCGATGAGCTGAATCATTATGACTGCTCACAGATTAAGCAAATAATGCTGAGTATCTCGTAATAGCACATGTCAAAGTCTGGGATATATGAGATAAGATTAGATGGTAGGCGAACAGTTGATTCTCGTAGTCAACGTGTTACATGCGAAAGAAACAGGAAGGTGTAAGGACCTGAGCGACTTTGACTAGGGCCAAATAGTTATGGCCAGACGACTGGGTCGGAGCACCTCTGAAACGGCAAGGCTTGTGGGGTACTCCCGGTTAGCAGTGGTGAGTATCTACTGACAATGGTCCTCAGAGCGGCAAATCACTGACAGGCTGTTGGACACCAAAGGCTCATCGACGCACAAGGGCAACAAAGGCCATCCCTTCTGGTCCGAACCGACAGAAGGGCTACTGTAGCCGGTGGAGGGAGTGTGATGCTCTGAGCAAAGTTCTGCTGGGAAACCCTGGATCCGAGCATTCATGTGGACGTCAATTTGACACGTGCCACCTACCTAAACATTGTTGTGGACCGGATGTACCCCTTCATCGCAATGTTCCCTGATGGCAGTGGCCTCTTTCAGCAGGATAATGCTCCCTGCCACACTGCCTCCATTGTTCAGGAATGGTTTGAGGAACATGACAAAGAGTTCAAGTGTTACCCTGCCCTCCAAATCCCCGAGCTCTCAATTTGATCAAGCATCTTCGGGATATGCTGGAACAACAAGTCTGATCCACAGCAGCTCCACCTCGCAACTTAAAGGACTTAAAGAATCTGCTGATAACTTGCCGGATAACACAGGGCACCTTCAGAGGTCTTGTAGCATTCATGCCTTGGCGGGTCAGAGCTGTTCTGGTGGCATGTGGAGGACCAACAGCATATTAGGCAGGTGGACATAACATTTTGGCTCATCGGTGTATATTTGGCTCATCGGTGTATAATGCATGTATATACACTCAGTGACAACTATATTAGGTAGATCTGTACACCAGCCGGTTGATGCAAATGTATAATCAGCCAATCATGTGGCAGAAACTCCATGAAACCATCCAGACAAGGTCAAGAGGTTCAGTTCTTGTTCACAAACATCCACTGAGCAGCAGCTTTGTAGGTAGTTCTGGGCTTGTTAATGAGAGAGGTCAGAGGACAACGGCCAGACTGGTTCAAGCTGACTGGAAGAGGACAGTAACTCAAATGGCGTTTGACAACAATGTTATGCGTCAAACACAGCAAACCTTTAAGTGGATGGGCCACAGCAACAGAACACCACACCGGTTTCACTCTTGTCAGCTAAGAAGAGAAAGATGAGGCCAGAGTGGACACTGGACAGCTGAAGACTGGAAAAGCGTTGCCTGGTCTGACAAATCACAATTTCTGCTGTGACATGCAGATGACAGGGTCAAACTTTGTCATAAACAACAAGAATCCATGGATCCATCCTGCTTTGTGCCAGAGAGTCAGGCTGGTGCTGGCGGTGTAATGTTTTCTTGGCACACATAAGGCTCCTTAATACAAATTGCATCATTAAAATTCCACCTGAGTATTGTTGCATGTGCTTGCCTTTTTGGCATGTGCTTCCCTTTATCATAAATATGTTTCAGAAAACAAAATAGACATCAAGTCATTAACACATATATACTCTACTATAGACCATATATCCTGTAACTATAGTAACCAATAACTATATATAGCATCTCAAAAAGCAAATGCATTTGGCATAATGCCTGTATGCCAATGTGCTGAACCTAAAAAATTAAATAAAAACTGTTGACTACATACTAAGGATAAAACAATGTATAAAATGTAGGTCCTGTTGTGAAATTAGAGCTCTACAGTAATGTAAAATATATTTTACCTCATAAAATATTGGCTGCGCTGTTAATCTCTGATATGGGAGGTGAATTACCAGGAAATGTTTTCTGCTGTCAAAAAGTTACCTGAAAGAAAGTTTAAGGGCTTGATGTCAGCAGCACTGTGTATTCATACTAATCCAGATGAGTAAAGCCAGGTAATGTGCAACAGTGAAATCATTTGTGAGCACAATAGTAGCTGATTTTAAGAGTTTGAATACCATAATTCTAATTTCACAACTGTAATTGTAGCTCTCACCTTTTTGAAGTATCACTTAAGCGTGGTTTATTACCTGTAGAAGCAATTACAATAGCCTGGTGGATTATGTTCTTCAAGGAGATATTGAATTCTGGGTAACTCACCTGTCCCACAGATTTAGAAATGCAGGGGGCACACCTTGGGTTAAGTGGAAAGGTACTCTGTCGAGCATAGAAAGCACAGAGGACTCCTCAATGGCACAGACTACGAGATAAATTTCACAGGAATTAATATTTAATAATAGCCTTTTATTTCCTCTTGGGGAGTTTATTAATCCCTGTATAGGTAACTGATGTGTGCATACTCTTTATTTATTTCCTTTCCCCTTTTATATGTGGCATTTATTATCCTAAGCAGGCACATTTTATAAAGAGATGAAATTAAAGGCAGTTTTATGAGGAGAATAAATTAAAGGCACCATATTAGATTATTGTTAGAGAAGAGGAGACAAAGGAAATGTCAGTTTTTATTCTGTAATTCTAAATTTGAATGTCTCAATATGTGAACTTTGGCACTAATGCCTCCTTGAAGAAAAAGATGAACGTGACTAATTCTCATTTACATTTATGGTAATACAACCAGGCAACGGTGTCTACATGAAATCCTCCAAAGGATGCAGTCCTCCAAAATCAATGTGTTCACATATTTTCTTGGACTATTTTTCAAAGCGTAAAGGGATGCAATCAATATACACTCAGTGAGCACTTTATTAGTTATTTATTATACTATACTGCTACTTTAACATAAAAGATGCAAAAAAATACAGTGCCCTCCATAATGTTTGGGACAAAAACCCATCATTCATTTATTTATTTGCCTCTGTACTCCACAATTTGAGATTTGTCTTTTTTTTAAAATTACACGTGGTTAAAGTGCTCACTGTCAGATTTTAATAAAGGGCATCTTTTATACATTTTGGTTTTACCATGTAGAAATTACAGCAGTATTTATACATAGTCCCCCAATTTCAGGGCCCCATAATGTTTGGGACACAGCAATGTTATGCAAATGAAAGTAGTCAGTTTAGTATCTTGTTCCATATCCTTTGCATGCCATGACTTCATGATGTCTGTGACCTATCAACATCAGAGTCTGGATATCTCATTTCCAGATACTAAAACTCTTTGCATTTCAATGGATCTCTATTGGAATTTGGGGGTGGGACTAAATTCAGCTGTACATTATGTTGATACAGTATGGAATACATTTGCTGGCTAAAAGGCTTTAAGTCATCAGGGCTCCAAATCAAATGAGCCTCAAACCACCATTCGGCTTCCAGATATGCAGTAGATAACCAAGCAAAACAGGTCTGCAGCTGTTGTTATAATGTACCAGGTCAGAAATAAAACTTACACCGCACAGTAACTTAATTTACTGGGCTAGTCGCCATCAGAGAAGGATGAATTAAGGATTGGTTTTGCTTTAAAATGCAAACTATAAGCCACAAAAGCTTCTGTCTGCATTAAATCAAGCACATCCATCCAAGCACAAGCAGCATTCACATTTTGTTTACGAGAAACAGAAATGAGAAATGTGACACTTTGTGAGACGTGACTCTCAATAGTGGAGTTTAAGCGTGATGGTTTCGGTTTGAGGTAACCCCAAAGAATGTTTACGGTTCGGCTGAGCATTTACACAGTTCTTTGCATGAGAGAGGTCAAAGCCAGGTGAAACCATTTTTATTATTTTTATATTTTTTAATGGTTTTTAAACAGGTTTTTAAACTGAACTGAGCAAGTTACTTGAGCTCTAGCTGGTCAAGGCTGTTATTTCTGATGGTTCTCTTACAACATATTCTCTTTCAGCCATTTCATTACCAACCACCACTACATTCACATACAGTAAAAACAAAGTCAGCTTCAGAATTATTGGCACCCTTAATAAAAATGAAGAAAAAAGCTGCATATAGTAAACAGAGATAATAATCTGTTATGTGCAAACATATGGGAATACTAAGTTCTTTTTTTTTTTTTTCTCGTTGACAGTGTGGAAGATGGTGAAGGAGGCCATAAAGAATCAAAATTCACGGTTTAAGAATTTCAGTGTTTTTTTGCATTTCGGGGTCCGCAAGTGTGTAAAAGAACCATAAAACAACACCTCCATACCACCAAACGCTTTGGAAGGGTGGCACAAAGAAAGCCCTTCATGAGCACAATAAACAAAACCAGGCAGTTTGCCAAAAGGCATTGGAATTATGACTGGAAGAGAGTGCTATGATCAGATGAGACCATTGTGGTGGGTCATTGATGCTTAGGAGATGTTTTGCTGCCAGTGGTCCAGGGGCACTATAAAAGATCACTTGGATTAATGAATTCATCAACAAAGTTCTTAAAGTCATTCAGAAAGTCTGGTTATCTCAGCTAGGAACCTGAACATGGTCGTAGCTGGATTTCCAGCAGGACACTGACTCCAAACATACATCAAAATCCAAACAGAAATGGTGGAGTGAAAACAACGGCCATGTTCTGAAATCTGACTTTGAAAATTTGTGCATGGTGGGGTTCTGGCTTTCACAATACAGTTCTTGCCATAATACACCAAACAATGTGCTATTTACACTGCACCATGGTACTCAAGTAGATGTCATCCAGTGAACTCTGCAGAGGACGTGTATTGTTTTGCATTTAATTTCCCCCAACTCCAAATACAGTTCCATGAAAGCATAGTGAGATACAATAAAGCATTATTTCATCAATCTGCCACAGCAGAATTTGCCTTTCTTGGGGTGGAAATAAATTGGCACATACCTAGTAAAGTGGCCACTGAGTGTATTTTTTATACTTATTTGTTACTTATTGGCCTTCTGCTGCTGTTGCCCATCCACTTCAAGGTTCAACGTGTTGTGTGTTCAGAGATGCTCTAGATAACACTGTTGTTACGCATTGTTATTTGAGTTACTGTCATCTTCCTGTCAACTTGAATCAAACTGGCCATTCACCTCATATCCCTCTCATTAACAAGGCATTTTCGCCCACTGCAACTCACTGGATGATTTTTGTTTTTCACACCATTCTCTGTAAACCCTAGAGACTGTTGTGAGTGGAAACTCCCAGGTGATCAGTTTCTGAGATACTCAAACCACCCCGGCTGGCACCAACAATCATTCCATGGTCGAAGTCACTTTGATCACATTTCTTCCCATAAAGACATTTGGTTTGAACAACAACTGAACATCTTGGCCATGTCTGTATGCTTTTATGCATTCAGTTGCTGCCACATGATTAGATATTTGCATTAATGAGAAGATGTACAGATCTAGCTAATAAAGTGTTCACTGAGTATAGTTACTCAGTGGGAAAATGGCAACGTTCAGTAGTTCTGAAGCACAAGCACCTTTAAGAAAGGGTGAAAAATGTGTCCAGCTCACTGGCACGGCAGAGTTAGAGGCAATCTCAGAGGTCAGGGTGAGCCACCACACAGAGCCTAATTGGACAGCCGGTGAACGTATGTGCATTTACTGAGTCAGCAGTCCAAATCCACAGGGATCTGGCAGAGCTTCTGAATATCTCCTGCGAATATCTCACATAAACCTAATGCTATAATGGAATCACATTCCAACCAGGGTCCAAAAGGAAAATATATGGGAATATGTTCCAAATGGAGAGAACAGATGTATGGGTATTGGTGTGTGACTTGATTGCCAGCATGCATGGTCAGGAAAGCATAAACAGTAGAAACATCAAAAAAATAAGCAGAATTGCGTTAGTCGGCAGCAATCCCAGCCAGGCAGTGAGGAACCTGAATGATTTCTCATCACAAGGGGACAGAAGGAAGCTAGGTTTGGAAGTAACTGGTTTAGCCAACTCATGCAGAGCAACTCCAGGACCATGGCAATCAATACTGCATTGCTCAATGGTTGCTGATTTCACAGAACATCTCGGTTCAATACCGCTCTGCCAGAAGGAAGCTATGGCTCTCCGGAGACGTTTTCAAAACGGAATACCAGCCTTCACTGTCAAACGCTCCAGTTACTGTTGTGAAACCAATCAGACAGACTGGTATAGCCTACAATGAACTGAAAAAAACAGCCAACAATTACACATTTTCTACTAACCCCTGTCAGTTTGAAATTCAATATGTTCTGATACACATGGCTTGGGAAACCTATGAGATTTACTTTCTGTTTGGGTAAAATCCCTGAAAACAGCATGCATCTGGTATAGTGCTTGTACTCTTAAATCCACATTAAAGAACATTTTGTTGGCAGCTTCACGTTTAAACACTGTGAAGACTATATTTATTGTAGAAGACTATAGACATTAGAACTTCAATCCCAGCTCAGCCAAAAATGCATCTTGATGACAAAATATGCACCACTTGATTCAAACAACACATGGTATTAAATAATTGAGAAAAACTAAAAATCTTGCTTTGATATCATATATCCAAAACAACACATAACAAATGATTGCATACAATTATATTACCTGAAACTTCTCTATTCTATTATCTGAAGATTATATTATCTTTGTTGAATAAAAACAACACATTGGCTTTCATCTTTTACTGTCAATCTTAAACTTTTAAATCGGAAGAGGTAGATCTGAGGATGCAACCCCTTTTACAGCACGATTTAAAGAATAATAGGCCTGGAAATAAAACTATATTCATACATATCAGCATATTTAAATCATTTTCTATGTTATGCCCGCCTAACGTCTAAGGCTGACATATCATGTTACAATATGAAGGAATTCCTTCAAACAAAATGTCAGTGGAGAGTTTTGTAATATAACCTCTCTACCCACTAGACCCTCCAAAACCTGAATCAAGAGGCCACTCTCCATCATTTCTTGTACTGCAGTACTTAAGCATTGTGGGTAATCTCAAGGCACACATGGACGTGAATAGGTCATGTTGTACTATTAATAAATGTTTGGGAGAGTGGAACCCATAGGAATCAGAGAACTGAAAAGAAAGGACTTTTAAAGGGGCAGTTCACCCAAAAATGAAATTGAGATACATTTCCACTTACCTTATAGATTATAGTTTCTCTGAGGTCTGAAAAAGTTTTCTAGATTTCCGCTGCAGTTCACCCTGACACAACAAACCTCAATGGGTCACGGCTAATGTGGCTTCAAAGCACCAAACATTCTGATTAGAAAAACTCACCAGCAAGGTCTCAAAATATGCCAGAGGTCCTCCACAACACAAATATCTACAGACCTTAAGGGGAGGCTGATATAAAACATCTAAATTAACTACTAGTTGTTGCTGATCATAGTTTCCTATATTTTATTAACCAATAAATTGACATATCCAGCCAAAATCACCCTTTTCATCTGTGGTTCCTCCCCTTAATTTGAGGCATGGTTTCATAGAAAATGACGCCAGTTGTTTATATCAATGCAAAGTCTCAATCAAAACATGCATGTATTCTCGGATGCAGTGTCAGCATTGTTAAAACGATGAATGTTTTAGGACAATGTAATATGTAACAAGTAGAAAGTAGTTTTAATTAAACTATGCACAAATTAAACTCTGAGGATGTTCGTGGGCTACTGTTGTATTATATTTGGAAAGAAAGTTTGCTGTTGATTTTTCAAAAGGTCACAAAAACTGTGTCCCGCTGAGCTCAATTGTATCAGGGTGAGGTGCAGCGGATATCTGGAAAGTTTTGTTGAAATTTGACAAATCATGTCAGAAATTTATCTGGATGGATAGATAGCACTCTGGGTAAGCCGAATTCTATTTTAATTTTTGGGTGAACTGTCCCTTTAAAATGGAGATTCAAGCAAATTCATTCAAGGACAGTCGTAACTTTAAACTCTTGCTTTCGTAGAGGACTGACCCCCTAATGTCAAATAGCACTTTATTATTAGTATTTATTATTATTGTTGGTGTTGTTGTCGTCATTAATGCTTTTTAATCATTATTAATGAGATACTGTCATCCCCTCCATTCTGCCACTTCGTGCCGTCTGGCGCCTCCCCCTCGCCACACCTGCACTTCACGCTCACGACTGCTGTCTGTCCTGGTCCCACGGTGGTGGAATGACCTCCCGGTGGATGTCAGAACGGCAGAGTCTCTGACCTCCTTCAAGCGCAGACTGAAGACCCATCTCTTCAGGCTACACCTTTCCCTCCCCAACTCACAATCACTGTGATTAGCCTTAGACCGTAATGGCACTTATGTATAGATATCGTTACTTGTATAGGTATTGTTGTTTTTATTGGCTGTTGTTGTATTCTAGCTGCCAACAGTGGTATGCTAGTTTGAATGTTGATTGTACTCTTCAAGGGTTCTGAATTTCTGTATGTTTACACTAGGACTCGGAACTGTACTGTCCTCTCAGGTCTACTTTTGCACTTGTTCTTGTGATTGATTTGCACTTTGTTGTACGTCGCTCTGGATAAGAGCGTCTGCTAAATGCCACGTAATGTAATGTAATGTCATCCCAGCCAGCCGATTCCCTCCCATTCCTGGTCTAATTGTACTCTGCCTTGCAGAGCCGACCATAGCTAGTTACTGTGTACAATGTCACTGTTTGTTCATTGTTAATTCACAGGGTTTGATATACATGGTGTGGGAGAAAAATATAATGTAGTACAATGTAACCTAGGATATATGTATCCAGATATATACAATGCATATAGTTAGAAAACTGCTTAAAAAGAATAAATTGTGCTTGTGACAGATAACCAGCAAAAATGTAAGGGAGGGGTGAGTGCTCGGCTTCAGGAGATAAGACAGAACACCCTCCCATCGCTGGGTGCGATCAGGTGCTTGTTATGATAGAAAAGGATGAGGAGGAAGCGCATCCAAGGTCGGTTCCTCCTTAACCAGCCTAGGAGGAACCACGGATGATAAATATAGCCTTTGAAGATACTGTAGCAGTGGGTTAATTGCAAAACAAATGTTATATGACTTAAGGAGCAGATGTGGGCCTAGGAGTACAATGCGTGGGAAAAATACTGAAACACTGTCTGAAGATGATTGGCTTTCACCGTAATGTATTCATGTGATAACTTAGGATGTGTAATGGTATAAGAATAGACACCCTGTCTGCTAAAATCTAGAGTGTTTTTTCACATTGGTGTGAGGAATTCTCCGTGCTTTGTTATAGGGTTAATAAAGTTTGTATTATTGAAACTCCCCTTGCTGTGAAAGAACTGGGTTCTTTTAAACGGGAAAGGTTGCTTGCAAGAAGTCTGTCCTAACTCAAAGGGAATTTTCCCCAACAATGGTCTAATGCAGGCCAATGAAAAAAATATTCCACTGTAAAATCTTGGATTATATAGAAAAAATACAATTGCACTGCTATAATTAATTTATTACAGCAGGAATTTCTTTTTTGAGCGTATTCAAACCACCCTGTCTGACACCAACAATCATTCCATGGCCAAAGTCACTTAGATCACATTTCTTCCCCATTCTGACATTTGGTCTGAAAAACAACTGAACCTCATGTCTGCATGCTTTTATGCACTTAGATGCTGCCACGTGATTGGCTGATTAAATATTTGCATTAGCAATCTGGTGTGCATGTCTACCGAATAAAGTGCTCAGTGAGTGTATAGGCTATTAATATTAAGGTGCCAAAAATGCAACTATTATGGCTGAGCACAATGTTATAATGTTATAGTGTCAACATTGGTATTACCTGGTTTAAGATCAAACAATTAGAAGGGGGAGATCAAACAGAAATGCTACACAAAATTACTACAGAGGGGAGTTGTAGATTAAGACCTGAGCAGTCATATATAATTAATCACAGAGAATTTAATTAATGTTCCACTTTCCAATTAAGTTCTTAAAATGATTACACAGTCAGTGGCTTTGACCTTTGTGACATTGGGGTGAATGAACAGCTGCCTCACCTTTGGGAAGCACAGAACCAGTGCTGATTCTGCCATTCAAAAGAGGAGCAACTACACTGCCAAACATACCATCAATAGCAGTGTTTCCGCAATGAATTTGACTAAATTACTAGATGCTTTGTATGAATTAGATGAAGAATTAGTTTGTATTTGTTTTTAGTTCATGAGCCCAGGGGAGGGGTAATGCCCACATGGAGGGACAATGTCTCATAATAATCATTTTGGATGGTCTATGGCCCTAGTATTACAAAATGTATGACATCATTATGGCAATGGTAGCTTTCTATATGTTATCACTAATTTGTTCATGCCTCCATTACTTGTTTTTCATCTTTTATCATCGGTTTTCAATTAAAATTAACATAAAAACAGTTCAACAAGGCAGCATATAATGAAGTCATATGTATGGAAAGCTTACAATCCCCTCTATCCAAGAATGTTATGTTCAGTACCCTAAAGTCAATAGAACCTGACCTTTCACCCTGTGATGTAATAAGGCAATTTAGGCTTCGTAATTATTTACACTTTCATCTGGTGCCACCAACAGTGGCGTAAATTGAAAGAACACAAGATAAGCTCTAAAATGATGTATAATATGTATATTAGCAGAAATAACCCTCTCCATGAGAAGAATTGAAAATTATTCATCCCTCATTGTTTTAATGATATGGTGCATCTTATAAAGTGGTGACTGAGTGTATACTGTGCTTGATGAATCATTAATCATCCAGTATGAACAATGTTATTAGTAAATCCTTACTGATGAGATTAATCAATTGCTACATGTATTTGTGCAACTTCTCATTAATTAGAATCCAAGTACATGGATTCCAATGCAGCTCCCCAATCAAAAATCTCAAGCCTCAAATTTCAATTATTCAAAAACAAAGAATGATGAAAAACAAATAATGATTGAGGGATGAAAAAAATAGTGATAGCACACAATATAGCATTGTGGCAATGGTAGCTTTCTATTGTACATTTTGTAATACTAGGCACAAAGACCATCCAAAGAAATCGTCCTCCCTCCAAGTGGGCATGATTGCCAAAACTTGAGGGTCTAATAGGTTTGTGTTTGATTTATGATCTGAGGTTGTATGGCAGGTTTGTGTGGCATCAACACTTTAGTTGAGCTATAAAGTTAGAACCGCATGACACAAGGAAGCAGTAATCGGTTTACTTAGTTGTGTCTACGATAAAAAAATGGATACAGGAAATTATATCTGACCCCAAGGGACCTTTGAAAACTGGAATTATTATATTAACGCTCCAGTGATGTAGTGTATTTGACTGCATGTCTGTTTTTATCTGCCTTTCGAACGCATTATAGAAATGCAGTAATGATATTTGACCACTAGGGGTCAAGGTTGAATCAAAGGGATAAATGTCTAATCGCTGTCTGTTCACTCACAGTACTAGTCACCATTATTTTAGTTGGCTGTTGGCAGCCATCCTTTTCTAGAGCAACATAAAGCTCTACACAAGCCTTACTTGTGTACTAGAATTAAATCCTGAAAATTATGGATACAAGGTTCCTTGCCTTCCTAAAAGGAGAATAACGTCCTGTGAGAGCATGCACTGTTGCCATTAATTCCAGCGAAGTCCGTAAGTATTTGGACAGAGGTGCAATTTTTTTGCTCTGTACGTTGGATTTGAAATTAAATGAAAAATGAAGTTACAGTGCAAAAGCTGAGAACGAAGACTAGATATGGACAGATTTCTCATACAGGCACTAAAGAAGCGATTGTATACACCTGACTAGTCAGAAACAGCTGAGGCGCCAATTGTCCATTACTTTGGTCCCCTAAAACGAGGGGGGGGGGGTGCTATGCATAAAAATGAATGTAATTCCTCCGCAGATCACCTAATACGGATGAAAAGACTACCAAATTAAAGGCGACAGTCGGTGTTTTAACCTCATATTCATCTCAAATCCAATGTGCTGGTACAGAGTCAAAAAAACTGAAATTGTACACCTGTCCAAATACTTATGGACTGCATTGTATTTCTATATCCAGATAAAATACTTGAATCTATGTGAGTCAATCAGGGTTAAGTTTGTCTCAAAAAGAATTATCAAAGAGTGTAGTTATTTCAAATGAGTTTTCAATGACATTTTCTTGGCAAATGTTCGGTAATAACACTGATACTGTCTTTAAACTGTGTGTCTTGCCAGTTAAATTAATCATGCAGGTATAGGATTTATTTGTGTTCACGTCAGGCAGTCTCCTATCTCCTGATATCAGCCAATCTTTGCCCACGGCAAACACCACAGCATGGATCTGCCTGACAGAGGGAATGAGGATGGTGAATGAAGAGATTAGATCAGGGCTACTCAACTCCTGGTCCTGGGGGCGCATACAGAATCCAAATAACCAGACAAAAGATAAAACTGAAGATCACATTGTACAAGATAAAACTAAAGGCTACAGTCTAGATTACAGTAGTTGGATGGGGTATATAGATTGTAAACATGAATCCGGTCATCCACATCATAATTAAAGTAGCCCACATTTTTGTCAACAAAATGTTTTCTATTTTATTCAATCGTCAGAGAATACGCAATCGCTCCTTCTCTGGTCAACTGGGAGCCTGCGGTCTGTCTTCAGTCTGTCTGGCACATTGGAGATGCACCTTAGCTGGAATGACCACTGGTGAGAAGAAGTGGCATGCAGACTGCAGGCACTCAACCTATGAGAGATGCTATTTCTCAGTGATGAGCCTCGGGTAAGCTTGTCGTCAAGCCTGTGGGGAATCATCCACTAGCCTGTGGGGTTTGGCGGCCATAGTCAGCACTGGCAATACCAGGACTGGGGACTCCATGCCAGACCATTTGGTATGTCACTGTATAGCAACAGTACTTCAGTTGGACATGATACTCTACAGTACCAAATCCTATTCCTTGCATTACATTACATTACTGGCTTTTGGCAGACGCTCTTATCCAGAGCGACATACAGTTGATTAGACTAAGCAGGAGACAATCCTCCCCTGGAGCAATGCAGGGTTACGGGCCTTGCTCAAGGGCCCAACGGCTGTGCGGCTCTTATTGTGGCTACACCGGGATAAGAACCACCGACCTTGCGTTTTCCAGTCATGTACCTTAACCACTACGCTACAGGCCGCCCCGCCTGCCAAAAAAGCACTGCATATTAACAATTCATCACCCAGTCTAACAAATGAATAAAGTACAAAGCAGCACAAGAGCAGTAAAATGAGGACCGAAGACTAGACAAACTTGTGGTCAAGCTTATGGACCTGCATCATGGCATTTGTGCTTTCTGAGATGAAGGACTGGCTTGTGACAGTTGAGTCTGCAGGAGTCTGACACTTATAGCCTCAGTGGCTGCACTTGTCAGTAGAACTGAAGTGACCCCTTATTCAGCATTGCAGGGCAATTCAGGGCCTGCCTGAATGTGGAGTCATGATTAAACCCAGCTTTCTGCTACAACAAAGTTGATAGAGTCAACTGAGCTGGAGAATTATTTAAAGCAAATTTAAAGTGATTCAAGTTCTTCCGTTGCTGCATAAACATGAAAACACACACTAGTTGCCTGACAATTCACCAGAAAGTTGTGTGCTTGTTTTTAGACAACTCAGCAACAACTATATAAGTCGAATGTGTAATTCCATTAGCTCCTAACAGATAATATTACATAATAATCATACAGGAAAGTAGAGGATTGTTCAGATCTTCATGGCACACATGAGCAATTATTTGATCCAACCAGTTTAATGTTGAATTTCACCAGGGACAATAGAACATTTCAGCAATTTACCACTAACGCCTTGGTTTGAATGAGCCAACTTGCTGAACATGATGCAAGAGATCTCTCATATGAATTCCTAAGACATATAGTGCGTATCCTCCGCTGTGAAAAGATTAAATTAAAAAGAAATATGTTTCCAGATATCTGCCATGCATGCACCACATACAGGATATTTGTGAACGTTGTGGGCCCTGACAAAAAAGTTTGCAAACTGTATAAGCAGCCTAGAAAAAAGATTTAAGCATTAAACCCAACCGTTTCAAAATACTGTTCACATTGTAAGAAATAGCTGTGAAATCATGAAAAACTGACAAAATAGCCTCTCCAAAAATTACATAGGATATTATACATTGTTAGTCATCAAACAATACAGTAAATTAAATCTCACTTGCTTTAACTCCAGGTCTAGTTTATATTTCGTTAGAATTGGCACAAATAAATGATGTAGAATTTGCAAGTTTGCAGCTGTCTTTGTTAGTTAACACTCATGTGCACTACCAAAAGAAAATAAACTTGTGTAACACCAGATGTGAGATGAAGTTATTGACATCTTTGAAGTGAAGCTAGAAAAATCTGCTTCATCTTCACTATTGATTTTGTCAACATTTAAAATCAAAGAACTCAGTTGAAAGCTAATATTTAGCATAACCAACAGCCTACAAACTGTAATGCTTTTCTGAATTCTGGATACACTGATAATTGAATATTCAACTGAGCAGCAGTTGGCACTCATTTTTTATTGATGACTATAACAGTATCCTGTGCTGGCAGCTCCACTGGCATGATTTGGATGTGTACCTGCAGTCAGTACCATCACCTTTTAATCTTGACAAAACCACATCAGCCTCACCCTCACTAAATGCCGTTTATACAGCCCTGGTGCCAATAAAGAGGGTTACACATTGTATTCTATGGAACTCTGACCTTTATAGTTAATGGTCCCATATTGTACACCTTTATTTTAGGTCCTGATATCCATAAGATATTTGTGTGGTTTTAAGTACCAAGAACAATCTCCATCTAGTTTTACAGTCCATTCTCCAGCACCTCTCATGAGCTTTAATGAAAACAGGCTGTTTTAGAGACTGTGTCTTCTAATAAATATCATGAAACCCTGTTCTGATTGGCTGGCTAGCACTAAAAAACTTAATTTTGTGTGTGCTGAGCACTGGAATTTCTTCAGGCTACAAGGTGCTGAAGGAGAACATGAGAAATGAGTGTATTGTTGTGATGTCAAAAAATTCATGGAAGTCCAAACGGCTTGTTTAAGGAAAACACAAACATTTGGGAAATATACCTTTTTTCCGACTTACCCAGACAAGATATTTGGTTTCATTTTCATT
The DNA here is from genome assembly GCF_963514075.1 of Conger conger. Lineage (NCBI taxonomy): Eukaryota > Metazoa > Chordata > Actinopteri > Anguilliformes > Congridae > Conger > Conger conger. The sequence continues at coordinate 51,253,908 of NC_083763.1, read as the reverse complement.
TTTGTGCATTTACTGGCTCAATTTCAATGTTAGCAGCCTAGTCAGCCAGCGTAAGATGGAAGAGGATACATGTGTGTTCAGCAGTTATAGTTCCAACAGTCTTACTTCTCGGAAAACAACGTGGAAACATTTTTATATTTAATGTTAAGGTCAATGGAGTCCAATGGGAAAAAAGTTTTTTTGAGCAAGAACATAGGTATCACTTGGGGTAACTTGATATCAATTGTCATACGCACATTTTCTTCATACGGATTCCGTGGGCTTATTTGGGGCCTGTGTGTTTTGATACTTTCAGAGTTTTTATAGCACGTTCAACGCCTCTATAATCCACATAGCAAGGGAAATGTTCACAATATAGCAGCTTTAAAGAAGCAAGTGTTTGAGGAACATTAATTTTCTTCCATCATTAATCTTAATTACACTTTATTACATTTTATGAAAGGCACACTTTCTCCTACTGTGCACCCTTAATTCATGTCATAGAAAACTGCACCACCAAAAAGAAATGTGAGAATTTAGCCTATAGTTACATTACATTAATTTAGAAATATTACATTAGTAGTATAGCCATAAAACATTGACAGTACCCAATGATAATGTGAGCCTTTTATCCAAGCTAAAATATTTCAAAAATGGAGATACCATTTCAGTTTTTTTGCTGTTTATTTACAATACTGACATACTGATTATTATAACCACTCTACAGCAGTCATGCAAATAAATACAAATAAATACATTATATATTAACTAAAATAGGATATAATAGCAATATTTATATTATACAAAAACTCTTTAAGCATTCAAATGGGGGGACAAAACCAAGAATAATCATTTATCCATGCTGAAAGTCATTTGAATGTTTTAATGCCTTCTGTGATAAAAGGAGACACATTACAAGAAAAGGATATTTTTACCCACTGGAAGCTAAACTGTGACCACCAAACTGATCTGACTCGTGACCTGACCTAGATACTCACCCAAGCCTCCAGATGTGAAAGGGCTATAGGATTATTCCGCTGCGCCACCCAGCTTCAAATGCTGTTTAATGAAATATCCCCGAATGACCCCTATGCCTACGTGTCTACCATCCCCCCCTCCTTCCGCCAGAACAGACGGAGGACGAAGCAAATGACTTGTTAGAAAAAATATGGAAATGAACATACTTGCCAATGAGCACATTTACCTCAAACCAAGAAGGGTTTCGACTTCCATAATGAAATAATCAATAATGAAAGAATTCTGAAAACAGCTGCATAATTTCAGAAGAACAAGTACAGAACAAAGGTCCCTTTAATGGGGCAGACATTCCCATACTATTCATTGTTTTGTTGCCAAACATAGTGTAATAAAAATGTGGAAGCTTCATCATTTTTCTTAAGGGCTATTTAAAGAGATGAAGGCAATTGTCTTGACAGATTTGCCGTTCAAACCGCTTCTTCTTCACATTTTGAAAATGAATGTAAGGTATGTGCCACGTTCCTGATTTGTGTGGGATAAAATTCCTCCACAGCGATGTGAATGACTGATCAAGGGTTTGGTTGCAATTATTGCTGCTAAAGGTGCAACCAGCTATTGAGTTTAAAGGGGCAATTACTGTTTCTACTTTTTATTAAGGAAATATAATAGTAACATAAAAATGTTTTTTTGTGTTTACTCAGGTTCCCGCTGTCCAATATTATTTTGTCTAATTATATGAAAACTTTCAGTGTGACAAATATGCAATAGAGTAAATTAATAAGGGGGCAAAAAACTTTTTCATGGCACTGTAGGCCTATATTACAGAAGCAAGTGATTCAAGTGACTGAATTTTATTTAGTTACATGTCATGAAAACTGGTGAAAGGACAATGATTTTGTTTCAAAATTACATCATAAAGAGGCTAGACTTGATAATTAAGTGGTTAAAAGCCAGTGATATTATCAAGCCTACAGACTGGGGCTAGTGAATGAGTCAAAACTTTGCTTGAAATTCCAGGGCTACTGTTGACAGCATGTTCTACACACATAATATATTGTATATTTTGCAACTTTCTTCAGATTAATAACTTGCATGTAGTTCACTGGAAACTTTAAACTTGATTAAGACTGCAGGTGAGAAAGGACAGGTGATACTTCAGTAATCAGACGGCTGTCCAAGAATAGAGAACATGGAGACTGACAGATTGATTAAAAAAGTCTGGTCAATAGGAGAGGCTAAACTCAATCTATAAAACTTCAAGGCAGAGAACACTGCCAGGCTCAAATTTGCAATAGTTGAATCAAAGCCACCACACAACCATTAATGCAACACCCGTTGGAGACTATAGCCTACTCAACAATGAACAACCTGGCAGAGTCTAACCTCAACACCATGGAAAACCTGGGACCAACTGTCTTAGAGATGAACCGTACAGAAAATATGTAGTTGGCATATATTGATCAGCATACACATTAGAGAAAACACCTTTTATCTTCTCCCGTTTAAAGTATTTGGATAATGGCCATTAAAAAAATGTACATTTGACCATAATTCCTTTCAGAAAATATCCTTAATAATGAAGTCACTGATGGAATTAAATGCGACAACCTAGGTAGCCTATACCCATCTACAACATACCATTCATCATAATATAACACAGACCTATACCTAAAAATGGTGTCATATTTTTCTATCCAAAACACATTGGGGTTACTACATCAAGCAGTTTATACGAGTTTAAGTTTCAGTAAAATGAAATCTCTTTTTCCATATCCAAATACAATATCTGAGTTTACCTGATGTATATTAGAAACATTCTTTATTTCAGTCAATTAAATTAAATGTGTTCTTCGAAAAACAAAACATGAACAATATAGAAAATAAAAGGTATTTTCACTTATTATAATACAGGATATGGACAGATCACATTCATACAATGTTATAAATAACAACATTTACACTAAACCACAGCACTGCCTTCCTTAGTTTTCAATCCAAACCACGATGTCAATCAAACTGAGAATAATGGAAGCACGGCTTGCAGTTATCTTTGCAGATAACTTTGCCCAAAACCGTTACCTGAACAGTTAATGCCAAGTCACATAAATTCTGCAAATGCAACAGAATGTCGCGTTACTCATGTTTACAGTCCGGTACAATATGTGACGGGCGGCAGCTACGCTAACATTATTTATATTTTCAATAAAACAGACGTATTATGAGACCTATGATCTTTCTGAGGGTTTCCCATGAAACGCAAATGTGCACAATTCCTCTGCTCCAAGAAACTTGCCAACTAAAATATTCCAAAGCCAGTTGATCCTAGAAATCTCATGGAACACAATGAGTTTCACTTGCGCACCAATGTCCAAAAAAAGCACCAGTCACGACCTGGTCCTTGCGGTGGCATCCTAATATGATGGAATTTAACTCTTTCTTTGCAAAAATGCAGTTGTTGTTACTATTGCATTCTTGTAATTGATCCAATATGTACTCTACTTTCCTACTAACGCTCAATGCAAGTTCTAACTTTAACTATTCGATGAACTCACAAACGCCCGCATACACAGAATTATCCAAAGCCACTTGACAAGAGACATATCCATGCAGAAGCATCCTTGGACAATTTTTCAGGTAAGTTTCAACGGCCTAGCTAACTAGCTGAAATTTGCAAGAGATCAAAAGGAAAAAGAAAATAAACAGACAATTGCAACGCTCTACTGTACCATTTTGATCCAAGCTTTTCTGGGGCAAAGGAGTCCTGATTCCCCTCCTTTCGTATCGGACTTTTGTTCGCCATGAAAGTCTTTAATGCTCTGTTTTCACATTTCTTTTTTGATTTTTTATTTCTTCATATCAGTCTTTTTTTCGCCATGTTAGCATTCAGAAAGACAAAAATGCAGAGACTGCCTTTGCAGAAGGAACTGGTGATTGGAGCTCAGGGATCATATGGGCGTTTTGTCTGGGTTTTTTAAAGCGACAGGGACGCTATATGCTGCTTGACTTTTAAGCAAGTGCACTTCAAATTTTTCTGCTTTTCAAGTCTTGTAAATTACCACTGAAAGCAAAAGCAACCGCGCTCTCTTAGCACTACACGTCCGTACATCAGAGCATTCCAGAACACGCGTCGTTACTCCCGGGTCTCATTAGACAGGCTACGAGACGCGGGCAAGGTCACGGAGTCCACAGCGATGCGAACATGTCAAATGAAATGCTGATGAAATACCTCTGAAATATGGGCAAATTGATCAGTATGTGTATATCTGCTTATCGTATAAGGACACCTGAAAAAAATCAAGAGATCGAGTTTGAGTTTTACTTTTTTCTTATTACATCGGTTTACTAGCCTATGATTATTTATGTAATGATGCAAATGCAACCGCCTATTCCTGATAGTCTACTGTAATTATAATTAAATAATAGCTCAAAACGTTCTTTCTTTGGTTGACTTTTACTTTGGGCTGAAGTGTTTGTATACATTTGTTATTCAATTATCAACATTTTTAATGTATACATAAATAATACATTTAGACATATCTATTTTATTGTATGTTTATGTGAATAAACATAAATGTTACCTTATTTTTAAAGAAATATATACATTCCTGGATTTATATAATCTAATTATATTCAGATGAAAAATAGCTTATTGGGTCTGGAATTTCTCATGTTTTTGAACAATCTGAGAATGCAGAGCTTCTTGCATGGGTGCCAATGAAACAGTGGTATTTCTTGAGGCAAAATTGGTGAATCTTATTGAGAGGTAAACAAGGGAGGCAATAGTTCAAATCTTTTTATAGAATGTAAGTGACAAGGAAAACTAATTTAAGAAGGCTGCATGTACAGGACATTGTTGAAAAGTTTGAAACAGCAATAGAAAATAATAATTGGGCTGTGAACCACTATGTGGCACCTGAACCTCAGTTCTGGTGACAGAGAAGGCCACAGCATATGAAAAACATTATTGGCCGGCAGCTCAAACCATTGTGTGACTACATGTGAAAAATTTTCATCCAAGAAGACACCTTCCAGCAGGAAGGAGATGCTTCACTTATCAGAACGTATACACCAGCAAGACCCCTCCATTCCACTACTTCGGGATGCCTGGCACCTCCCCCTTGCCGCACCTGCACTTCTCGGTCACGACTGCTGTCTGTTCTGGCCGCACGGTGGTGGAATGACCTTCCTGTGGATGTCAGAACAGCAGACTCTGACCACTTCCAAGTGCAGACTGAAGACTCATCTCTTCAGGCTGCACCTTTTCCTCCATAATTCACCACCATGATTAGCCTTGTGCATGCCATTGATTATAATGGCCTTTCTGTAAAGTAAGAATGCTTTCAAAAATAGAAATGTTAATAGTTTATTTTTATCAATTAACAAACTGCAAAGTGAGTGAACAGAAGAAAAATCTAAATCAAATCAATATTTGGTGTGACCACCCTTTGCCTTCAAACCAGCATGAATTCTTCTAGGTACACTTGCACAAAGTCAGGGATTTTGTAGGCATATATTCAGGTGTGTGATTAACCAATTAAACAGGAGCTAATGGTCATCAATTTAATATGTAGGTTGAAACACAATCATTAACTGAAAGGATGTTGGATGGTTAAAACTAGGTGAGGAACAGCCAAACTCTGCTCCCAAGGTGAGGTTGCTGAAGACAGTTTAATGTCAGAAGCCATACACCATGGCAAGACTGAGCACAGCATATATTATATAATATTTGGCTTTAGCAGAAGGCAGTTTGTTTGCTGAAGGGCTGGAGAGCGGTACAAGAATGTCTGCAGGCAACAGTGAAGCATGGTGGAGGTTCCTTGCAAGTTTGGGGCTGCATTTCTGCAAATCGAATTGGGGATTTGGTCAGAATTAATGGTCTCCTCAATGTTGAGAAATACAGGCAGATACTTATCCATCATGCAATACCATCAGGGAGGCATCTGATTGGCCCCACATTTATTCAGCAACAGGACAACTACCCCAAACATACAGCCAATGTCATTAAGAACTATCTTCAGTGTAAAGAAGAACAATGAGTCCTGGAAGTGATGGTATGGCCCCCACAGAGCCCTGATCTCAACAAGTCTGAAGAAGAACTGTAGCAAGTTCTCCAACATGCTTGGAACAACCACCCTGCTGATTAGCCAACGCTGTCCTGCAGTTCTATATCTCAGAGAAGTAAGTTTTAACGCTGAAGGGTGGTCACAAAAAATATTGATTTGATTCAGTTTTTAATTATTCTGCCAAATTACTAATGTAAAATGTATAGTATGTTTATTTAGGACCTTTCATTGAATTATTTTTGAAAGAATCTTATCTGTAAAGAATGTTATACAGGTGCCTAAAACTTTTGCACAGTACTACATACATATACTATTGTTGTACTCTGGGTATTCTAGCTGCCAACCGTGGTATGCTAATTGGTAAATTGATGTACTCTTCAAGGGTTCAAGTTGTATCTATATGGTCATGCTAGGACTCGGAACTGTACTGTCCTCTAGGGTCCTCATCACACTTGTCCCTCTGCGTTCGATCTGCCATTAGTTGTATGTCGCTCTAGATAAGAGTGTCTGCTAAATGCTTGTAATGTAATGGAATGTATATGGAATGAAAGGGATCACCTAGAATCATTAAGTATGGATTAGCATTGGCATTGCCTTCTAAGGCAGAGGTGTCAAACTGTAGTCCCGGTGGGCCACAATGTCTACATGGATTTGTGGTTTTCCTTACATTAACAGCCAATTGAGGACAAGGTGTGTGCTTTGCCCAATCACTGACTTAATCGCTTGTGTGGAAACACACAGAAAACCAGCAGACACTGTGTTCCAGACTGGAGCTGAAGGGGACAAGTGCATCAAAACCAGTGGTCTCCAACCTTGGTCCTGGAGAGCTACAAGGTCTGTTGGTTTTTGTTGTTACTCTGCACTTAATGAATCACTTAAAGCTGTTGATTATATAGTTAACTCATCACCACATCTGGTTGCCAGGGTCTCAACAGGGTGCCAATTTTAAGGTGGAAACAAAAACCAGTAGGCCCAGTAGCTCTCCAGGACCAGGGTTGGAGACCACTGATCCAAATCGATCCAGGAAAATATGTCCTATACCATTATGGAACCCTTCCTTGTTGGAACTAAACACTAAATACAAATGCATGCCTGAAGGAGCTTACTAAACCTATAGGTATTTAAACATGTGCCACACATATACTACCACAGGGGTGGCCAACCCTGGTCCTAGAGAGCTGCAGGGTGTACTGGTTTTTGTTGTTACTTAGTACTTAATCGATCTTGCACACCCTGCGGTTCTCCAGGACCAGGGCTGTTCACCCCTGCTCCACCATGTTGAAGGATGATTCCTGATTCATCATTCCTGATTCATCATTCATCAAATCTCCACAAATTGGTACTCCATTCTCTGTGCTCTTTGTTCACAACACACTGCCATGAGTGGGCTGTGCACCACAAACTGAATATGACATGTTACTCTGTAGTATTCTCAACGGACTATTCTTGATGAAACTGCCTGCTCATATCCTAGACTGAAATTTAAAGACAGTTGCTTTATAGTTGTTCCTTGCTTAGCCTTAATAAGTCAAATGAATGTACGGACATCACAATCCAGGAGTACTGTATGTATTTGCAGTCACAATTCATTGGTTGATGGTGTTTTCCCCTCAGAATTCAGTGCAGGTTACATACTGTTCTCCATGGAAAACGCAATATGGGCTATCTTCACCAGTGAATATCCAAGTGTGTCTTAACACCCCTCTTTCAAAGTCACTGAGGTCCTTATTCTAATCAGGTTTTACCAATTTGTTCATACCCTGTGTACGTTGGAATGTTAATTGTATAAATAACTCAGGAACCTGTGTGGAAGTATTTTCTGTCAATATACTTTTTGTCCCTCATTTGCCAAAGTGTTAATAACATTTTTGAGCACTGCCTATCATCAGTTAGTAATGAACAAACCAAAGCGTTCATTGACAGATTAAATATTTTCCTAATCAAAACATATTTAGGTTTTTCAGGATTTTACAGCTGCCAACCAAACAGATTATGAGGAATGAACTATTCATTATTATCAATAAATTAACTACAGCCAATTCTGAAATGCCTGTTGGTGAAGTCACTTACTTGGGTTATTTGTTAATCTCTGCACTGCTCTGCTCTGCGCAATTTGTCCTTAATTGATTACAGTGACAAGCCTCTTCCCTGATGAAGCTATAAATAGCAGAAGAAGTGAATTTGTGACGATAAATAAATAAATTGATTCATAGTTCTATATTCTTTTCTAATTTTTTCTTTTGATAATTTATCACCTGAAATAATGATTGCCTATTTAACTGTAACTTTGTTTATTGCAGGAGCCCCTCGAAAACAAGAGCTCAAGGGGCTAATTTTCCTAATAAATAAAACAAATTAAACAATTATATATTTTCTTCTGTAAGAATTTCAATAAAACAACATTGCCTACATGTTCATTACGTTTTTTAAGCTGCTGGCTCTTGACTGACACACCCTGAGCAGTGGCTCTCTTCTCACTGCAGTGCACAGTGAGTCCCGAAATTACCGGAGGGAATGGGATCATCTTGAAAATGCTAAATCAGCAGATCGCCAGCTCGCAACACAACAGGCGATGACGGGAAAATAGGGCCCAAAGACTGCCTCCTCTGTCCTTACCCCGACCCTTCAGACATTCCCATTAGCTCAAAAACACAGAGGATTTTACATGCCATCATAATGATATGAGGAAACCCCAATAAATGAAAGCATTGTTTTGAGTCATTCAGCCAGAGAAGTCATGTTTTTTAAAAGAATATTGGAATAACTATTGGTGCAGTGGGTAGCACTGCCGCCTCACAGCAAGGGGGTCCTGGGTTCGAATCCCCGTCGGCCAGGGCCTCTCTGTGTGGAGTTTGCTTGTTCTCCCCGTGTTCGTGTGTGTTTCCTCCGGGCCCGTGGGTATGAGTGTGTGAGTGAATGGTGTGTGTGCCCTGGCGACCTGTACAGGGTGTTTTCCTGCCTTTCACTCAATGTATGCTGGGATAGGCTCCAGCCCCCCTGCGACCCTGTTCAGGATAAGCGGGTTCAGATAATGGATGGATGGATGGATGGAATAACTATACAGTGCCCGTCCAACTAAATGAATCAATTCCTGGAGTATACATCCACAAGAAGAAATGACTGGAACTTCACTTGGTAGCATAAGGCATCAAAGACTAAGCAAAAAACTCAGTATTAGTTCAGAACTTTATCAATAATTAAATTGAGCTTTTTCTGTGCTTGTTCTTGTAAAAAGGAAACGTGGAAAAGGAATTAGACAGAATCATTCATTATTCTCTTTGTTCCAATTGCATTCATTCTAATCTAGAAAATTAATATTACTCATTCTAATTAAACCAAGAAAATATATATTTCAGTTCAGTTTGTAGTCTATTATTACGGCAGAAATCAGTGGTATTATTAATAACATGTCTTTAATTTGTTTGAACAAAGTTCCACACCAAGAACAAATTCATCATGGTAGTGTAATGGTTCATTATACTTATACGTAACTTATTTCATGACATGAACTATTCATTTTAAACCATAGTGACATGAATATTTTACACAGGGGATATACAGAGTTTATTATCAATAATAATCAATTATTATTATTAAGATAAAGTAATTAAATGTAATATAAAGGTATGAGTACATGTATAGTTTGACAAGGGACAAGAAACAATCCTGCAGCATAGTGAACATATAACAGTATTTTATATTTTGCATCATCATCATGTACTGTCACTATTGTCATGTATAATTAATATCGCTATTGTTGTACTGATATTGTGTTAATGACCCTTCTTTATTATCCTTTTGTGTGTGAACTGCATTGCAACTTCTGTACAAAAGTGTTAAAAGAAAAAAGATTGATTGCTTGAAGTGGTTCAATAATTCATGAGGATGGCAGGTGGAGCTGAAGAAATTTGTTCAAGTGATGGGCTTCATGTAGTGAATCTGTCATATTTTAAAACCAAAAATAAAACCATGCAGTGAAAACTGTCTGTGCCAATTTAAACAATACACTACAACTGAAAAGGGATGTTGTTGTGCTACATTACATGAAATATTAGTCAATTAAAGTTAACAAAATTTAAAAAATGTTTTGACCCGATACAATCAGTTTAGTCAATTTCAAAACACGCTTATGAACTTGATTATATACATCTTGAAATGTTCCAACATTTCAATATTCCTTCTGAACTGTCTAAATAAATGTGGCCCATGTTGACTGCCCTAAATATGATAAAGAATGAAGAGTGCAAGCCGTCACTCACTTAATCTGGCCAATCAGAATGACCAGATTGACCATTCAGAGGAATCTGGGTCTATACTGCTTTGGTCTACAACCCTGCACTTAATTAGTCAATTACAGCTGTTGATTACAGTGAATTCACCTCAGTTAGTTGGGTCTGAATTTGTTGTGGACCCTGCAGCTCTCCAGGATGTGGTAGACCTCTTTATTAGCCTTTTGTATAGATTGGGAGCTCAGATACATCTAGAAAAACATGCACTGGAATAAGCAGTTCAACTGCAGTCTGCACAGGAGCACACTATTTTAAACAGGATGGAAACTACAGTGTTACTGTCCTACAATGTATTCTTGTGGCAAGACAAAAAAAACTTGGCAAAAGGACCAATGCTTTTCACAGGAAGGATTTAAACGGTCCAATTCAGGCCATATTAAGTCTTTTGCCAAATGTTTTGAAACGTGGTAAAAGCACACAAAAAACTGAAACGCAGTTGCAAACCTGCAATGGTAAGGTAAGGCAAACATTGCCGTGTGTGATTAAGTGAAACTGACTCTCGGGTTCTTCCTGCTGAGAGCATCAGTTTGAATAGTGTCATTGGCCTGACGTGACAGTGACCCAGAAAAATAAGATTCAGGTTGGCATGAAGGTTTTTCCTTTCGGGGACCACTGAGGATGGACATGCCAGCTGGGCTGGTTTTCAGAAGTATGAATGACACCAAGAATTAGACACCAAAAAGCACATGCCTACAGCACCTGCCGTTTGTAATTTAAAATGAGTTATATTAATTGAAAAAGTTGTCTTTGAATAGTAAGGGGAATAAAAAAGAAAGTATGGGGGGCTTTTATTTTGTTTAAAGTTAAAAAACAACGTGTTATACAGCAGCTCCTGGGGCAACATGGCTCAGGCAGTAAGAGCAGTTGTCTGGCAGTCGGAGGGTTGCCGGTTCGATCCCCCGCCCGGGCTGTGTCGAAGTGTCCCTGAGCAAGACACCTAACCCCAAAATGCTCCTGATGAGCTGGTCGGCGCCTTGCATGGCAGCCAATCGCCGTTGGTGTGCGAGTGTGTGTATGAATGGGTGAATGAGAAGCATCAATTGTACAGCGCTTTGGATAAAGGCGCTATATAAATGCCAACCATTTACCATAGCTCCTGCAAACAAGACCATGAAAGAAGTGACAGAAGATCGCTTTTGCATTGCATTTATTTTACATTCATAAAAGAAAAATCAGCACAGTAAGAAAACTAAGCAGGAATTAAATCATGTAATATTGAATATGTATTGTTAACACTACAAAAGTTAATTCCCCATCAGTTACCATGATTTCAGTCCCTTTCCCTGCTTGTTGAAGCTGATTAAGGCATTTAGTTCTCAACCAGGGATTCTCGTGATGCGCTCCGGTAACAGGCTGTGGTGACTGGGATGAGCTGACTGTTATACAGGAGCATTTTTCATGGAATTAACTGAGAACATTTGGTGTCATTTACAACATGCCATTTGATGCTTTCCTTTACTGTACATTCAATGCAATTTACATTTTCAGTAAAAAAGTAAACCCAAACTAAAGGAGATGGGAAATAAAAAGCATTTGTCTGCAAATACACAAATCTAGATGTACAGTACATAAAAGTATTTACAAAACTTATAGTCTTGCCTTCTCAAAGCAAAGGCAGATCAGATTAGAAAATATTGTAAGTGTTGGAAGTGTAGCAATACAAGAGCTCATCCAACAAGTGACAAAAGCTACATCTCAGCCTCACACGCAGAAGCAGGGAAGCAGAAGGTCCCCTCATCTCCCAGGCACTTCTCAGCTGTATCTGCTGCTCCTGCTGTGACTGCGCCGTCTTGAGTAACTGCGGTCGCTCGCACTATACGAGCGGTACGACCTACAGCAGTGCAAAACGGGGGAAACCCAATAAATAACACAGCCCAACAGAAAAAGAGGGTACTCCATCTAAGTGCAGATAACCTCGTGCATGAAACGGCCCCACAATTAAGTGAAGTCTCTGAAAGCACATAAGCATTTGCTAATATAACCCCAAATCGGAATTCTTAAAATAACTGCCGACACACTGCCGGAAGATAAATAAAAGGGATTAGACGGATCTTTGAATTAGGATCTAAGATAGAATATGCCGAAGCAGCGCTACAGGAAGGCTAAATGCAGGGCTAAGCGGTTGCACACTGCGTTCGTACCTGGACCTGCGGTCAGAGCTCCTGTAGCTCTCACTTCTCCGTCGCCTGCTGCTTCTGCTTCGGCTGCGGCTGGTGTAGCTGTCATACGAGTACGACCTGCATGACCAACACACAAATGTTCCCATATTTGGACATTAAAAACGGGGAATCCTTGTGTTGCTCGAGGGTGGTGGGGAAAGGCTACACAATTTAAAAGCCACAAGAATATAAACACTTTAGCACAGTCTTTCAATACAATTTTCTAAACAAGAATTACAATTCATGACCTAATTTTTTATCAGTCCAAAGAGCTAATTAATATAGAAAGCTTTGACCGTCAGTTTTACTGCCTGCTATTCATGCAAGAAATTATTAATATGATATTTTATGCCAAGTCAGAGTAATATTCCAGTTCAATTTGGTTCAGTTTTTTGGAATTCCCTATGAAAAATGACTAACTTGATCACAATCTGTTTGTGCCTTATGAAAATAGCTGACATACATACCTGGACCTTCTGCGGCGGGCATGCGATCGGCTTCTGGATTTACTTCTACTGTACGTCCGGCTGAAGGCACAAAACAAATCATTCTAAACATACCGTCTACAGAATGCATTTCAGTGCGGTAATAAGTAGTAGAGTACTTCTGATAGAATATACAGTATTAAATTGCATTCACATTACAATGAAATTGCATGCTTGTGAACATGTTATGTTCATCCTCAAGGTCAAACTGCTTGTGTAAAAACATTGTTTGCTTCAAATTTTTGGTAGTGGTAGCCTGACCTGTGTTGCAACATAGCATATCCAGTACAATAGATCAGGCCATCTAAAACAAATACCAGAAAATAACTGCAACCCGCAGTCACAATCATTCCACAGCTTTTCTGTGTGATGTGGATCCCTTCCTGTGCATTTCTTCATTGTGCTCACCTGTGACTATGGTAGCTGCTGCTGCGGGTGCGAGAGCGCCCCCTGCTGTATCTTCTGCGGCTGTGACTCCTGCTGTAGCTTCTGCTGACAAGACACCACACAAAACAAACCATAAGACTAGATCACTCGCTGTCCGATTGAACATGTTAGAAAATCTCATTCTGTTCTTGAGGTACATTCCTGTACAACATTAAAAAAATGGCCCTCTGATAAAAAATACAGTTATGCCAGCAACAGCTAACATTATTGGGTCTTACACATTGAATATATGAAATATGAAATCAAACGGTAGAGTACAGGCCAGGATTATATCTGTGTACATAGCAGAAGAACAGCAAGAAATAACAAAAATAAATCTATTGGACATAATTTGAGCATTGAATACAAAGTTTTTCCTGCCATTTCAACAGTTCTTGCACAGGTACGGTAATGACAATGGTCCAAAATGATGTGAAAATGCATCTTTTTGAATGTTTCTGACCACGTATGCAAAACTTGAGACGATTAAAGAGTTAAACTAACTGACATGGAGCTCTCCCTTGCAGGCAGCTTTTTGAAATAGTGCTTCCATTTAGATGAGCTAACTGTAGGAAAGGGCAGAGTTATATGCACACAGGGCCATAGATAATCAGAACCGCAGGCACAGTAAAGCCCTTTTCAATGGCTCTGCATAGGTCTATAAACTGAAATTCACAGCAACCAGCACTTACGGCAGGATTTCAAACTGAAGCAGAGCATTGGATCTTCTCACAACAACCAGCCTCATATTAAATGAGATTTGAAAGTAATATGGTCAGTTAAGAGTGTGTACGCCGATGTTAAGCATAACATTTTTTTTCCACTCCCCAAGAGATTGCCATCTTGTCCAGTCAAGAAATATACTCACTAATTTGACATGCATTAAATGGCTGAATGTCTGGCAAATACACTACAGTTGTGCCATTCTTAAGACTGTAACCACTCATGTAACACTTGTCAAAATGTTACATGAGCTTGCTGAGAAATTCGTTTCCATGTTTTGACACTTGTTCACCTCAAGATATGCCTTCAGATATTGCTTTCAAATAAATAAAAATATAATTATGTCTTGGTTCAATTAGCTGCCCATATTTCTTGGCTAGAGTTAAATAGAAATGATTAAATCCAGGCATTGCAGTCTTAAAACGGATCAATGGGGATACAGTCCCTGTAGAAATCCCACCTGTAGGAGTAACTGGAGCTTCTGGATCGGGATCTGGAGCGGCTGGAGGACTGGGACCTGGTCCTGGACCGGGAGGAGACGGAGTGGGATTTGCTCCTTGATCGGCTGTGAGACTTGCCTTTATCACAGGCTGAGGGGGACCTGTCCTCACTGGAGCTTTCCTGGTTTCTTGGCCTCTGGTTGAGCCTGGCCGTCTTGCGGACCTCGTCAAACAGGGACCCTGGCCGGACTCGGCTTCTGGTCTTAATCTCGATCCTGAGACCCTGGGATTTACAGTCACTCTGCTCTAGAGGATTTGCATTTTTTGCCACAACAAAATTGGGATTCACTGCCTGCAGACCAGAGATACCCCTCAGAGGCTTCCATCTTGAGTCTGCAATGATTGCTGCAGCTTTGCTGGTGGTAGTTTCCTCCCCTGACCCACAATTTTGCGCTGAAGTAGGAGCTACAGCAGCATGACATTCCTCAGTAATGGGTGACAGAACAGAACTGCCATCCTTTGTTGCATTCTTCAGGGGAGCAGCATTTGGAGTTGAATTCTGTGATGGTTCAGAGACCATGTGAGGACCTGACAATTCACTAATCACTTCAGGAATGTCATGCTCAGGGGTGCATATCTCCATAGAATCATCGTCTGGAATCTTTGGTAACTCGGAATTGCTCAAATCAGTTTTAATTTGGGTAATCTCAGGGAGTTCCATCTGAACTGAATTAGCACGTTCCTTGGTTTTTTGCCCCTTCTTGCTCGTTTCAGTCGTTTCTTCCACCCGGCAAGGTACTTGTGGCAAAGTGCAAGTTTCTTTGGCTGACCTTTGATTTTTCCCTGTTTTCACTTCATATTGCTTAGGAGTGATTCCTCTGACAGTTTTTAAAGGGCTTCCCTTCACAACCTCAGGAAGTTTCAGATTAATGCACTGTTCTAGAACAGGAGCTTCCTCTTCCTCCTCCTCTTCAAGTGGTGGCTTCCACTGAAAGGTCTCCTTAGGCTTCTGTTGTTTTTTCTTGGACTTCTTGGATTTAGTCTTGGACTTTGAGCGATGCAACCGCACTTTTGAGGAGGTCTTCTTCTTATGCTTGTGCTTCCTCTTGGCCTTCTTCTTTGTTTTATGTGATTCAAACACCTTGCCTTTATCTGGACTTTCCTCTAAACCAGGAGGGCTCTCAGAAGCCTTCTTTAGGTCAATGTCAGAATTCGCTGAGGATGCAACGCCAGTGACTTTGCTTGTCTTGCTGTGCAAAGACACATGGCCCTCGCTCTCAGACTCAGAACTGGCCTCGCCTTCCTCTTTACCAGATGAGAGTTTTGAATCTGCAGCTTGAGAAGTTTTTGCCGCACCCTCAAAATCACTGTCTGAGTCCCACCGACTAATTTTTTTTTCTCCACCTTTCTCCACCTCATCAGATTTTACTCCAGGTTTATAGTTTTCCATTGATTGGTCACTCACACTGGCCTTTTTTCTGGACTTATCGCTGTCACTCTCCCATCCAGATTTACTATTGGGGTCTTCCAATGATGTAGCCTTCTTTGGTTTGTCAGTCTTTCCATAGGTTGTATGAAGGCTGCCAGTTTCTGACAAGGAATCAATTTTGCTTATTAGCCCCTTGGAGTCAGTATCATTTTCTCTGTGTCGATCAATTGGGCTATCTTCGCTGTCTGAAGCAAATTCGGAACAGGACGGAGAGGTGCAATTCCGCTTCACCTGATGCACATTACTGGTCTTTAAACGGGTCTCCATAACTGGACTGTGAGGACTCCTATGTGTGCTGTAGTGTTTCTTCCCTTTCTTTTCATGGCTCGTTTTCCTCTTGATCTCATGTCCACGGTATGAATCGTAGGAGTCTGACCGGCTATAGGATGAAGACCGACTGCCATACTTGGCTGGGGACCGTGACCTGGACCTGGACCTGGACCTGGACCTGGACCGGGAGCGACTGTATGACCTGCTGTAGGACCTACTTCTGGAAGACCTACTGTGCGACTGTCTTGTTGATTTTCGACTCTTGCTGTACCGCCTGGAGTCGTAGCTCCTCTCACTCTCAGCACTGTCACGCGGGTTGTGCTGCAATGATGTTCGCTCACTTTCCAAAGCACTACTGGCTATGCAGCTCAGCTGAGGGAGGGCAGCAGGCACTGCCTTTGCTTTTATTTCCTGGATACGGACATAGGAGGGTTTCCAGGGCTTCTGTCCAGGCTTCCACCTGGAAGGTGGAGGACTGTCACTCAAAGGTAATACTGGAGCACTCTCTGCAGCTGCTGCAGGCACTGGCTTGCTTTCCCCTTTAACTACAACATGCACAGGGGCTTCAGCCTTTGGTTTGATGCTCTCACTCAACTTAGTTTGTCTTGGGGATCTCGACATGTTCCTCTTACGTCTCCTTGACCGTGACTGTGAACGAGAACGAGAAAGAGAACATGACATACTTCTTGACCTAGATGAAGATCTTGTTCTTCCATTTGACCTTGATCGACTAAGGGAATAGGACCGGCTTTTAGACCTAGTGTAGGACCTTGAGTCTCTGGAGGAAGGGGAAGAATGGCGCTCCTTTTCAGACCTTGACCACTCTTTCCTGGAGGAATGTCTGGAGGTGGAGGAGGAACGTGACCTTTTCTCCGGGTGACTGGATAGCTTTGATCTCCTGCCAGATGAGGCTGACATCTCACCCTCAGAGAGGGGGGACCCTTTGGGCTTTCCCTTAGATGTCTTGTGTCGCTTCTGTTTTTTGGACTTTTTCTTTTTGTGCTTGGCTTTCTTCTTCTTCTCCTTCTTGTGTCGGGGGTGCGGACTGGAGCTGTGGTCAGAGGAGTACTCCTGCGACCAAGACCTGGACCACGGAGAGACGCTTCTGTTGTCCCATCTGCTTGAGGAATGGTCATTCAATCTGTCAAGTCAAAATTTTTACACCCTCAGTCACCTACCAGTACAGACAGTAGGTAAATTAAATAGGATTCAACCTGGGCATTGGGCACGTTTAAGGAAAATATTGTGAAGCTAAATCTCTGATGCTAAAATTATAGAGATAGCAATCTCAAATCTAACCATGTATTGGTTCAGATGGGGGTTTTCTTTTCGTTATTCAGTGTAACGTTCACCGTGAAGTACATTAATACAATACAAATGACAGGTGATAGCTTCACAAAAAGACTAAATCAATACAAGACAGACTGTTTTTCCAGATGTTGCATACTTGTCTCCTTTACTCCATTTCTCCATGCTAGGCAGTTGGTATGTCTTAGTTTTCTGCATCTCCTCTTTCCAGTGAGGTGGAGTTTCACTGCTTCCTCTGTCTTCTTCAGACACGGAGCGGGATTTCGACCGAGTTGGTGTGTGATATCTCTGCAGTGGTAAACAACAAGGCTGTAGTGCACTGACAACTATAAGACATCCTTCCCCTTTCAAGATTTTTGTGCTGCCTTGCATGCTATTTAACTTTCTCCATGTGGCTTGCAATTTACATGACCTAAATTGAAATTCCAGGAAGTAAACACCAAATGTGTGCTTTTGTAGGGCAGAAATATAACCTAACAATTTGAAAGAATGGCAGTTGCACTAAGGAAAATAAGCAGACAGAATAAAAAGGATAAATAAAAACAGTTGCAGGGATTTTGGTTCATATTTGCTTTTGTGGTCCTGTGAGATATTATGGTTCTTTAAACAACATAAGATTAATCTCTGGCACACATATTGTAAGCATTGCAGCAAGTAAATCATTTCATAAGATCCTGATCAAAATTTAAATTGACCAAATTAAATGCAATGACACTGCCTTAATCAGACAATTATCTCAGAAAGCTACACTCAGCCAGGAGAACTGACATACCATTGTTCCACGGCCTTTGATTTTCCGGCCAGATTTTGTGACTGCTGGCTTGAGGTCATTTGGAACTGATGAGGCCTCTTGCTGGATTCTAAGGAACACAAATGCTATTTTTATTCAGCAGTTTGGAGCATTACTGCAGTGTTGATGGACATTTCATTGCAAATTACTGTCAAAAGCATAGTGACCAAGTCGACACTGCAAAACAAACATTCTAAATACATTTAGAATGTTAATATTAAAACTAGGATTTATGAGTAGACTGACTAAATAATGGAGCTATTAGTTTAACTGTAAAATCCTGTTTTATTTGTTATTTTTAATCGATTTGAGGAGTTTTAGTTCAATCCTTAAACATCTGTACAGGAATGCAATAAAGCATTCACAAACAATATAAAATAAAACTAAAAGACCGCAACTAACGTATCAGGATTCTCCTCCTGCACGGGCATGTCCCTCCTAAGCAGGAATCGATTCTCTGGCACTGGTGGAATCTCTTCCGGGCGAACCACAGGCTTCTCTCGCTTGCTCTGCTCCTTGTCCATTTCCCCATCGCCAGTCTCCTCCTCAGGACAGCTGCAAGAATAAAGTATGACCCATTGTTGCCACAACATTTTTATGCAGTCTTTTTTTAAATATCAAATACAACAATTCATTGGCATGACAACCAGGTACAAACTATTTTTGGATTGGGTAACAGGGTCTATTATAACCAAACTGCTTTATTAAACAGCAAAAAAAACAATCTACCAGCCACATTAGCAGCTGAACAAGCATTTAAAAAAAATATCTGCAGAGGCTAGAAATACCAGAAGCATCTCAGGACCCAAGGCCAAACCATTCCCAGTCATTGTATTTATGAAACTCACCGACAAAATGAAAGCACAAGAGACAGGTGGTTCAAGAAACTCACCTTCTTTGACTTCGGCTTCTACTCTCCTCCCTCTTTTTGAGTTCTTTCCTTCTCTTCTTTGAGCGTTTCATTTTGGCCAGCATCTTCCGTCTGCGGCGCCTGTACCTTTCCTCCGATTCGCTGTCTGACTCTGAAGATGATGAGTGTGACGAAGAGTCAGAGGAGCTGATTGAGGTGTCCGTCGAATATGACGTTCTCTTCCTCTTTGCCCCAAGCACTAAACGAGAAAGAGCAAAATGGCAACTCAACTTGTTCAGCATACCATTAAAGACTGACTGTTTATTGTGTAAAAGGCACTCTTTGGGCTGCCAGCATTTCCCAATAATTCTTCCCAATGTACCCTGTCAGGTACTGTGACCATTATACCTTTTCTAGATTAAGTGCAGCTGACCTACAGTATAACCATACATCAGACGCGTAAGGTGATGAGGACAAAAAGCACATAATCCAATCGGGGAAACATATGCAGCTGGTAGGATACATCATGGTGGACTATGATCTATTGGGCTCAAACTTTCCATTTGTTATGCAGAACATACCCACCTAAAACCTACAATTACACTCAAATGAAACGGATCTAAACAGACCAATCTAAAAAGCAACTTGATCCGTGCACACAGTTAAGACTCAGTCTCAGCAACGTCTGGTTATATGTAGGTCAGTCATTTCACAATTCACGTGTGACAGCAAAGACATGTTCTAATGTACGCCTGTTGAATGCCTTCAGTCCTATATATAAACCGTGTCAATGAAGACTATTTTGTCATTGACAGCGCATAACACACACATATAGCTACATGAAATGTTCAGATAGTAGCAGCATCTCGGAGACAGCAATATATTGCCATATCAGTACCCTCCCTTATATTAACAATGCACAGAAAAATACATTTATCAATTGTGACAAAGAAACAGGATTAATAAATTCATAATCAGTACAGAACCAGGGCAATGAAATGGATTCCTAACTGTGCGTGAGTGCATATGTAGTGTATGTATGCATGCAAGCCACTTTTGAACTGCAACAGATATTCCAAATTTTCCAGTGAGTACAACTAATTCACTGCACATATTAATTTAGGGGGGGAACATGGGTATTCCACTTAGTGGAGGAACCGCTTACCATCATTGGCTGACTTTGTTATCAACTGTCCGCAGTCGATCACCCGCACATCAGCGTAGGGCCTGCTCGCAGAGTCGGTCTTCAGACTCTCGATGCGTTTCACCACCTCAAACCCGGAGATAACCAGACCAAAGACCACGTGAACTCTGCAGCAGACAAGCAGGATTTCAGAGGGGCTGGACAGTCAGAAGCCATTACCATCAGTCTACTGGCACGGCCATTATAAATAGACTCCCACACAAGGCCACAAAACTGCACACTCTGTATGCATGGTGCTTTGGTGAATACACAATTGAAAAATGTAAATGCACAAGAACATTCCCCAGCGAATGGTAAAATATAAATGCATTCATCCATCAGAAAATGGATAGTTACATTAGCTTTTCTTTTATGCAACTACCTCATGTGAGACCAGTGACTACTGAGATAATCTGGCCAATTATTTCATGACAGCACGGAAGCACTACTCCAGATCAGTGACACCTAGGTATTACCTACTCTAGACCACATTGGTTGTCTGAATGTCAAATGAAATATCATGCAATTTCAACTAGGTCACAGAACAAGAACTGAATAATATGGAGGCAGCTCAAATGGACAGAAATGGAAAACATACCCATCAAGATGAGGTGCCATCTTTGTGGTGCTGTTGACAGGATATTCAAGCATCCAGGTCATTTCAGCCAAAAGGATGAGATGTCATGGAGAAATAGAAGAAAATGGATAGAATAAGCACTTGTGAAATACAAAAGATACCAATACAAATATAACTTTCAAATTGATAATTTTGCATTTACACAACACATTTTGAAAAGCAAAGACTTCATGTTCCACATGGTTCATGTTTTTTGGGAGCACACTGAATGAATTGATGGTGAATTTAAGAAAGCTTTTATATAAATATCTTAAAGTCAATTACAAATGTGTGACTTCAAGAGAAATAATTACTTCGTGGGTAATAAATGGAAATACATGTCAATGTGGATTTAAGGTTCCCTCACCATAAAATGCTGAAGTACAAATCATGAAATCTAAATGATATTTACATTCAATAAAAAAAAGCCACCTGCGTATGACCTACCTAGGTCTACCAAAGAGCAAAGCTGAGTTCTCCACTGCTCACCAGTTGTGTAAAAAAAATTATTGAGATTATTTTAGAATCAATTTACGTTAAGCAGGTACTTTGTGTAGGGTTTTAAGCTTTTAGGAACAGCTGGTGTGGTGTTTAGGCTCAAACTCCTCAGTTCTCAGTTTGAGTCCTCAAGTCTTTTTCAAAAATACACACCAACTGAAATGGTACTCTGCTTTCAAAGGGAGGAGGATGGTGAGAGGCAACTAAGAAATCAATACACAGTCAGGAGAGAGAAGCACAGCCTTAAGAGTCACACATTACCTTGGAAGAGCAGGATGCTAGAGAGTTTCTGTAAATTTTACACAAAAACGGCAAGAGAAAAATTGTAATACATTTGTTGGCAAAAAAGGAGTCCAAGTCTTTGTTTATGTTTGTTTAATATGCATACATCAAGAGGGAAAAAGCAGTAAGCATGTTGAAATTGTCTGCATTTCACAAATACAAGGAGGTTTATGCAGAGCATTAGAAATAAACAGCACAGAAATGGAGGACTTAGCCAAATCTGCTCAAGTTGGAAAAAATGGGATTTTATCAAAATATGCACAGAAACAGAGGACTCATAAATTTCACAGGCCATATAAGGAACGCCATCGAAATTGGCATTCCAAGCATCTTCCTCACGGAATTTTCCAAACATTAGCAATACTGAGTTCACGTTTCAACAATATTTATATTTTATCTGGTGGTTCAGGCAAATTCTCCCCTTCACTGAGCATAGCTTTGAGACAGGATGAATGACAATAACAATTAACATTGTTGTTGTTATCATTATTATAATTAATAATGGGCCACATGCTGTACAAAAGTATAAAGAAAATCCCAGTCGTCATGTACCTCAGTCTATATTAACTGGGTTACCATACTGCTCTGAATGAGCTTCAAAATTATTCAAACTGCCATTCCTAATGAAAGAGTTAAAAGGAAATACAACATTTTGGAAGGTACATTAACTGGTACACTAATTTACAACCATGACGTAAATTCACTAACTTCATTCAGAACTTCCTCAAAGTTCCTCAATGCAAATTATGGATCAAATTGCATGACAAAGTTTCTCAGTGGAAATGAGTTGGGATGTTTTTAGGATGCATAAACTTGTGCACATTATTTGTTATGCAAATCATTCTGGGGTGCCCAGTGAACAGATCCTAAAGAAGAACTCCTAAAGAAGAAGTAGATGCAAATCCCCATCTTGTGTTACAGCTACAGTGAAATTTTAGAGTCCTGTTTCGCAGTAAAATATGATTTACTTAATTTGCAAAAAGCACAAGACGCACACAGAAGCTGATTTCAGACAACTGGTCAAATCGTAAGTGTTTGTCAGAAATCCCAGAAGTTCAACTAAGAACAAAACGACAAATCAAGGAAGCACCATCCAGCAACTGAACTTCATGATTTCATAAGTATGTGCATAACCAATATAGCGACTCATCTACATGTAGACCTACATGCGGCAGTTGGTGCAATAAACGCAAGTTTGAAATGCAATATGCAACCTATGCATTATTGCACAGTGCCCTGCTATTGCATCTAACAACGCACTCACTTCTTTACAATGAAGTAGAAGGCAATTGTGTTCATATAGTACAACACAAACTGATATGCCTTAAGAATGATAACGAACCCAATTTACTCAGCTGATGAATTGCTTCTACACATATTTTCTGCGATACCCCCAACAAATACATAATCAGGTCAGAAATGGCATTTGATAGTAACCAATCAGCCACACAAAATGATTCACTCAAACACTGTTATCTTTATGAACTTTTAAGTGAATGGTGCTTCCCCCACATTCAATTGCTTGACAACAAATTGAAAAGTACTCACATGAAGAACTGGGAACCGTTTGTGTCTTTGCCTCGGTTGGCCATTGACAGCAGGAACGCCTTGTCGTGTTTGAGAGTAAAATTCTCATCTGTCCAAAAAGAGAGAAGGGCAGTGAGATGCCTTCCGCCGCCAGTCAGAAGCGGTGGTGAGAAGATCAAGAGCGCACGGCGGTGGCAGCAAGCCACCTCCACTTTAACGCCAGCCCTAAGAAACGGACATCCGACTCCATTTCTCCAACCGCCATTAAACAGTGTGCCAGCGAATCTCACACATACAGCAATGTCTGCTACAACTGCCATTTCCTGTAGATGGGTAGTGCTGTCATAAGACCTGCCACATGTCAAAAATGACTTTTACAAGTCACATCTAGAATGGTGGGACAGCCGCCAATTTGCACTCAACTGAATGGGTCGATTCAGGGGAGACATTTCAGTGAAAGACGTTTCTGTGTGACTGACCAACAAGTCCTGGGGGGGGGGGGGGGGGGGGGGGGGCTGCCATACATTAGTATGGAAATCCAATTTAAACCACATTGGAGACAAATATAATTAAATCCAAATTTGCAACAGGTTTGAAGATACAACAGGTTCTGACTGTTAGCGTGAATAATTCTTAGATGAACATCCTTCAGAAGGAATCATTCATACAAACAGCCTGAACTTCAAATCCGGTATAAATATAGAGAAGTCACTGTCACGGTCACAGAGCATACAAGGGAGAGTGGCAACAGCAAACTTGTCAAAAGTTGCAATATGAACAGACATGCATTACATACATTTGTATCCACATGAAAGTAAAGGTAAATTGTTTATGGGGGCAGATGGTGCACAGGAAGACTGTTGCAGCTCAAGCAACCACCATAAGCCTTAAGTTTTGACTGGCTAATCACACTTAATGTATTCATCAACTGATAAAAGTACATGAAAAACTGAGCCTATGTACCCAGGTGAATTCACAGAAATCACTGAAACTAATGATTCTATGAGGAATGGGCTGAAGCAAAGAAATGCCTTCAAGTCTTCAATCAGTTTAGACATCCATCCACACATTGACCATGGAAGACGTTTTAACCCGTTCTCTTGATGGGGAGGGTGGAAGAGAAAAAAATGTTTGCATTGTGTTACTGTGTACATCTCTTACCTTCTCATTTTGCAAAAGACCACACTCTACAAATAAAAGAATATGTTCAAAATTTTAGGCAGGAAGATTGGAGATTTCAAGTTAAAAAATAAAATAAAAAGCCTAACCTCCATGCTGAGTCAGAAAAAAGAAAAAAGGAGCTAAAAATCGTAATCATCAAGATAAAAAAGAGAAGAGAAAATAAAGACAAAACCATGCTCATACCAACCTTCCATGCAATAACAGTCATGCATAAGTAGATAAGACGAAAGCACATAGGTAAACATTATATATACATTAAGGGAATTTAAAACACTTTTTGTACTCATCTGATGTTGCCCTGTCATTTCATATGGCTGCTTACCTTCAAAGTAGCCACCGTATATTGACTCTCCTCCTCTTCCATTACCTACAAAGTAAAGACTAGTCAGTGTGTAGCTCACTTGCCCCACAGGTGAGAAAGTCTTGGCCATATTGATATTCCCTGTGTGTGGCTGAAGGTGCAAGCTCAGCTCAAATCTCCGATTAATTCCACAGACCACTCACGGAGTCATGTGACAAATGCAAACAATGTGCCAGATGCTTACGTCCACATTTGCTTCTGTGCATGCCATATCCGCTTAACAGGTGATAACATATTTTATGTTCAATATTAATCACCAAGACTCAAAAAGA
Source organism: Conger conger (assembly GCF_963514075.1). NCBI lineage: Eukaryota > Metazoa > Chordata > Actinopteri > Anguilliformes > Congridae > Conger > Conger conger. Next base: position 51,228,738 of record NC_083763.1, on the reverse strand, counting down.
ACCATAAAATGGTATACTAATGAACTCTTACTGAGCACAAACAAAATCAAGCATTTGGAGTTTGGCAGCAAAAGAGGAATATTTACAAGGAGAGGCACCACATACCCACTGTCAAATATGGAGGTGGGTCATTGATGTTTTGCTGGCAGTAGTCCATGGACTATTTAAGATTAATGGCACAAAGTACCAGGAAGTTTTGGCCGTAAGAAGGGACTTGGTGATAGGTAGTTTACAGCATTTTTGTGCATATGGGCGACACAAGGGTGTCAATAATTCTGAATCCTATTGTATATTCCATGATCTATTAGTTCTAATTAATCTTCTTCATTCGGAACAATCTGCAGAAAGTTTCCACTCACCAAAAACAGTCTTAGAGAGGGAGTTAAGAGACTACAAGGCTATATAGATAAATAAGTACATATCTAATATTCCTGTTTGAAATGCAGAATATCACCACTGTACAGACTAATTCGTTTTGGTGTTCTAACGCCACGTGAAAGGGTTGTCCGAGTGGTGTCATTTAGCCAAAAGAATGGAGATATTTCAAAACTGGCTTACCTTCAGTGAAATCCCCTCCCTGGATCATGAAGCTCTTTACTACGCGGTGGAACGTGGAGCCTTTGAAACACAATTTTTTCCCTGTGACTTTCCCAGTTCCTCTCTCACCTGCAAACAAGGAGGATCATTGTAAGACCTCAGTAATTGTGCAAAGGCTTGAATTAAGCAAAACAGAATAGACCATTGCTTAACTGCTATAACTAGCTTAACTGCTATATCACTAAAAAACCTCAGTGTTCCACTCAACATATATACAGAACCATAAATAACAATGAGATATCTCCAGCCATCTTAGAACTTCCTGTAGTGAAACCTAGAGGTGAAGGCAGTCTTTTTTAATAAGCGAGTCAAGTGGCACCTTTAGGTAAAGCTGCCCCTGAACTTCTGACATGCTGCAAGTTATCTGCAGAGGCAGGGAAGCACTCATTTTGCACATTTATGAGACGAGAGCGGAAGATGTTGGGATAAAATTTAGGCGCAATGCTTGCAGAAGGGGACATGCTGTTCTCTAGCTGAAGGCAGAACAGAAGGCAGTGCAGCTGGACAGCTTGGGTTGCTAATGGCCAGCTTTTCAAGTTCTAAGTCTTGGGCAACTTGTGGGTTTATGGTTTCATAGAAACTGGTGGAGGGTCCCCAAAGCAGGGGCTGCGGATGGTGGGGTGGGGGAGGGGGGGCGGGGGTGTGACAAGCAGAAGCCATTAGGAAGCTGAGAATAGCAGCTCGGGTCTGGAAAGGAGCCGTCTCTTGTGTCTGCCCTTGCCAGCTTGCCGTTCCCTCTGTCAGGTATGGAGAAAGATGAGAGGGGCATATTGATCCCTCCTGCAGATTTACATCAGCCCGGAAGCACAGTCTGGGAGAGGCATGTAGAAGATGGTGGGGTGGTTGAGGCAAGGGGGGGGATTTTGCAGACTAGGGTGATTATTGGAGGGAATAGATGTCCACTATCATTGTGAAATAATATACAACAAACAGCAACATGGTGGTTTGTGTTGATTTCCTTAAGGGAGTCCAACTGAAGGGTTTTGAATGCATTTGCACATGCCCAGAAAAACATTCCTAGTTAGAGGTACTTGACCATGTTTATTCTACCTTCATGACACTAAGTGCAAGTTTTTGTTGAGTCAACTAGTCAATATTAGGGTCCGAAAGCAGTACAAGCTTGGTGGCAGTACTAGTAAAAGTAACAGAACGCTGTCAAAAAGGGCCTGCATGAAATAACTACAGACAGCATAGTGTACTTAATATACTTACCCGTACACAAGCAAAGAAAATTTTTACTCGTCTTGGGACAAACATCTGAAAAGAGCTGAAAGACAATGCGTCCAACTAAAAACCAAAAGGGGAGAGAAGATAATTGCATCAAATCGCTTTGAAAATTATTTAAGCTGTCATTTAGATACATTGGGTTTAGTTCAATCTCTTAAGGGAGAATAAATATATAAGGACTGACAGCATTACTTTAAAATAACCATTTAAAACACTTAGCTGCCTAATCACTTCCCAAAACGCTGCTCGACAAACGCTTCTTTATTCTGGGTTTTGACATTATGCCCTTCACTGGCAATTTCTGCTTATGAAACTCCCCATGCCATCTGATCCATCTGTCCTTTCAACAACACTAGCTTAACACTAGCCTTGTTTTATTTCCATATCAACAGCTGTCATGCTTCCAAAAATATGACGGCACCGTCACTGTGCTATCGCAGAGTGCTATGATTGGCGATCCAATCCATTTTTTTACCTGATACGTCATCGTCACTGACAATTTAACAGTGTAAGAATTCCCTTTGTGACGCAACAGCTAACACTACATGAGGCACTAATCTGATTGACACAGGATAACGGGACAGATGGACAGGAACATTCAGAAGGGCAAATGAAGCCTCTGCAAGCTGGTATAAAGACCGTTCTTGTCAAACACAAAATGTACTCCGCCCAGCTATGCTGCAGCATGAGCTCTTTTGGAAGGGGGTGGTAGGTATAGGCAAATTCACTCCTGCAGCTCAATAAAATGGACTACAGTGGAGAATGGCTACATTTGTTCCAACTTTCCAAAGCACGTAGGGAATACTAGCATGAATTTCAATGCGAATTTTCAGCTTCCAATGCAAGAAGTCTGATGCTTACTAGCACAACAAAACAAGTTGCGTTGCGTGAGCTTGCACGTCACGCATATCAGACTGGTCTTGCCTGCCCTGCCCCTAGTCACTACTATAACAGCAGGCTGACTAGCATTCCTCTACTGCCTCCTGCTTTGATAACACGCCAGAGTGCACTGGAACATTCTCGTTCCACTAGTCTTTTAGGACAGTGACATTTTACTAAGTGGTGTTATGCAAGAGAACCGAGGCAGGGTTGTAAAGCCCTCTTCAACTGATGTGACTGTGGCACTACCTTCTATCGATGGCATATCTACTCATCCCCTTTAAAATCCTCACGTTAATTGAACAATTGACATCATTGATACATTACATTCAGGAAAAGCAATGCATAAGCAGTGCATACAACAAACACATTGCATACAAGACCACACTAGCTAAAACAGGCACATGCATCCCCATGTTGCATTAAACACATGTTGTATATTTAAAAAATAAAAAAAAACAGCAACAGAAGTCAGTCAATCAATGCTTCACTGCATTCAACCTAGCTGGAAATTTAAAAAGGTTGGGAACATTTCCTACCTGGCTCCCTATTGAGCTCCACATCAAAGTAGCACTGAGGGCGATCTTTAACTCCCATTGTTAAAGGGTTACCTGAAGATGTAAAAAATAAAAACAAATAAAAATTAGTGATTTACACTAACTTCTTCCTCAGGCTCCACAGTGCACAACTTCGAGCCCTTAGTCACTTGGCAAATCATTTCTCCTGCTTGTTAGTATCGGTAGGCAGTGAAGAGTGAGAGCAATTCAAAACCAAAGACTCTCGCCTTCTCCGCCCCAACCCCACCCCTAAATATTGCCATGCTACTGCTCTAAAGTCAAATGTCAGAGGCAGCTGCTGAACTAGAATTATGCTGTGGGGGAAGTGTGGATTTATAGAGTCAGGACAGTTTTGGAGGAAAAAAAATAAATAAATGGAAAAAAAAAATCACTCGGCAAAAGTAACAAAAACAATGAAATAAGGAAGAGCAGTATGCATTAAACGTACACATTACAAGCCCTACGAATTTTCTGAACTTTTTTTGCTTCAAACAACAGAACTGCCTCCTCATCAATTTTCGATGCATTATCAATCACCATTTACTACAATATCAGGCTGACCCGCATATTCAGCGAGACATTATGTCTTGGGAGTCATAGCTTTGTCTTTTGTGACCAATTAGTCATCGAATACATACAGCCTAACGAACAGCATTGTTAAGTAGCAAGCTAGTTATAGTGACCTTGATTGAATCTTCGTTCATCAACATCCAAATTTGAGGATGGCGGCACACACGCTACTTTTCGGCGGCGTCAAAATATGCGTCAATTAACTTAATTGCATTGTTCATTAGCAATATCTTAGTGGGTATTCAACACCTGATACATCTGCATTTGTATGGGGGATCGGTCTCTCATAAGACTTACAAAGACACAAAAAAATGGACACAGTTTACATTTTGACGCCCAGAAAATTGACTCAATATACAAAATATCACATTTAAGACCCAATATCTTCAAAATGAAGCGAGATAAATATTTCCTGACATCAGATTTGAATTATACATACTGTATAGTTATATATAGAGGCCTCAGACCAGGCCTGAGGAAAATGGTCTGGGTAAAGATGTGGAGCCCTTGGTCATGCAGTTGTGTTACTTAAAAAGCAAACATTTGAAAATCTATTAACTACCACACACATAAATTCTCCCAAATAACTCCACAAACATAAAAACAGACTATTGTTCTAGAAACGCTGTAATCACCTAACTTGGCATCGCAGCCATGATCTGTGCATAACGTTAGTTTAGCTAGTTCCCATGAGAGGAATCTTCACCAGCTAACTGGGCGATTATGCTTCGGCAATGCAATAACATGGAAACAGTACAATTGTAACTTGGCTAGCTAGCTACAATCTACAATCTTTTAATTCAGCTAGTTTTGGGGCTAGCCAAGTACATTTACGAATGATCCGCTAGACGATTAGTAGCCTAAAATAAGAGAAGTCCGACGAAGCAAATATGTTAAGTTACTTAACGTCACACATAGTACGTTACAAAATTAACAAGCAAGCTATTTAGATCACATTTTAGTGCCTCTACAGTGCCAATGTTAACTCCCGTTAACTCATACATCTACTCTCGAAATTTGGAGGACGAAATTTTTAATTTTGGTTTTAACCGTTTGTTAACTAGGAATTGACGAAATATACTACCATCTTATTTGTAAAGAAACGTTAGCAGGCTTATCCGTGTTGTCACACAACGTCTTATCAACTGTGAAGGCAAAATGAAATTCCTATATCAAGCTTACGATTGCTGGCTGGCTAACCAGCTATTTTTACACATCCATCGTGGAAAACGACGTTAAAGTTATATCATATCTAGCTAGAATAGTTCAGTAGATATAGTTATCAGACGAAACACCACATCTTGGTGAACTCTCAAGAGGTTTTTTCCAGCTAGGCTAGCTAGCTAGCTAGCTAGCTACGGGCAAGTTTTGCATCTAGACTAGCTGGTTAGCAAGCTAGCTACACCCATATACAATCTGCATGCAGACAACGGAAATCGTTAGCTCGCTTGTTATAACTGTCCTTCTGTTTTCACAGTGTATAGACGAACTGAAGTCCACTTGGTCACTAATGCAGCGAGCTATATCAAAGTTTTATCAATATAATACAATAAGCCACATACCTTTTATCTGTGTAGCTACATTCGCATGCCAATGACAATGTTGATATTTGCTAGCTAGCAGTCTGAACGTCGCTCTCTGCCGCCAGTTGGCTGTCGGGAACTTGGAGGTATAACTTAAAAGCGAAAGCTCGTCAAATGACTGGACTTTGGAGAGAGAATTGTGGTGTGGTGCTATTAGTTATTTTAGTGGCTGCTTTCTTTTACATTTAAAATGTTACGATATGTTTTGACGTAGGGGGCTCTGGGGGTATATCACAAAGCAATATTATTACTGAGTTAGCTAAAACATTACATTTTAGGAAAACATTCATTGGTCTTAGAGTAAAAACCCGGATACATCAGTCCATATCCAGTTTTGGAAGGGTGAATTTATTCAGCAACCCAGTAAATCTGCGTCGTGGTGTATGTAACCCCAGGCAACCCCAGGTTGAAAGCGACTGGGTGTAGGTCAGTGGTCTCAACTCGTTGCCAGTAAGGTTTATGCAGGTTTTCATTCCAACCTTAATGCTTAATTCATTCATTAATTCGTAATGCTGCCTTCATTGTTTCCAATTACTCGTTCAGCAATATAGTTTTCTTCCCCACATATTATTAAGAATGGTTGAATAAACTCCTTAACTACATGAGAGAAAATCACGTGAAAAATATTTTGCTTTGATAATGTCCTGTGAGACTTAATTCAGGTATTCTCCATTTCATTTCATCTGTAACTTTCAGCTACAGAATGTCCTGTCAATATGGATAGAATAACATTGGTGTTACCTATACCTGACAAATGTCTTTGTTTTCTACTTATTTGTATTTTTTATTTGACTACGGGAAGACTTTAATTGTAAGCTTTGGAGCTGCCACGTTTCACTTTCGTTCTTCAATTCTCAAGTTGGTTATGGTTAGACCCTGCTGAGTGGATGTTTACCTGGGGTATTTACAAGTAGCTACTGTATATAATTACCCTGAAATGCACTGTTAAACTAAAGCTAATTGAAAAGTACTTAATATTTGGCATACCACACTGTAGGCAATCAAGCACTGAAGTAAGAGTAGGCAACATTTTAATGTTATTCAGCTCTAAGTATTCGGCATAGAACACACATATTACATCGGGTCGCTGTGATCTCGTCTATGTATTTCATAGTTGGGTGAGGCTCCTGCAATACCAAGGAATTAATAATTTGAAATAGTCCAAAATATTTAATCTGCCTCTTTGAGAAACGTTCATAGCAAAATTCATAGGGCTCATTCCAATCGCTTATTTTTCTCCTCTTTTTACTTTTCTTTTCTCCTTTTCTTGCCCCTAGCTCCACTCATAGGGAGAGGTCGGAAAAGTTGAAAGAAAAAATCTGGGAGAATCGAGAAACCCGAATTAGACTAATTGAATGCTCTTGCTCCTTCAAACGTCAGTTCGTAGCAGATGGGGAGAGGTGGATCCACAGGTCGATCATTTATAGGATGCGCTGATGTTTTCTCAAAGGAAATATTTGTGCTTCCTAACTTCTACATCTAGTTCCTAGAAGGAACCTTTTAGGGGTTGGAATGGCCTTAAAGATGGCGCACCTTGGTCGATTTCCGGGTCAGGAGCAAGTAAACGATAAAGAGGAGAAAAATAACCGCTTGGAATGAGCCCATTAGTTGTGGGTGAAAGAAACTGTAGGAACCCAGCTTGCTGCTGCTGTCAGATCGTTATGGTGCAATAACTAGCTAACGTTAACTATGTGGTTAGAAAGCTAGCTAGCTAAGATTTCATCACAGCATGCGCGTTGGCTGGTTAAATCAGTGCATTTCTATACATGAACTAGATTTACAATTTTATCCTCCTGTAACCGCTAACATGATGATTCGAAAAGTGATGAGGTAAGGGTCAATACACATTTTGAGTAATAGCACACCATGATTCTATGTATCCATAAGCTGGCTAGGTTAGCTAACGCTAGCTGGTCAGTAAAGCTGTTCTACCAGTTTGTAAACAATATGACTTAAAAACAGTCAGGTTACTTCCTAGTTAGCTAGCAATTAGCTAACTTATTTGTTGAATTTAACAACGCCGATAACGATATGTTAACGATAAAGCAGAGGGTTTTTTTCTCAATATGTGAAAAATGTTATTAAGCTCTAAGTTTACTAACGGTAGCTAGCCTCTTTATTCTCAAATTGGACATGACAAGATGCCATCTGTGCTAGGTAGTTGCACGATCTTCGTTGTTGCATTGTATGTTATTGTTAACAAAGACAATCTTGACTTACATTTTGACACATTTCCGTTGGGCACTAATACAAATCAAATCCATTGCGACCCATTCTATCTATTGTCTCCTGAGCTCAAGATTTCTTATATGTAGGCATGGAGATTTATGTTCATGAGTGTGATCCCTCTCTTACATCCCTTACATGTTAACTTGGTTTTTGTTTGCTTGTATTGCTTTAAGAGACACCTGTCTGTTACAGAAGTGGTAATAATTCTAAAACCGCAAGTGCTCTTCCTGTGTATTTGCAGTGTTCAGTCGAGTCTGAGTAGAAACATTTTCCTATTAATTTAATGTGAGTATTGAGTAAATCACACAAAGAGCTTTAGAATCGCATCACAGTTGTATGTGCACTGTTCAGTGTGCTGAAACATTACAAAGTCAAGAGCGTCATATAGGTGGTAGATGAGACCTACAATTGATAATATGTTGATGAATATATGCATGCATAGCCTATATACATATGCAAAATATGAAAATGTGGACTATTGGTTCTGCAGTAACCCTGAACAAAAGCGGCGTGCCAACCTTTCAGATACTACAAGCAGGCCAGATCCCTGATTTCTTGCTCCGATATAATTGACGGCAGTCATTGATATTTTGAAAACGAACTGTTAGCTTACACTATGGTAGGGTGTACAATGTTTTGTGTTTTTTATAAGATATGTTATAACAACTTATCAAGAAATAAATTCACGGGTTTATTTCTTTAAAATAAATCAGGCCTCAGTAAATAAAGCCTTTTAAATAATGCATTTTGGAGAAGATGGTACATTTACTAAATGTTATGGCTTGTCTTTTACTTTGTGACATTGAGTAGGCCTGTTTGTGAGTACTATATGGTTGAACAAAGACCTTGTACTGCATCCATGAACGGTTGGTGCATTTCTGTGTCGTAGTGTATCTACCTCTTATCTTGCACTGATTCTCATTGATTTCCTAGTGCAGTTGGGGCTGATGCTGACAGTGTATTTTTTCCACCTGCAGGCTGCATCTCTCCCAGAGCCTCCACGGATCATGTCACTGATCCTGTTTGCTTTTGTTGCTCGGGTCAGGGATGGGCTCCCTCTCTCTGCTTCCACAGACTTTGAGCATAACAAGGAGTTGCAGGAGCGCAAGCAGCAACTGAAGACCATATCTAAAGCTCTGGCCCTTTTCCCTCCAAGAGGGACAGTCAAGGGCCGTGAGCTTAACATATAGTAAGTAGTATATCATAACCTGAAACGTATTAATAGACATTACCTAATTAAAATGTAAGTGCTCTCATGGGCAGTAATGGAGTGGCAAAGAATTATCTCAATTTGAATGGAAGTTCAGGTCAGTTTATCTTCAAGAGTGAGAAATTTAAGCATTCTTTGGGGCTATTTCTGGAAGCAGGATTTCTGAATTCGGTGGATAACTGCACCCGGTGGAGTAAAACCCGGAACCCTCCTAGATTTGGAACATGGACTGAAATAAAACCAGGTGTTCTGGGTTTTACTCTGCAAAGTTATCAGCTAGCTCCATAATCCTGCTTTGCAAAGTACCCCCCAGGTTACCTCTTTATGTGTTTAACAGTATTTTAAAAGGCAACTCCACTTCACTCCACTCCAGTGTTCTCCATTTCTGCACATCACTCTGGATAAATGGAAACCAAATGGGAGATATTGGTACTAATTTACATTTATTACATTTATTTTGATTTTCCAGTGGGTGGTTCCCTTTCACCTTTTGATACAAAAGATAATCCCTTAATGCACTTTAACAGTAAAGCTTATCACAGAACATTAAGACGTTACATAACTAACTGTGATTTACAGTGATGCATTACAAACTTAGTGAGGTGTGTAACATCATTCATGTGTTAAATCATGGCTGAAGTTACCCGTACTGAGAGGTTTGAAATGGGATGTTAAAAAATAAATAAATAATACAATGCGCTGGTTTCATAAAATGTGTGAGAAGACATGCGGTAACCTGTACAAGCAGCATACTACTGTAAGAACTATTAGGTCAGTTGTTTACAAATACCCTTTTTCTTTTTAGCTTTATCTCCTCAGATGGTGTCTCGTATATGGCCGTTTGCTCCTGTAGGCTCCCCACCGCCATGGCCTTCTGCTTCCTGGAGGATCTCAGATGGGAGTTCACAGCATGCTTTGACAGCACCACAGTTTCTTTGGCAAATAGGCCATATCCATTTCTGGAATTTGGTGAGCAAACATAAGGCGATCAAAAAGACCCAAGTATCTAAGTTGTGCTATATTACATGATTTCAGTGGAGCAGAAAATTACCTCTTTGATGGTCTTTGTTAATTAGAGGATTTAGTAGAACAGTTTCTGTCTCTGCACTTTGTTTAGCGCTAATGTGAAGAGAGATCTTCACACACATCAAAAGATGTATTAAGCTCTTTTAGCCAATGGGCCTCATCTACAGTTAAATAAGTGACTGTGATGCAGTTCCCCACATATCTTAACAAGGTATCAGTTAACAGTAGATATTGGCTGGAATTTGCTCTCCAGGAAAAGATGTGTTCAGAAAAAGACAAGGTATATGGTGGTTTTCTTTTTTTCTGTATATATTCATTGCTCAGTTGACTCTACAACGCCAACATAGACGAAGACAAGAGATACAGTTTAATCCAATAATCAGAGTAATGTCCTTCATTTTTATTGCATGTCTCACGGTCAAAGTGCTTTTCATTTACTTGGATATGAAAATACACAGTGAAATTAAGAATTCAAACTGAACTTGTCATCCCTGATAATGTTTCTGTTTGCCATGTTTAATGATTCACCGATAGACAGCGTCATTCAGAAGGTGAAGCACCGCTACAGTCAGAGCGGGAGTCCCTCTCTAGGGAGCAGTTTGGCAAAGCTTCAGGAGGAGCTGAGGACAAAGCCCCCACCAATACTGAACTTGGAGGACTTGGAGCTGAGCAATGGAACAGCCAATGGGCATGCAGAGTCCACGGCAGGATCTGGTGAGACTTGGTGCCGCTACCTTCCCTGCTGGCATTGTCAAGTAGTAGTTACAGTGTTGAATATGTGAATGGAAAAAAACAAGTTAGCACGCACCTTATAGTACACACAGTGCAGGTGGAGGAAAAGGAATGGGCCCGCACCCTTTTCACTTGCTCCCAGTTTAGGCAAATATTAGGGTGAGAGTGTGGGCACCAGGTGTTACGCATGTCACAACATTGGCTCAGGCGGTAAGAGCAGTCGTCTGGCAGTCGGGGGGTTGCCGGTTCGATCCCGCCCTGGGTGTGTCGAAGTGTCCCTGAGCAAGACACCTAACCCCGAAATGCTCCTGACGAGCTGGTTGGTGCCTTGCATGGCAGCCAATTGCCGTTGGTGTGAGTGTGTGTATGAATGGGTGACTGAGAAGCATCAATTGTACAGTGCTTTGGATAAAGGCGTTATATAAATGCCAACCATTTACCATTCAAATGTTAATTGTATTTTTATAGTGGAGCATTATTTCCTGTCGTTTTCATTTTCACAGATAAAAAGTACCTGGATGATTATAGATTTAGTGAAATGTAAACTGAGCGGAGGATGAGATTTATCAATACAAAACAATTTGTCACAATTTACAAACTGTATTCATTTTTTTAATGAATTTATTTTGTTTTATTTTTTACCTGGTGGTTCTGAAGGCCCCAATCAGCGACTAGAGCCGGTGACCGCTCCGGGGATCCTCTCCCTGGTCCTCAACATCATGTGCGCAGCTCTGAACCTCATTCGAGGGGTGCACCTCATCGAATACTCCTTCCATGTGAGCACTTTAAGGGGCTGCTCCCTGTAAACCGCTTTATCCAACCATTGCTTTTTTTCTCAAGCTAACTCAGAGTAAACGGTCAAGTTAACTGTTTAAAGCTTAACTCCACATAATGACACACTCTGTAGATATTATACCATTTCTTTTTTTTGTTGAGGTCTTTCATTTGATTACGCTGAAATTGTTGGTAGTATGGCTATCTGGTGTGTGACTGGTATTATACTGAAAATGGAGAAATGGACAGCGTCGACATATTTAGATTGGGGTAATGAACCCCCCCTGCAACGGGTGGTTCATTACCATAAGGCAGTGGCTCCTAAGTGTAAAGAAGAGTAATGGCCTGTGTTGGTGTCTAAAGGCCGGTAGTTCAGAGTTCGTACAACACCAATCAAAGGCATGATCAAAAGTAATTTACGGCCCATTATGGAGAACAAAATTTAAAATTATAGAGAAAAAGCAGCCCAGCGTGCTAAAGCTAATTGTTGTAACACTCTTTGGTTGATTGGAACTCTGGTTTATCATCGTGATGTCACAATGGTCAGGTCCAAATGACAATTTCCATAACAACAACAAAACAATGTTGGTATCCTTGACTCAATAGCATTTTATTTATATTTGAGTTAATCTACAATACTATGTAATGGGTATTGGTTTTTCCTTCTCTGATCTTTACTCACAGTTTGACTTCTTCAATAAGTTTGAAATGGCATTATCACTGATTACTAGTGTGTTAAATAAAGTATCATTTTTTTTTTAGCAAACTGGTATTTGTACACACTTTGAAAACCTGTGGTACATTAGTGATATATTTTCCTTCTTAAGCTTTGTCATGTGCCCAGAGCTTAGTCAGATTTAATTTACACTCCAAAAATGTACACTCTAAAAATGCTCTTAATGTCTCAGAATTGTTTTTACTTCCTGCAACCTCAATCCTTAGCAATGGTTTAATCTTTCTCTGCACTGTAAAGTATGCTGTGGAATCAGTCCAATGGACATTCGATTGGAATTAAGTCATTTTATTACTTCTAAACAATGGTTAATCTACATACATATTTAGACAGAATAAGAAACAGAATGTCAGAAAGTATAGTTTTGTTGATACTGCAGGCAGGCTGTGAGCTTTCGAGCAGCAGCCAAAACTTTCCTGCCCCTTTCTCGTTCTCTGCTGGCCTTATTGGTGGAGCTGGTGAGGGCATAATGCACTTCTGTCTTGTATGGATCAGCTTTCTGATCTTCTTCCGACAAGCACTTTTACGTTTTTATTCTAATGTTTAACTAAAATGCGCTCTCCCCGATCCAGGATCGAGACGACAGTCACATTGTGTTAAGGCCGTAGTTGGAGTGTTTACATGTGACAGCCATAATTTCCTTACAGTGGTGTCCCTGGATCCACAGTGTCCTGGAAGTGTTCTTCAGGCTGACCGTACTCCCTTAGTATTGCATTAATAGTAATCCGCAGCAGAAGTGCCACACATCTCACCAGGCAGTCGCCCTGGTTGTGAGCCGAGATGCTCCAATGAGACTTTGTCTCCCACCCTCTCCTTGCTCTCCTGCGCATTGGCTCCCCCTCCATGTTCAGCTTTCTTTGTCTCCATCTGTGACTTTTTTGGGATGCTAGCGCACTGGCAGGAGCTCCATTGTTGGGGTCGGTGTGACTGTCCCCAGGTTTTTGAAGACTTTCGTCCATGGTTTGTCTGCCTCTGAGGCTCAGGACATGCTTACCCAGGCTAGTGAACGGGTCCTTGTTGATGGGAGGAGTGCTTGCCCACTGTATTGGTACCAGCGGAGGCATCAGGGTGTCGATGGCTGCAGGCCAGTAATTCAGAAGAACTAATACTCCCATCAGGATGATGACAGGAAAGCACCTACGGGCCATTTTGGAGCAGAACACTAATGTTATTACAGTAAACTGGAAAAGCAGCCTCCCATGAGATTGAGATAGTAGGTTGTGCTGTGGACACTTTGGAACTTAGCGTATTTAAACTGAATGCGCAGCCTTGTGATGTCATAAGGGGTGCCCCATGTGACTTTGTGCCCAAGTTTGTTGACCTGTGTCCATAACAACAGCAACAAAATAATACATCAATACCAATAACGCATTGTTTATATTTGAATTATGTATTATTTAATTACTAAAAATATGTATTGAGTATGCTATTTATTTCCTCTAAGATTATGGCCCACAGATATGACTGTAATGTCAAAAATTATGATCACTGATGAATGTACTGCATCCACAATATTCACACCCTTTATAAAGATGAGCAAAAAGACTAGAATTATTCAATGGAATTAATCAAAATAAAGCATTTCTCAAATGATATTAATTATATTAATATATTAATAAAATCTCACATTTTCACACCCATTTTCAGTACTATGTGTGACCAGAGAGGAAACCTCTGTTACAAATCACATTAGTGGCCGTTTTTCCGGTTGCTGAAAACACCACCGCAATTTCTCGATGATGAGACGTTCTTAATAATAATTGGGTTCCTTGCAAGATTAGCAGAAAAGGTAATGCCTACGGTACATTAGTCAAACTTGCCCATTCTTAGTAACATCCTTTGAATGAGATTTGGTTAGTTAAAAAGGTGGGCATTTGGCTGGATCTTAATAACAACAGCCAAACTAGTGAGTGAATAGACTTGTGCTAAGAAATTATATGAGCTGTGAATGCGACTTGGGTTTAGTGGCTTGAGTGAGACCAGTTATCATGCAGTGTAGAAAGAAAAAAAAGGTTGTTCAAACCACTAGGGAGCAGTGTTTCCCTTTTTCATATGTTTTGAAATGTTTTTCATTATTATAAATTATTCTTGATTATATTTTGTAATGTTGATCAGCTTTCTACCCCCTCACACATCCCTGCCTGATGTTTAAGTAGTGCATGCCTGTCATAGTGGGTTCATTATTTGATTTGTCTCTCAACCCAAGGAGCAGAACCTTAGATTCCTGCCTCTCATCTACTTTGCATTTAAAATGACTTAAATTATTATTTTTTCAAAACAAAATTGTGTGTCATTTTCTCTCTCTCTCGTCGCAGGATGATTATGAAGGGATATGGAATGTCATCGCATTTCTCTTAGCATTTGTGTGCTGTCTTTGCCAGGTAAATAACCTTTGCACACTTACTTTACCATGCGCTTAAAAATGTGTATATAATTAATAAAGAAATGTATTGTTTTCGTAAAGCCATTACAGATCACAATTTTAGCTATGTACCTACAAAGTTTATATTATAAGTATACTATGTTGGGTGAAGGAAAAATATGAGCTGGCATTCTAACTATCGAAACTAAGATAAGTACCGCATAGTTTTAAACTACTGCATGTACATTTAGGGCCTGATTTACGAAGGCCTTTAGCACAGGTAAAACATTTTAGCACAGACACAACTAATAACACAACAAATTATTGGTGCAAAACCAATACAATCATTGCTCAAATAATTTTCAGGTTCAGTCACAAGTGGATCATTTTCAGATTCCAATTCTGCAACTTGCTTGCAGTCATTGTTTTACTGAAATTATTTTTTTCCCCATCTACACAGTGCTACCTGTATGTGTTCTACACATCCTTTAAGAAGCTGAAGTCCTTCGCCCTGTTGACCCTCATCGTCCTATGCAACATGTTTCTGTACGGCCTGAGGAACAGTTGGCAGCTTGCCTTCCATATTGCGGTGGCGTCCACCTCCACTTGCCTCATTCTCTCCCGAAAACTCCAGGAGAGGACAGCGGACTGTGGAGTCTGAGAGCCCTGCTGCTTTGAGCTCTGAGTCTGTGTGGAAACTCACCAGTAAGAAAGTTGAATGTGGTAACCGAACAAATAACTTATTATGCTTTACTAATTGTATTTATTTTGATTTAACTGTCTGTATGATAATTTGCGCTCTGTTTGCAATGCACACTATACACTTAGTGTATGATATTTGAGTGTATGAGAAAGGAAATGGTGGCATGTAGTGAAGTACTGGGGGTTTCCTCTTCATAAGCCAAAAACAGGGTAATAAGTAACTTAAAAACAGTTGTTGGTGAAGTGTGTGTTTTGCCACCACTGTGAAATGAAGGATGACTGGTCAGCATAAACAGTACATAATTAAGTACGTAGTTAGTATCTTATGGATATGTCAGATTTGATTATATCTAGAACATATCTAAATTATTATGCAACCCTCAATAATTCAATAATGGAAACCTAATAAAGTGACTGTAAAGGGGCTGGAAATAATTGAAATAACCATAAATTCACAATTAGGGTGCATCTACATAACCACCAAATATCAAGTCAAAGTCATGTCAATAAATATAACAACGCACATTTCAGACATTTAACTCTTAAGTCCCTAGCCTAGCCCAATACGAAGTGGCTCGACCTAAATTCTGACTGCCTGGCTTTGGTTGAGAAAAATGTGAAAGTTCAAGAAAATTTAGTAGGGTTTTAATAGGGGTTAAAATCTATAGTATAGCGGCCATTTTGATTGATTGAAATGGTGTAAGGTCGAGAGGGTTCTCAGGATTGAGTCGTCTGGCTCTGTTGGTTAGCTTTAAATGTAAGCAACATTTAAGGAAGGATTCCTTATTTGTTGTATAGACGACATTGTATTTTACTTAATTTGGAAATGATCAACAATGGTTTAAAATAAATAATCTAAAATAAATAACCTGTCCTAAAGCTTAAATTCAAAGCCAGCCCACAATGCTGAATGAAATGCGGCCTAGCTGAACGTGATTCCCACTAGTTATTTATTCAAAATGATCTTGTTTGGTTATAGTGTTTTCCCCACAATAGTCAGTGGTATACCTTCTTTGTGTTTTATTTCACTCAGATAAAGACTTAAAATGAAACTCAAATTCAGAGGAAAAATATGGATCAATAAATCAAAATCAAAATATTTTAAATACGTTTTTACATTTCCTCCTATCTGTACATGTGGTACAAACTGGTTGCTAGTAGTGATGATAGAGATACTAAGGACAATAGAAAGTAAAATATTAAGAACACTTCATTCGAACTCCGGGAGTAAAAAAGGACTAGCAACTACGTGATATACTTTGATGATGAAATTATATATATTATATACTAAAAGTATAGCATGTATTGCAATTTTCAGCATTGCACTTATTTCAGATGCACTTATTCTCAGTTTACAGAGTATACCTGTGTGTTGACATGTTATTCATAGCTTACTATTATTCCAGTAACGATTAGTAAAAGTTTGTATGCTACTGAATGTATGGCTGTGGCTATAGGAAGCTACGCTACATAGACTACTGCTATATATACACGTTACAGTGACCGTGGTAGTGCACACACCTAGAAGATGCAGCAGTGATCAGTCCCTATCAGGCATCTGTAGCTGTTGTTTAGTAGAAGTATATGGAACTCAATTTATAGCAATGATATCCTGATAGTTTATAATGAGGATGAATTTTTATATAGGTACTGTATGTCTTACGCGTTTGATAAGAATTTGGACCAATTGGGTTCACCATGTATTGTTCAGTGCGTCAACTAATGTTTCAGTCATTTTTGATACTTGGCCTGTACTAAGAGTGATCAAATACATTTGGTGTTTACAAATGTGATGAATGCATTGTCAATAATCAATGTGGTCACTAATTAGTTGAATAGTTAATGAAATGAACATCTCATTACAAAGACGGCTAACAGTCTTCATGAAGTCAATAACAAAGCATCTTTCTAGTAGATGGCTGCATCATTGCACATTGTTTTCGTAACGTAAAGAAATTAGGAAAATGACTTCGCAAAATGGTCCACAAAAAAACTGAAACATTCATTTGGTGCTATATGATGGGACAACCTAGTGGTTGCTGTAATTGCAGGATTGGAATGCACTGATGTAAGAAATTAATTATTTGTTTGCTAATTGTTGTAATGTCTTATTAATATTATGTTATTTCTCATAGAAGGTATTTTATAAGTGGGGAAAGAATACATTTATGAATGATTTCATGTTTGTTCAGGTTAGACCAGGTAGAGGCAAACATAAATTCAAGGGCTCTGTTCATATCAAAATAGATTAAGAAATTGTATATATTTTTACAAGAGGAATTTAGATGAATCTGGATGTAAAATGTGAAATGCCTTTGTTAATTCGGTGTTGATTGAATAAGAGTGAATCGTATAGAAAACTATCTTGAATAACTTTCTAGACGGTACTTGGATGTAGCACTGGGAAAATACATTTTGTTAAATCAATATTGAGCTAAATAATGGGTTGATTGGATATTTAAATAAACTTTACATGCTGCAAGTGAACAAAAAATGAATGCCTTGGAAAATGAGGAGGAGAACAGGTATATGCAATATAGAGGCTACCACACAGGTACAACTCGACCATAGGCAGCATTAAATGGGCAACATCAGTATACTGTATATGCTGTATGTTGGATGGACCTAGTTGCCTATACTTGTATGTAGAATGGATGCAGAGAGATCTCAGCAGCTCCTCATTGATCCGGACAGCTGAACTTTTTCACAGTCAAGTCTAGGGTGATGCTTACATGAAACTCCAACTGAAAGGAATGATCAGCAAATGGCAGCAATTGATGAAATCACAAAAGCCAGGTTGGTGTGTCCATGCATTCAAGTCCTAGCCAAAACGGGCAAGTTATCATTGTTCAGATGACTGCAAAGTCCGACCTGGCACTGTAAAGTCATTACATTAGTGTCTTGTTCACTACCTGTACAGTTTTCATACCGAAAATTAGTCATACAGAATCTTGTAATAATTGTGTCCAATTATTTACAGCACTGTTGGACTTATAAATCAGTGTAGTGAATTTCTTTAGGTTATTGTACAGCAATTGCACAAATATGTAGGCAGAGTAGTTGTGCAGGGTACAATAACAAGATATTTCACACTGTGTGCACTATTTGGGCTGTAAAATTGCATTTTAAACCCATGTTTAGTTTTGAATTCAAATCACATTGACTAGGAATTCAAGCGACAGTGTTAAAACATGCTCTTCTGTAAATACGAATGGCTTTAAAGCAATGCACTTGTTTTTTTAAATGTACATCTACCTTTTTTAAGATTGACAGCCAAACTGTATCTTGGAATGAATAGACTGTCCTTAAAATCATTCAGGATTCCTTTTGAAATTCTTTCAAGAGGGAGTTCAGGCAGGATTGCTCCCTTGTGGAGCAGGTATTGTTTGTTGCCATTTTTCTAGAAACTTTTAAAATGTAACC
This sequence comes from Conger conger, assembly GCF_963514075.1. Classification (NCBI taxonomy): domain Eukaryota; kingdom Metazoa; phylum Chordata; class Actinopteri; order Anguilliformes; family Congridae; genus Conger; species Conger conger. The sequence goes on along the minus strand of NC_083763.1, from coordinate 51,210,134 downwards.
CTTGCTGCCACATCTCAGCGTTGCCCCTGTGTAGTGTTGCTGTTGAAGTACTAATTACACCGGCTCTCAAAGGGTTCAGTTCACATGAATGCTGTTTGAAACTGATATATTCCTGGCTGCGATGCCCCTGCAGACGCAATATGCCCGGTCACATAGTGTCTTGATTTAGTACCAGCTATCTCCCACTCGGCCATTTTGTTTTGAATGAAACACGTCCTGTCTTAATCAGCACATAATTAGCCAGTTCTGTAGGCACAGACATGTTTGTTATCTGGGTCAGTCAACAGGGGGTCCCGATGATTGACAGCATTCGCCTGTGTTTCCTTCAAGCATTTTAGTCTCCTGATTGAGGTCACCCTCATGTCGATCAGAGGTTTAATCCCCTGTCACTTTGACAAGTGTTATTCATATGCAGGCAGCTGCAAAATGTGATGGCAGAGTAGTGGTCTGCAGGATAGTTCACTGGTGTAGTAGACAGAACTCCTGATAGACCAAATTGCAAATGTGACAATCTGATTGAAGAGCTGCCGATTTCCGATAAAACTTCTGCTCCCTACTTGCTGTACAAATAGTGACAAACCTCTATTGTCCAGCAAACTATTGGCAAAGTCTTAATACAACTACCAGTGCACACCGAAGTCTTAATACAAGTAACAGTGAACACATTACTCACATGGGAAGGCTTTTGTATACTGAACACATTTTATGCACACAAAAAAAGCATTGTAACAAAAATAGGCTAACTGGGATGTTCGCTGAGACTTGAGGGTGAATTCCAAAATGTAAGCTCAGATACTGCATGCTGATTGATTAAATCATGCACTTGCTGTAATTTAATCATTAGTTAAATTTAGAGATGCTACACATGGAGACACTAACTGTTGGACTCTTCACTCCACTAGTTTTCCAAGGTTTTTGTATTTATTGAAAGTGGAATTCACAGTGACATAATTGACATAAAATCACTGATGTTGGTTGGAAATTCTGAAATTGAGTGACAGCTAGCATGTTCTAGTAAATGAGCCTGAACTTACTGAGTCGGTAATGCTGATGTTTGTATTGTTTTCAATGACACATTTATAAATCTTTGTAAATGTCGTGTTCAAAGAACCCACTAACATTTTCCTCAGCCATACTGCATACCAAGGAAACCTGGATGTACTGGAAAGGGGACTTACGGCAACCTTTCCCTGGTAGTCTTTTACAATACGATTTGGGGAATTAATAATTTCACCTACTTAGAGTATGTGCAAATCTGCCACTGACATGGGCACAATCATTGGTGGGGATCATTAAGGGTTGGTCGAACTTCACAATTTGTTGGTCAGTCTCATTGTCCATTAAAATAAATTAAAATAACCAGAAGAGAAATTGCACTATACTAGCAGGAACTAATTGGTAAGCAAAGCAAACTGTCTGCTGTAAATCTGTTTTACTGCCTGCTGTAAATCTGGTCAGATATTCCTGACGAGCTATCTGGTTGTAAAGGTTCAGCTGTGAAGACTCCGATACATTTATCTTTCTTGGGGGATCTGGTTGTCATTTTATATTTTATTTATATGGTTATTATACTGCCAAAAACAGAGACATTGACAGTTATTACAGCTTTAAGCATTGCCTGTCTGATACATGTCACTAAATAAAGCATTTGTTTTGCAAACTTTATTGTTGGTGTTTTGTTTGCAGTGAACTTCAGAACAATGCGTCAGGTTTGCTCCTATTGTAAGCAATACTGCAACCAGGTTACAGTGATATTCCGCATACAACTACCGCCAAACACTTCCAGATGTCATTCTGTAGCATTCCAAGACACTGTGAGGATAAAGGGACCTATAGTACAATCTGTTATACTAATCACTGAACAAATCATTGTCAAATGAATTACATTGTGTACAGAAAATGGATTTCATAATCAAGCTGTTGTATCTCAGAATAGAAGTTCTGTTTGATTGCTAATGCACGTGCCCTTATTCTGTATTTCAAACTCCACCCTCAGGTTTCATGGTAAATACAAATTAGGAAAAGGAAATGCAAATCCTTTCTCTTAGGATTTTCAACCCAAATGATTAATACTACGGCCTAAGGCGATTCCAAAACACAAATGCTCTTAACCACCTGAAAGAACACAGTTTACACAAAAGCTTTGTATCCACAATCCCAGAACTGAATCAATTAATGTCCTGACTTTGCAACAGTTCAAAGCGAAGGTACGATTTTGTATATTCTGCCATTTGCATGCCACAACATTTGCCTGAAGGATTTCTAGTGCTTGGCTTAAGTTTATTTTCTAATCCGAGAAGACATAGTTAATGCTCTGTCGATGAGAACACTGTCAGCTTGAAAGACAACTCAATCCGCACTGCAGGAAAGAGAAATGTGAGCATATATTACATTTTATTCACATGTATTCATAGCTTTCTTACTGCAATATCTCTAATTGTCACATGTACCATTGCATTTGATACATGATTAGTAGAGCATGGGAATCCAGAAGGACAGGCTATTGCTACAGAAAATATGATAAAATATTAGAATATGTCTCTATGGTTTTGCTGAGAATTTAAGGAGACCTTTACATTTGATTTCACAGCAGATGGTGTGTAGAATGGTTGTGGAATAAGCAAAGGCAAATTCTCAACAGGGTATGACATTTTCATTCTATCCTTCTCTCTTCTATTCTTAAATTATCCAGCTAGCCCACACTGAATTAAACACTGCAAATATGCTGGCTACAAACAATCCCAACAGTTCAGCCTCCTAATTCACCGCGGCTTGCATTCGCGTCAGTCATTGTAATAGATGAAGTGCTATGCTCCTCCAGGGACTTATCCTGTTAGCATGGCTCAACCCACCGCTCACTCCCGCGCTTCTGAAATGACATTATCCCCTGCCTCATCTCAGGAGCGACACCACGCATTGACTTCCAAGTGTTTACAGCTAAACCTCCAACTCCTCTAATCAGAATTTCTGTATTCAACTTCTTTACCTTCATTTTCATGGTTTAATAACTTGCCTGTGTTTTATAAAGGGAACTGAAAAAAACAAGAACACAAAACAGCATTCACTTAATGTGGGTATTTATAATGCTTTTGAGATCAGAAAATGGTCATCCGCTTAATATTGTTGATCTGCTATCATCTGATGTGTTTATTGAGTTATGTATTGGCCCAGTTTGCTCTCATTGCCTATACATTGTAATGTATTTCTAATATTATTACGTATTATAGAAGTGTAGAATGTAGTTATGTTACAGTTAAGTCTGCAGTTATTGCTGAGTCCATACAATCATGTATTGGACACATACATATGGTTCTAGCAAATATTTTGCAGACTGGAGCATTTATATACACACAGATGCACATGCATATACAGTGTAAAACATCCACTTGTTGGCGATGTGGCTTTGTATCTGAAACTAAGACCAGAAGTTTTGCCACTGAGGTATTTGTTGTGAAAATAGGTTCACAATATTCTGAAATCCTGTCTATTGTATATTCATTGGCATCATTGTATTCTCTTAACAGATCAGAAAATTGATTCTTCCACCTTTTGCTCTGTATTATTTCTGTGGTTGCAGGGTTCAAGTGGTGCCACTAGGAGGAACCAAAATACTATAGAGAGCCAGGAACTTTCAGTATGACTCTGCTACCCAGTAAGCCAAGATAAATGTCAGCAATGGAACTTTAGTTTGTCACTATGCAACTGCACACGAGAAGCATCAGCTTATGTTTGCGGGATCTTTCACTCTTAGTGGCGCAAATGTCATATTTATTCAGTATATCTGGCATGGGGGACTGTTTACTGCTTTTTGTTAAAGCCTACTTCGACTGAACTTAGACAACTTAATGCCATTACCATAGGCAACAAAAACATTGTGTTTATCCTTGAATGTGCATTATTATATAAATATTTATTTTAGTAGCATCTGGATGCATACAGGTCTACACATCATATACACATCAGAATTAAATTCTCAACATTCAAAGGAGACATTTCTGAACTGCAGGTTTGTAAATCCAGTAAGAGTGTGTTAGATTTCTTCCTTTTGTACTTACATTATAACAGGAAAGATAATACAGTAAGTTATTATATGCTTGAAATTTTACATTCATTATAATTATCTCAGGCACAGAAAGGCCTCCCAGTGGAATCTGCTAATTATTATTATTTAAAGGTACAATAGCTAATTTTCGGACTTCTAACGGTCAAGAGAGGAATAGCAGCAACAAACACTTTCAAACCACAACACTGTTTATCCCTCCCCCTTCTCTGTAAACGCACTGACGTTGAAACACCATTGGCGGTGGCAATTGGAACCAATTTTCAACCAATGAGCTGGAATTATTGTACATTTATATAATGTTTTGGTACAGAGTGTTGGGCCATTAACTGTATATTTTGAAACCCAAATTTAAGGACTATAAATACAGGCAGGGGGTGAGTCAACATGTCAGTGAGCCTTTTTCAATAATAGGAAGGTTGGTCTTGTAACAATGTTTTAACACAAAAATTTGACCTATTGTACCTTTAAGGTTTAAAGATGTAAAATATGTTTTTTCATTCTGATTGAAGGTGCATCTCAAAATAAGCAATTAGCTATGGCTGTCCCATTATAGAGCTCTGTGCTGAGTAGGCACTAAAAACAAATCCATCTTTTTAACATTTACTGTGGCAAACACAAACTATGTGAACCCATTGGAATTCCCTGGTTTTCTGCATTAATTGGTCATATAATGTCACAAGTATAGACACAATGTGTTGAAGCAAATGCTTAAGCCTAACACACACACACACACACACACACACACACAATTATAATTGTTCATGTCTTTATTTAACAAACCCACTGGCAGACAGCCATCCTGACATTATCCCATGGGATACCTTGATTAACTCGGGAATTAATTTTCCCCTCAATGATGCCAAGCTGTCCAGGCCCTGAGGCAGCGAAGCAGCCAAATCATGATGCTCCCTCCACTGTACTTCATTGCTGGGAGGATGTTTTTATATTTGTGTTTGGTGCCCTTTTTTCAGCATCCGTAGTGCTGCCTGTTCTTCCCAAACAAATCAACCTTAGTTTCATCAGTCCACAAAATATATATTTTTTACCTCATTGAGCATTCTCCGTTGTGCTTTTGCAGTCATCTTGGCGGGGAGCCCACTTCTAGGGAAAGTAACCACAGTCATAAATCATCTCCATTTATAGACCATTTGTCTATCTGTGGACTGATAAATATCTAAACTTTTTGAGATGACTTTGTAACCCTTTCCAGCTTCATGCAAGTCAACAGTTCATGATCGTGGGTCTTCTGAGATCTCTTTTTTTGCAAGGCACGGTTCACATCAGCAGATGCTTCTTGTGAATAGCAAACCTAAAATGTTTGAATGTTTTTTAGAAGTCAAAATAGCTCTAACCCACTCTAATCTTGTTTAATTGATTGGACTGCAGGTTTGCTAACTCCTTACTCCAATTAGCTTTTGTTGACGTCATTAGCCTAGGGGTTCACATACTTTTTCCAACCTACACTATGAATGTTTGAATGATGCATTCAATATGGACAAGAACAATACAATAATTTGTGTGTTATTAGTTAAAACTTTCAGACAAATTTGTCTTTTTTGAAGACAAATTTATACATAAATGCAAATAATTCCAAAGGGTTCCCTCACCTTTTCTTGCCACTGTATAGGAATGCTGGTTTATAAATATTCATAGCTCTACTGTCATTTTATAATCTGTAGAAAAATAATTTGCTCTTGTTCTCTAATGAAAAGATCTAATTCCGGAAAATTGGAATTACATTTGTACATTGCACATATTGCACAAATCAAAGCTGTAGTTCTAATCGTATAATTTTCATTTCACTTGGCTGAAACGATGAAGGTCAAATAGTAGGGATATCACTCTTGCATCAGTGCCTTTTGGAATACAATCTAATGAAGGGCTGGCTATGCAGTGTGCTTCTTCATGCAAAACTGTCAGCGGGTGTCTTCTTACAATTCCTCCTAATCATCTTATTGTACTCTGCCAAGCAAGGGATTCATCTTCTGTGAATATGGTACATTTTAACCTAGGATTTCTATTCACAGAGTTACTTTTGTCAATGTGCACTGTAAATTATTGTGAAAGCTGTGAAAATTAAACCATAATATTGGCTACAAATTAACAATAACAATGTGTACAATGATTAATATTAATCCATATTTCAGTTTGCTTGTGTTGTGCTTTTAGCTTGACATCAGAATAATTGCTAACGTTTATCTTATGATGGAATATACAATGTTTTTTTTTTCCTTAATTGATTAAATGAGTTAACTGTGAACTCTGTTCTCATGTGCAGTACAAACCAAAGGAATAAATGAATGTGAGCAGAAAATGTAAGAGATTGAGTAGGCATATAGATTTAGTTTTAGGTGGCCATGTAGAAAACTTGTTTCATTAAAAAAATATGACCCGTACTATCATAATCAGTCGTGAATCACAATGGCCAATTTCGCACAAATAAATTGTGATCCGTACTATCATAATCAGTCGAAAATCGCAACGGCCAGTTTCGCACAAATCGATGTTTATGTCTAACAATATCTTGGCTTTCATAATCTGCATGTCTTCATGACAAATTCAGAGTTGGAATATAACTTTTAAGCATTTAAATGCAAAATGAGTTTTATAGGGTCTATACATAAGATAGCAAGTTGTAGCCCCGGGGTTTTGCTAACCCAGTGTCGAGTGTCGGTAGTCTCCCAGTCTCCTAATTGCTTACACGATACACTTGCTTCAAAACTTTTTAAAGTTTTTTTTTGCAAAAACATGGTTTGGTGGCAAAAATGAAACGGGGCACAGCTCCCTTGATATCTGGAGTAGAGAGATAACTTTGGTAACATCAGAAAGCTTACACTCTTTCGATTAGTTCAATCATGACTGATGAGTCATGATGAGTCAATATGACTGATGATTTTGATAGAGCAGGTCATATTATACCAGGATACCAGACATAATAATTAGTTCATTTAATGGCCATAACAAGTAGAAATGTTAGTTTGTCTCATACAAACGATGCCATGTTCTACTACATGTTGCCAAGGCATTGCATTCATCATTGGTCCAGAGAGAACTTCCCCCTATTGGCCCACCAACAGCTCTAACAGAAATGACCACAATGTCTTCTATCTTTACACTACACCAGCTTCATGAGTTAGACATGACAAGGATAGCTGCTAACAAATATCAAATGTTTGCAAAGAATGTTTAATAACTTGGCATTGCCTGCGCAATGTATTCTGTTTTGATATTGTTGTATCAAACATAAGTAGTTTGCTGAAGCATAGCAGGATGGAGAGCAAGCAGTTTTTTTTCCGTGAATCAAATAGAGGCCACTTACTTGGTAATGACCCTGACACACAAATAGCTTCGCATCATATCCTATCTTCAAAAGCATGAAGAAGTTCAGTGAGCTGAAACCCTTTTCATCATCAAATGATTGCACTCTAATTTCAGCATGTAATGAGTGCCTACACTAGTTCAGGCTCATTTTCTCAAAATTGAATGTCAGCTGTGAAATCAATTGTTGAGGGCCTATATGTTCTCCTGTGGAGCCAGAGCAAAATTAATCTTCTGCAACGATGTTACATCCTGTTGCATGTCAAGTTTGGCATTTTCTAACTCTGCCAAAAAGATAGACATTCACCTTGCCTGGTCATATATTACATTGTTCTGGGGCCTGGTATTTACTGTATAATTGAGGAACAGAATAGTAAGAATCTTACTTTTTTTTTTGGTGCTACAGTAAACCTGTCAAAATTGCTTCAGTTTGATCAAATATTATATTTACAATGGCATGTCCAAATCTAGGGTATAAATCACCACCATTAACTATGAGATGAGATTGGCTTCTTCTGCCATAACTCTCTCCACCTCAAAAAGTTACTTTACAGTAAGTAATATGAAATTATGGCAGATTAACCTGGGACATAGGAAAGTTTGTGTTTTACTGAACTGAACCGTCTTAAAATGACATGGCAGACATGTACAAATCAAGGGGTTCGGTATTTTAGCAGGTTATTGATTCTGGTATCATGGTAATGGTTAGTAATTCAGTGCTTAAGTGAAACAGCTTGCATGGATGTCTGCTGGATCATTGCTTGACCTTGTACTGAATACACTACAAGCTAGCATAATTCTACTGTATTGAAGAGATCCTGACCACTAATATCCCTTTCACAGAAAAGCAACGACCAGGGAATGTCCTGAGTTTGCTGTTGGTGTGAAAGGGTAAATCTATCCTGGGTCCGTGACCCTGCTCACGACCTGGGAATTAGCCAGGATGGACATGGGATGGCTTGGCTTTGGTATGAAAGGGGGGATTCAATCAAGGAACCTCATTGGTTACCCTTGGGCGAAGATGTACGAGTATCAATCGAGTAATTTAAAAAAATGTGATATCTCTCCAGCCAATCACTATAAGGCTAGATCATGCGCTCAACAAGCACATCTTTTTTTATTGCAAGCATATATTACATACTGTCTCTTCACTTGACTATGTACAATGCTTTTCTTTTAAAATGCTGGTTATGTTTGTCTCCCTCAATGGAACTGCATTGTGGCTGTCGCAGGTTATCGTCTGATTGAGACGTTATCAATGTTCCACTCAGGCAAGAAACACTCTTTCTGTATTTCACAAATATTTGCTATGTAAAATGAAACCAGCAGCAACTAGATCAGGCATTAGCTAGTGGTACTTTCTATATAGAGACGAGGTCCCTTATTTGCTCAGCATCATACCTGGAATTACTTTTCCACCACATTGACCACATCCCAACAGGTTGCATCCTTGAGGGCAAAGAATACCAAAGATTGGGAGGTCTTTGTGAAGTTGTTAACTTGCTGTGCCAACACAGTAAGCGGGTGAGCTGCTTCTATAGATAACATAAGCCTTTTTGATGGACAGATGGCATACCTGATTATTCTTCTCTGCTGGTGAGCTTCTGCCAGGATGAGCCAATTCAGATTTGCGCATCAGGCATGATCATGACAACCTGTATTCATGAGGGGAAAGTAAATTGAACAGGATTTTTGCACCTGAGAGGCAATTGTAACTGGCACAATACAAAACGCCAAATTCCACAAATTACATTTTAATGTATTATCAGGGATATTGTACACGAGCTAGATTTCGGTAAATAACTTGAACATAGACCTGCATTCCAGTAATGCATGTTGCTTAAGGCAGTTTTCTAATATTTGTGAGCTTCAATGGCAGTATATATTTTGGATCATGAATAAGCCTGAATATGCAGCGTGCAATTTGTTTTACAGAGATGATGCACCAAACCAGAATCAGACAACTCTTTTCAAGCAGAAGGCTTTGCCACAAATACAAGATTAATGATTCTGTCAACCAAAACTAGGCAGTGAATTATTCATTTTAGCCAGAGGCCTCAGCTTCTAATTTTCATTCATTATTCATTTCTGTGAAGAGCCATGTTTTGGTAGAAGGATAATGCAGAGTTGATTTGCGGTGCCGGCACTGATATACTTACCTGATATACTTATTCTTGAGTAAGTACTTATTACCTTCAACCACTGCACTACAAATAGTACAAACGCATTGCTCATTCTATGAATCTCTTCCTTGTGCATTCATTTTACACAATGGAAACACCCCTGTTGCTGGTGAAGTAAGAAACACTCTTGCTGAGATCTTCCAAAAACTCAAACTGAAAGATGGACTTCATCGGATTCAGAGCCATTAGGCTCGAAACATTACTTTCTTTGCGTCGATAAATTCATGTTGTATGGGAGCATATGCAGTGCGTGGACTATTTTCTATCATTTGATCTATTTTTTGTAATTATTAACACATTAATTGGCATCCAAATAATGTACTTGGACCTGCCTGGCCTACTCCCTGGGAAGAGGGTTTGGAGTCATTAAAAAAAGCACGTACACACCTGATAATTCTGGGTGAGCACATAATGTAGAACATATGGTCAAATATTGCCCAAGCTGGAGCTGCAATATACTTTTTTGTGCATTGACTTAGGAAAGCCAGAACCAGAACCTATTATTGAACTAGCCAAATTAATGTTATCTTCATCACATTTTTTCAAATTGCAAGCTTATGTGTCTGCTATGAGCAGTACTATAGATTTATAAGTGCTTTGCCAGTCAATTAAGATCGCAGTGTATATCTGCAAGTATCTACACAAGATGTTGGCTACTTATTGTTTTGAAAAATTTTACACATTTAGATTATGTTACATGTAATATTTGCAGTATCAATTCCATTGCCTTCCCTCGGTTTTTTACTTAAAAGAGAAGACAGTTACACTTTGCAAATGGTTGCTAAAATAGCCAGTATCTGTAATACAATTGGGGATGCTAATTGTTAGTTTGTTGGAGTATCCCATTTCTGTTTGGCTTCCATAATCCTACTTTAAACAAATACAATGCAAGTGTCTTGGATGACAAAAACAATGCAATGAAAATATTTTAAAAACAAATATTTTATTTTATTATGTGTCTCTCGCAGTGTAGGTAGGATGGTAGAATACAATCTTCTCTTTACACTACCTTTTATCTACCCCAGAAAGCTTTCAAGGTTATAATTACACTCCAAAAAGAGCTGGTCAAAATACTATTCCATTTCAGTTTTTCGGCGGCACGGATGGTGCAGTGGGTAGCACTGCCGCCTCACAGCAAGGAGGTCCTGGGTTCGAATCCCCGTCGGCCGGGGCCTCTCTGTGCGGAGTTTGCATGTTCTCCCCGTGTCTGCATGGGTTTCCTCCGGGTACTCTGGTTTCCTCCCGCAGTCCAAAGACATGCAGGTTAGGCTGATTGGAGAGTCTAAATTGCCCGTAGGTATGAGTGTGTGAGTGAATGGTGTGTGTGCCCTGCAATGGACTGGTGACCTGTCCAGGGTGTATTCCTGCCTTCCGCCCAATGTATGCTGGGATAGGCTCCAGCCCCCCTGCGACCCTGTTCAGGATAAGTGGGTTCAGATAATGGATGGGTGGATGGATGGATTTCAGTTTTTGTTTATCACAGTTCATGCAGTAATTTAAGAGCTCACTCCTGAGGCAGTTTGTCATGTTGAATCAATAATCTTAAATAGGTGAACTTTTAAATGTCTCATGTCAAATCCCACGTCATTACTGCAAATGTATCAATTCCTCTGAACGTGTCACATCAGCTGCTCTAAACCATATATTGCATTTTTAAATATTGAACTGTTTTTTGTGAAGTGTGATCCTATATTTACGAATATTCAATTCATCATGCAGCTCATTCAATGCAGTGCAGCACACTATTCAAGAAATCAACAATTTCGTCCCTGTTGCCATTTACGAATAAAGTCGGTAAGTTTGAGATATACACACTTTATACCTGTACACCAACTTGTGAATGCAAATATTTAATCAGCCAATCACGTGGCAGAAACAAAATGCATACAAACATATAGACAGGGTCAAGAGGTTCAGCTGTTTTTCAGACCAGATCTAAGTGACTTCGACTGTGGAATGATTGTCAGAGGAGAAAGGTCAGACTGGTCAAAGCTGACAGAAAGGTAACTCAAATAACCACACATTACAACAGTGGTATGCAGAAGAACATCTCTGAACACACAAAGCAACGGAAGACTAATAAGTACAAAAAATAAGTCTAATAAATACCTAATAAAGTGCTCAATGAGTGTAGGTTACAATAATTGTCAGAACGAGTTGGAAACATGAAACTATTCTGCCTTCTGGTTATAGGGCCGACTAAAAATGTGAGCCACTTCTGTTTATATGTGTAATTTTATTTACATATGTATGTGCAAGTGTTTCACTTGTGTATATGTGAGTATTTTATAATGTATGTATTTGAGTACACAGGAGTATGCATGTATGTGCGAGTGTTTCACATGTGTATGTGGGAGTGTTTTACATGCGCTTATGCAAACAAAGCCCTCATATCAAAGCTCATTTCCACTAGCACTATCACAAAATGTGCATTTTTCAGACACAAACTGTTTTTGGGATTGTATGTTCTATTGCTTCTGATAGTTTATTTTTTGTTGATTAAAAAGGATATTGATTTACTACTTCAGTAAATTGGTGTGTTGTCAAGTTTCAGTTACGAAGAAACTTGAAGAAATTTCCATTTGTTAGCACAGACTTCATGTCGTTTTGATTTCATATTGCAAACACACCTGAAGAGTTCATTGAAGCAAAGGCTATCTTCAAGCAACTCTCAGAGTCACAAACAAATTCCCTTCACTTCATCCTTTGGGTAATACGTGAATTTTTCAAGAGCGGTCTTGAAATTTTGTGTGAAGTAGGCCTGCATTTTCAAGACACGTCGCGATCTGAAAACCCCACTTTGACTACAAATGAGTTCCCTGCTGACTCACGAAAGACGTACTCATTACTGGTAAGTCAGGGAAAATAATAATAATTCAGTTAAATTTTTCATTTTATTCTGGTGACATGCAATAATTGATTGATGATAAGCTGCGAATGTGAATATTGTGAATATTGCCACATTTGCAAGCACACAAAAGTGGCAACAGAAAGAGTAATCCATGGCAGCAGGAAATTTTACATCCTTTCATTCTGTCAGGCTGGTAGATAAGTAAAGTTTCTGGTTTCTGCAGACTGAGACTTCTGCCGGCTCGACCTCCAAAAACAAAAAGCTCTTTGAAATGCTGAGCAAATACTGTTTTGAATGCAAACCCCCCTCTTGTTTTCCTATCAGGACAAGCGATAAACTACTGCAACACTGCAGTAAAACTTGTGCAGCATCCCACTCCGCAAAACATCAAAATGTCTGGAACATTCCAGCATAAACGACCACACAAACAGGATGCTCAAAATGTTTTTGCAGACAGTATTTTCACCATCACATGTTGCCACTTTAAAGCCTTATTTTCATCATATTTTCCATCAGTCCTTTTCTGATTGTATTTACGCACCTGCTTTGTTGTTGTTTTTGGTTTTGGAGTTTTTTTCAGATTTCATTAGTTCTAAGAGCAGATTTGATTGTTTCTGTACCTTTCTGTAGCCCTATTACACCACACACATTTCAGACAGAGCTTGTGGAAGCAGAGCATTTGAAAGATTGACTGGTTTTGTCTAGTTTTGTTATTTTGCATTTATCTTTATATCACAACTGTTAGTTGTTATGTTAGCTTGTGTTAACAATGCCCTTTTAACATGTGCATCTGTAATTTACCTGCCACATGCTATATGTATCTTGTGTAAATGGTATAGTGTTTTTGAATAATAATAATTTTGTACGTACGATAAAGTACGTTTGAGGCATATTCACCCCATTCAGCACAAAGCTCTGTACACCTCCTTTGAACATAGACTAATATGAATGACTAATACTAAGAAGACTAAATAATCTACTGTTCCACTGTTTTTCCACAATCCATTATTTTTGCATGTAAAAAGTATTTGCCAGCAGGCATGCCTAGCCCAGCTGTCCTCCATTTAGGGACATTAATTATGGTAGCCCTAAGAAGACACACATTGCAAACCTTTGAAAATCACACTCCACAAATGCATTTTTAAAAGGCATACAATGCTAAGGTTGCTTTGCATATTCATTAGATACAAATCATGTCATTCATTAGTAATTAGCAATTAATTTGTTTATGAAGACTTCTGTGCTGTGCAATCTAGTGGGCATTTTGATCAGAGTTTGCATTATGTTTCAGGACTAAACTATGACATTTTCCTTTTTTAATAGAAACCTTTTCTTTTCACCTGTAGAGCTCACTCTTGCTATTGCATGCTGTGTTGCCATAAGGGGTCATCTTGCGTTCAAACCTTCAATAACTCAAGAAATCACTCGAGGGTGATGAATCCTGGGTGGCAAACAGACTGCCATTTCATTTCCCGGTGTTGAGGCTTTGTCTTATCAACAGTATTTACCATCACATGTAGCCACTTTAGTCTTATTTCCATCATATTTTCCATCAGTCCTTTTCTGATTGTATTTTACGCACCTGTTTGTTGTTGTTTTCAGTAGTTTCACAAGGGCATGTATGGAGCATGTCAAGATACAGGTTCAATTTACCTCCCACAAATTCAGTTTATTTAAACCTCTTATTTGGTAAGTGAAAACTAATGTGAAATTTGAAATTTATTTGCTGAAATGAAAACGTAGGCTACTTAATACTTACTTAACTATTCTGTGTGGATGAGTTAAAACATTCAGTTTGTACACTTCCACAGAATTTCTTATGATTATAACAATATTTATTCAGCAGTAATTAAATGACAAAAACAGCTGGGGGGTAATACAGTGACATTTTCTAATTAAATCTGTCTTCAGGAGATGACAGCATAATAAGAGGCCACAGGCTGTTTGGTTCACGGATTGCAGTCTGGGGAATAGAAACACCATGACATGGAAGAAAAGAAACTGATGACAATTTACCAATGCATATTCACTTCAGGTAATGCCACATGACACATATGCAATGTGCACAAAGACATACTCAGATAAATACCTGTTTCGGAAACAGAGCAACTAACTGTCACATTAACAGGTGTGCCCTTAGGGGGGACGAAAGTTCAAATGATTCCAAGGGTCTGAACTGACCATGGCCCTCAAAGATATTAGAACATACAATTTTATAGGGCGTTGGGGCCCTATGTGATATCTTCTCATGGAGTCAAGATTCCCTGGTGATGCCCCTGCTTGTGTGAACAATATGGAACAGAGGACATCAGACAAGGAAGATGAAGAAGGAAGTGAGAGAATATTGAGTTTATCCTCATCTCCCATGAGTACTAATCTCAATGTGATAGGACAATCAAGTGAACAAAACTTTAACAAATCAGCATATTGCATGTGAGGGGAAAATACATTTTCCTTTCTGCAATGTATAGTTGGTTAGCCAGCTTGTTGGCTATATTCATTGTGACATGAATATCTAAGCACTCATCAGCACTTATCTCTTTCCTTGGGGCTAGCTTCAGCTAACTTCTTGGATTTGGTCAATTCATTTGTAGTGAAAAGTTTATCATGTCATCACCACTTTCTTTGATGAACCTTCTTGTTCCAGAAAGCTATATGTAGGCTTTCATAATATCATAATATGTCTCTGGATTTGCCTGTTGAGATGGATATACTGTACTTTTTATATTACTTGCTTAAGGACATTCAGTCAACATGATCATTACTCAAGCTGAAATTTATGTTTATATAGTAATTTAGGAATCCTCTATTCTTTGTAGTTTGTACATTTATCTCGTGGTTCATACTGGGGTGATTCCTGCAGTATTTCAGCTGATATTAATATACATGTATGCAATGGTGATACCTTTAGACTTGAACAAATCCAGATGCAACAAATTTGCCTCTTGGTATAAATAATATGAAATGATTTAAATATACAGTTATATGCATTTAATAATTGTAAAAGCACAGTGACAAAATGTGTGTTCTTTTGGCTCAGTATTCAATTCAGCATGTTGAATTTGAAATAAAACAATAGAATAATTGTTTTATTAGGTGTAAGGTGTATGAACTATATAAATAATGATTTATTGATTGTCTACCAGGTTGTTTGCTATATTGCTCAGCTCACCAGTGGATTTTTTCTTCTTAACAATGTATTAAAGAGATTTTGGCACATCCAATGTTTTGGCTATGTCTCTGAAGGATTTATTTGGATTTTCAGGCTCAAGATGGCCTGCTTCCCAGGGATTGACACTTATTTGATTCTCCTGCTGAGAAGCAACAGCAGCAAATACACCCTTTAGCTTTCTAGTGCATGAACTAATGATGCAAAGACACACAGCTGACCATGAAATAACTTGCCTATTTTTTCAATTACCCTTTCTCTCATACAATGGGGGGACCAAAGTGCTTGAGTACAAAACTACAAAACTGTGTCAGTGTCCAAATACTTTTGCATTTCGTTGTATAGTATGCAACCAAATGGTATATTATATACTCCAAAGTTCTAAAGCTTGGGTAATTGAATGAGAAAGAATTAAGAAAGCAAGTATAAAAGACAGAAAGTCTGAGGAGAAAAAAACGTATAGGAATTATATATATCTGACCACTGCTTCATCTGTTTTTCTCTTCCACTCTCCCAACACCCATCCATCTCTCCCACCATCCACTGTCACCTGTCGGCGGAACCTACGCCACCTGTCTTCCTCCACCCTCTCATCTACAATCCTCTCCTCCCTACCATCTGCGGAGTCCTCCACTGCCAGAACCTGCAGGTTCTTTCTGTATAATATACGCCGTATCCGTCATCTCCTGACGGAGAAAGCCACCCAGCTCTAGTCCAGGCGCTCGTCATTTCCCGCCTGGATTACTGCAGCTCCCTCCTAGCCGGTCTCCCAGCATGTGCCATCAAGCCCCTCCCGCTGGTCCAGAATGCTGCAGCCCGCCTCATCACCAGTCAGCCCAGGTCGGCTCATGTCACCCCGCTTCTCATTGGCCTCCACTGACTTCCTATTGCCGCACGCATCCGATTCAAGGCCCTAGTGTTGGCATTTCAGGCTGCTAAGGGGACTGTTTTCCATTCTGGTTCCTCAGTGGTGGAATGACTTGCCTACCACTGTCAGGACAGCAGAATCCCTCCCCCTATTTCGACTCAGACTCAAAACACACCTTTTCAAACTCTACCTTAGTCCTCCCTCCTGATTTCCCCTGCCCCCCCTTTCTGATATCCCTCTCCTCCTTGTCTACCTCCTTGACTTGTGGTAGAACCTATGCACTTGTAAGTCGCTTTGGATTAAAAGCGTCTGCCAAATGACAAAAATGAAAATGTAAATGTAAAATGTAAGTAAATGAGAACTGTCACTAATTAACTGATTTAGTGTCTGCGTTATCTTACTGTCTGCCAAATGACAATATTTAATCCCATCCTTTTTTTGCAAAAAAAAAACAACAAAAGTGCAAATCCAAGGGCATGAGTGTTAATAAGACAAAGCCTCAACACCGGGAAATGAAATGGCAGTCTGTTTGCCACCCAGGATTCATCACCCTCGAGTGATTTCTTGAGTTATTGAAGGTGTGAGCGCAAGATGACCCCTTATGGCAACACAGCATGCAATAGCAAGGGTGAGCTCTACAGGTGAAAAGGAAAGGTTTCTATTAAAAAAGGAAGACGTCATAGTTTAGTCCTGAAACATAATGCAAACTCTGTTCAAAATGCCCACTAGGTTTCACAGTACAGATGTCTTTATAAACAAATTAATTGCTAATTACTAATTAATTACATGATTTGTATCTAATGAATATGCAATGCAACCCTAGCATTGTATGCCTTTTAAAAATGCATTTGTGGTGTGTGATTTTCAAAGGTTTGCAATGTGTGTCTTCTTAGGGCTACCATAATTAATGTCCCTAAATGGAGGACAGTTGGGCTAGGCATGCCTGCTGGCAAAGACTTTTTTCATGCAAAAATAATGGATTGTGGAAAAACAGTGGAACAGTAGATTATTTAGTCTTCTTAGCATTAGTCATTCATATTAGTCTATGTTCAAAGGAGGTGTACAGAGCTTTGTGCTGAATGGGGTGAATATGCCTCAAACGTACAAAATTATTATTATTCAAGAAAATTACACCATTTACACAAGATACATACATACAGCAGGTAAATTACAGATGCACATGTTAAAAAAGGCATTGCTAACACAAGCTAACATAACAACTAAGAGTTGTGATATAAAGAAATATGAAAAATAACAACACTAGACAAAACCAGTCAATCTTTCAAATGCTCTGCTTCCACAAGCTCTGTCTGAAATGTGTGTGGTGTTAAAACTAATTAAATATAGCCTTAAAACCAATAGCATATTTAATAATAATATATTATTGTATTAATATAATTGTATTGACAAACATTTGTAGCTACCGTGGACTGTAAGTACTTTAATTCTGGTAATGTGTTTGCATGAATAATAAAGTGTTCTGAATTGGAAATCTTCTGCAAATGTTGCAGTAGAGTTTTATTGGCAAGCAGCCATTACAAATGAACATGAGATACCAAAATTCCATTACTATTTCAATATAGTATTTGTGGTTTATCAAATTGCTATCCACTTGAAATGTAGCCTATATGTTTTGACCTTGAGTGCATCAGTTTTTAAAGAGTGTGTGCAAACCTTTTGGGAATTGGGCGGTGGAAATGTATTGTTTTTGAGTCTGACTGAGAAATGAATTCAAGATTTTTGAAACTGTGTCCATTGAATGCATTTTTTTCAAAGCAATGCAAAAAATTATTCACAGTTTGGTCCACATAGAGTGTTGTTGTGCTGACTGTGAACAGTTCTGAAATGTAAACTTGGTATCAAAAAATACTTGTCAGCGATTGTAGAAAATTGAAAATTCAGATACGAAAAAAGATTAATGTTTCTAAGCACAGTTAACGGCCCAATTTTATCGTATGCATGTTTTGTGAATGAGGACCTTTGTGTTTCATCCATAAAGATAATCTTGAGTTTGTTTAGTACTTTCAGTGGGAATGTTCCCATTGTAACCAAATAGCACAAGCTCTTGACAGCAACCTCCAAACATGTAAAATAATTCCCACTCATAAAATATTAAGTGCTTATTCAAAATCACAATCAGAGTTGGCATTGCATGAAGGTTAGGAGACACAAACTACAGGCATTCTTTTGAAACGGCACAGGAAAGCCACGGGGCTCATGACTTATGGAGGGCAGCAGTTGTGCTTGCATGCAGTCATTACGTGTGCCCTTAGCAGAGGTCAGGGCAGTTGGGCCAGTAGACTGCAGGAAGCACTGAACCCACTGCTCGGCCCCACAGTGCACAGGGTAGACCTGGCTATTAACAGACCACAAGCTGTCCAGTTCCTGCTCACCTCGTACAGAAACTGTGAAAACACACAGGGCTTAGAAAACTGTTAATCACACCTGGACCTGTTTTTTTGTTTGTTTTGCTTTGGCAGCTCAACTGTAAGTTCAGTTAACCTCACTGTTTTGTTTTTGTTTTTCATTTTAAACCAACCAAGGGTAAGATCCACTATCACCATTTAAATACACATATTCTTTGCTTACCATAGTGCTTATGGGAGTCTGAAAAATAATTTTTTTTGCTTTGGTGACCCCATTCAATTATGTTGGTATTGTGTGTGTAAAATGGAAAAAAGACGTTGTTAGGCTTGTTTTGTGCTTTTATTCTTCCATTCATTCATGTTATTTTGATTGAAAAAATTAATAAGTCAATTGAATATTATAATTGTTCATATGTTCATATATTCATTCAAATGGATTCAAAATTAAAACGGGTGATGCTTCATTCGGGTAATCGTGATTATTTAATGCTTAATTGGGAGTTATAAATTCCATTAAATAAACAAAGTTTGCTATAAATAGCTTAGGCCTTCGTTGCTATGGCTGACCTCTCTTTCCATTACATTTATTGTACATTTATTGCTTTTTCTAGAGGATGTTGTGGATGGTGTGCTTTGGAGAGAGTGCATCTTCAAGACCAAGCCAATTTGTTTGGTGAGGCTCACGAGTCAGTTCCAGCAATTCAGATAATTTTTTTAGCTTTTCTCGGCCATCTCTTTCACTTCCTCGAAATGGAATTCCAAGCTGCTTATTAGGTTTTTCTAGGGGTGTATTCTAATCACAAGTCCTGTGAACATGCTTTTCATTTACTATTGATTGGTATTCAACAACATACACGTGGATACAAAAAAATCTGTGTTTGATTAACTGGTGAAATGTGTTAGTTTGGTTTCTGATTACATATAAATTCACACACAGATTTATACAAATAATTATGAATGAGGCCAAATGTGTTTCACTCTCTTTTCCCATGAAACATAATTTAAATGCTGGCTTGTAAGGTTCATACAGTAAGACTCACACTGTTGTTGCTGTTGCAGTGATGTTACGAACCGCATGCAGTAGAACTGGAAATGTAGCAATGGGTTCATGGTCCTGTGGTTTCTTGTTTGTTTGTTTGTAATCAAACCTCTGCTGGAGTCGTTTGCCTGTCTGGTGGTATCAGCTACATTGCATGCTCTGGTTGGTGATGGGCCTGAGGGGGGGGGGTGAGGGTTAGGGAATGAAGGGAAAGCAGTGTTGAATTTTTTTTATATAAAGAATCAGTGGGATTATTCTTAAATGCAAGTGGTTGAAATGAACTTTATGTTTGTAAACATCAGTATGTCTTCAACATATTGAAATTGCAAGTACAAGTCATGCCAAGTTCAGGAAGAACTTTCAGCAGAGCGTCTCTCTAGGCCTAATTATTCATCCATCCCTTAAACAACCCATAAAACAAATTAAGATTGGTTTGTGAAATAAATAATGCAACAGATTGCTTCCAAAGTACTTACTTGCATATTCATCACGAATGATGCATAAAGGCACTCACAAAAGGACTACTCACGATATACATCTTGTAAGACAGGTTTAAAACAAAGCTATACCTGATGTAATCAAACACATTCTTTGATATTAACCACTACCTCATGGTCCTCAGAAAGTACACACTAAAGTGACAGCTATGATATTCGACTTACCCCTGAGATGTGTTTTCAACTAAATGGAAACTACACAATGTACCAAGCAGTGTCTTGATATGAATCCCTTGGCAAGACAAGACATATAATAATAATAAGAAAGCATACTGAAACTGCCCTTATGCTGTTATAATAAGTATCAATCCAATGTGAAGTTAAGATTATGTTAAGGCATATACTAGCTATTTACGTTTTGTTTTTGTTTAATACTATGCTGCAAACTTTGATGATTGAAGACGGTGTGATATTTGGGATTTGGGCGAACACAAGGTTATGTTATTCTTGAGCAAAGACCATATACCATTTTTGACAGATGAGTAGTGAGTAATTTTGGATAACTGATTATCAAAATTAAATAACAGTGGTATGTTATTTGGCGGCACGGATGGTGCAATGGGTAGCCCTGGCTCCTCACAGCAAGGAGGTCCTGGGTTCGAATCCTCGTCGGCCGGGGCCTCTCTGTGTGGAGTTTGCATGTTCTGTATGTTTCCTCCGGGTACTCCGGTTTCCTCCCACAGTCCAAAGACATGCAGGTTAGGCTGATTGGAGAGTCTAAATTGCCCGTAGGTATGAGTGTGTGAGTGAATGGTGTGTGTGCCCTGCGATGGACTGGCGACCTGTCCAGGGTGTATTCCTGCCTTTCGGCCAATGTATGCTGGGATAGGCTCCAGCCCCCCTGCGACCCTGTTCAGGATAAGCGGGTTAGGATAATGGATGGAAGGATGGATGGATGGATGGTTATTTTTTTCCCAAAGTGTATTGTTAAATGAATAACAATAATAATAACAATGAATACTCAATTGTTCAGTACACAGTAAACTCATGTACAGCAGTAGGATACGTATGTATGTTAAGCTAAATAATTCTCTAGTCACATCACTTTAAAAGACAGAAGAACAAAATGGCATGCATTACTAAACAGAGTCTACAAAGCTGACAGCCTTTACAGTGTAACACACTGTATAAAATAAGCCTCAGCTGGCTTGCTGATAGTGCTATTAAAACTGGTGATCCCACACAGGACTGCACTGAAAAGTGGTAACTGGCATCAGAAATGATTACGCAAATGAGTGAGCTAATGGCTAAGCCACTTTTTTCAAAGGCTGATGGCTCTTGAGGTCAAGTAGGAGGTAGCAATGAAGAGGAACATTCTCATGCCACGGCACAGTGGCATTGGATCAGGTCTGGTTTTATACTGAATCAAACTTATATAAGAATATTTGTATCATTCATTTATTAATTCACTCATTTATTTGGCAAGTCCTTTTTTCAGTGTGACAGAGTAACAGGTCAGCATGAGTAAGTGTCATTGAAAGTATATTTCAGTTGAAAATATAACATGATCATTGTCTCTCTGGCTTTATATATATTGTCATTCTGTTTGATATACTTTTCATTTTGGAAAGTGGTCAAAACACAATGTAAGAAAGCATGATACAAATGAAAGATTTAGTATGACAAAATTGCCTGGGTAAATATGATTGAGCATCAACCTGTTAAAATGAAAGCAACTTGCCTGTACTGTGTTAATGTACTGTGTTAGTGCCTAACAATGATGTTTAAGAGCAGTTACACTAGAAAGGCGTAAATAAAGAGCTGGGTTGAGAAGGTGGTGAAAAATGAATGTATTCTTCTCATGTTGGAGTAATCTCAAGAACTGGATGACTGACACAGTGTGGTCTGTGGAGGAAGACTTCTCTTTTATAGTAGCAATGAGGTTCTTTTTGACCTGTGTAGAAGGGGAAGCACTGTATTCATTCCTCTAGTGGTACAGAGAAGCATTTGAAAGGATTGGGTTTGGTTAGTACATCGAAAAATCTTTTAATGTGAGCAGGCACTGTGAGTCATAGGTGGGAAAGGAGAGAAACCGATGACTGTCAGTAAAAATGATAGGAAAACCATGGGCAGAGATGAACCATCAAATGATTCGGAGGGAAGGGATAATGGAACTCCTATGACTGAGCCCTGGGGCTATACTGTCAAGAAGAAGAGGGCCAGATTTATTGTGAAAAGATCTCTGGAGTTTCCAGCCCTGAAACTAAGGTGCTTGTGGCCTAGAAGTTTGCTGTAAAAGAGAGATTCAAACACTGTGATCACATGTTATTTATAGAAAGAGGAAAGAGAGGCAAGAGAGTGTGTAGAACAAAAGAAGGGTCTTTTTTTTTTTTGCAAAATAAGTGTGATGTATGTGTTCTAAAAGCTATCAGGAAAACATCCAGAGGGCAGAGGGTTTCCAGAAACAGCAGAAGTAGGGAGACAAACTCACATTTCATTTTACAGTTACACCTTGAAAGTTCTCCCACACCTTAGCTAAATCAATTTACATAATATATAGAGGTACTTTTTTTATTATCAACCTCAAATACATAAGCATTTTTCAATGAGAGGCCATGACCTGGAATAACCTGTATTAGCAAAGATGAATAAGGATATGAAGTGACATTGGCTCAGGAAGTATGAGCAGTCGTCTGGTAGTCGGTGGGTTGCCATTTCGATCCCGCCCTGGGTGTGTTGAAGTGCCCCTGAGCAAGATACCTAACCCCCAATTGCTTCTGACAAGCTGGTTGTTGCCTTGAATGGCAGCCAATTGAGTGTGTGTGTGAATGGGTGAATGAGAGGCATCAATTCTACATTCTGCTTCTTCTATATAAATGCAGACCATTTACTCCTAGTTTAAAAGTTTGATCTGAGTTTTGTGCATTGTACGCATTTAATTTGCATGCATATAGTAGAAAATTGGTGTATGCTCAAAGTTCTCTTAAAGCACTCAAATCTGTTTCTGTACGTGTGGTTCAAGCATTATTTCCAGGGAATTTTATTGAGCCAGAATACAGGTGCTAAATGGTTCAGTGACAAATATAATCCAGTGGGTACAGGGGTCACAGACCATATTTTGTAATTGATTAAAAACATATGCTTCTGATTTATCTATCCTAAGTATACAGTGTATACAGAAAGTATTCTGTCCCCTTCACTTTATTGTTTTGTATATTTCATTTGAAATGTATAAAACTGGGCACGGATGGTGCAGTGGGTAGCACTGCTGCCTCACAGCAAGGAGGTCCTGGGTTCGAATCCCCGTTGGCCGGGGCCTCTCTGTGCGGAGTTTGCATGTTCTCCCCGTGTCTGCGTGGGTTTCCTCCGGGTACTCCGGTTTCCTCCCACAGTCCAAAGACATGCAGGTTAGGCTGATTGGAGAGTCTAAATTGCCCGTAGGTATGAGTGTATGAGTGTGTGAGTGAATGGTGTGTGTGCCCTGCGATGGACTGGCGACCTGTCCAGGGTGTATTCCTGCCTTTCGCCCAATGTATGCTGGGATAGGCTCCAGCCCCCCTGCGACCCTGATTAGGATAAGCGGGTTCAGATAATGGATGGATGGATGGATGTATAAAACTGCCATTTTTAACAATCAATATGCACTCAATAACCCATAATGACAAAGTGAAAACATGTTTATAGAAATTTTAGCAAATGGATTAAAAATCTAAACTGAAGTCTCTCATTCATATTAAGTATTTAGACCCCTATTTCTGTACTTTTTAGAAGCCTTTTTTACAGCTTCGAGTCTTCTTGTGTAAGTCTCTACAAGCTTTGCACACCTTAATTTGGGCAATTTATCCCATTCTTCATGGCAGATCCTCTCAAGCTCCGTCAGATTGGATGGGAAGTGTCTGTGAACTGCCGTCTTCAGGTCTCTCCACAGATGTTCTATGGGCTTTGGCTGGGTCACTCATGGACAGTCAGAGACTGTGCCGAAGTCACTCCAGTGTTGTCTTGGCTGTATGATTCAAGTCATTGTCATGCTGAATGGTGAACCGCCACCCCTGTCTGAGGTCATGTGCACTTTGAAGCAGGTTTTCTTCAAGGACCTCTCTGTATTTGGCTGCATTCTTATGTTTAAGACAATAACAGATTTCATATAGGATCTCCCTCAACATCATTACAAGGAAAAGTAATCCAAATGTGTCTAAATCAGTATTTTGTGTGGCCCTCAAAATGCAAAACTTTAATTTTTGCAATTTCCTTTGTTGGTAGACTGGACAATTTTTCCAAGCTATGTGCAAGATTTGCCATAACTCTTGACCTTGCCAGGTTTTGGCTCTTTTCACTGTCCAAATGATCACAGCTTCAGTTACCTTGAGGTCAGCGCTCTGAGGCGGGCAATCTATTACTGTGAGTGTTCTGTCTGCAGACGTCAGACGTCAGCTCGTCAGGTCTTAATCATGTTTGTAGAGTATTTGTGGTCATTATCATGCTGAAAGATAAAGTGTTTGCCAATCAGTCCTTTTCCCAAAGGCACCGCATGATGAATCAAGATCTGTTTTACTTCTCAGCATTCATAATTCCATCAATTGTGACCAGATCCCCTACACTATTAGCTGAATTGCACCCTAGGCTGTGACAGTGCTGCCACTGTGCTTCAAAGGAGGCTGCAGACAGGCATAAATGTACTTCTCACCAACACTTCTGACATGCTGGCAGCTCCGTGAACCAAAGATTTCACTTCATTGCTCCCAAAGACTTTCGGCCACTGGTTGTCGCCCCATGCTTTATGGTGATTTGTACAATATCTTGTGCTTCTTGCCATTCCGCAAGAATCCTTTTTTTAGTTGCAACATTCTCATTGCACACCCCTAGTATAAGCAGACAATCCAAAAGTGATCGTTTTGTAGCATCTGTTTATTATCGTGGTTCACTTGATATAAAGCTACTTGGAGTTGACAAGGATGCTGGAGTTACTGTTGCTTCATTCTTGGAATTAAGGGATAAAAGATTACTGGAACATGAAACATGAAAATAATAAACTTAAATACGTAAGCCTATCCCTATATTTTCTAAATTTCTATCAAATGCTGCACACGTGTTTTGCAAATATTGAGTGCCCAAATGAATTAAGTTGTCGCCAAATAGTTTAATCTACAGAGATATACAGTAATAATGCAGTTCACACTAGTTCATATATGGCCAGCATTTCAGAGAAAATGTCACGTTCAGGTCTGTCTTGCCATGTTTTATGTTTATTCATTTTGTCTTAGTCACGTATTGTCTTATCATGTATTATGTTAGTCTAGGTTCGTCATGTTGTTTAGTTTATTTCTTGTTACGATTTATTTTCTCGTCATGACTAGTTATGTTTCGTTACGATTATATTACCTTGTTATGTTGAGTGGCTATCGTCTTAGTTTCGTTTTGTGTTATGTTTTGATTTATGTTTATTGTTACGTAGACTGGTTGCTGTTTAAACATACACTTCCACATGTCTTTCCGCAAACCTTGCGTTCCGCCTTTTCTCTCTCTCTCTTTCTGTCATTCACACCCTAATTGTTTCCATTTGTCTATTTACTAAAACTACTAACGCTAGATCAGGATTGGGTAGAACTAACAAACTAATTATGTGTTCATGTTTCCTTACGTTTCTCGTGCATGTCATTTACTAATTTACTAATGCTAGGGCAGGATAGGTTTATTACTAACGATTACTAATGTTAAACCTTGTTAAACTTGTCATCTATCGCACCTGTTTTTCATTTCCTTCCTGCTCGCTAAACTAATTGTCTACACCTGTCTACACCCGCATTTATAGCCCAGTCGCACTACGGTTCTTCGCGAAATTGGCTGCCTCTTGTTATCAACGCAACGCTTGAGCGGTTACTGTTATTGATTACACGTTACGATCCAAGCCTGTTTTTTATCGACCATCGATTTCTGTTTTGTTGACCATCGTTTGTTTTTGACCACGTCTTCGCCTACCGTTTTTGTACCTTTGCCTCGCTGATTGTTTCATGGTTTCGACTTCCGCATCGCCCTCGACTACGACTCTGCCTGCCGTCCGCCTGTACTTCTGCCCCGCTGACGGCTCTCCTGCTACCGGACCTTCCTGCTCGTCTACCGACTACGAGTTCGCCTCTTCCCTCGGCACCGTGCTTTTTGTTTGTTTACTGTTTGTTTGGCTGGATCTTCGTGTATGGACTTTGCTTGTTTTGACCACTCTCCTGGGATTCGTCCCGAATAAAGCCCTGACGGGACTTTATCTACCCATTGTTTCTGAGTCGTGCATTTTGGGTCCAACCCCCACGCACCCGTCTCAGAAAATCTATATTAAAATACCTAGCAGGCCATATCCAGTCCACAGTGCATTCCCTTCTGGTGTAGATTTCCTTTTCCTCTGCCATTAATTTGGGTATGCTTCATTGACAGACGCAATGTGTATGAAGCTGAGGCTCATCTGCTATGTGCAGCTCAAGATGTTGCAAAAAGCACCTGAAGCATAACTACTACTGTTTATCACAGGTTTATTTGGCTTGTGATTTCTACTTCAACAAAAGGATTGTAACATTCGTCCTGATATTGCAGCTGCTGCAAACCCACTAACCTGTCCTGATTCAGTTTTAAACCGTAGACAACTAATCCCAGCAGTTGCTTTATTTTATTTATAGTTGTAGGCTGCTCATTTCTGTATTAAATTTAAGGCAATTGGCCATCTGTTAAAAGGGTTTCATTTGATCTATACATTTTTTTTTTCTTTATTTGTTGCCAATGAGACACCACAATGAGAGCATGCCCCTGGTTTTTGGTATAAAAAACCGCATCATGCATGTCATGACCACCACATTGTGATTATTCCTTACATAATCTCTGACAGATTCCTTGAATAACTATATTTTGGGTTTAATAAAAACACTTGTCAGACCTGTTGTCTTGTCATGGAGGCAGTGTAGCCAAACTGTGTCAGTGTTTGTCTGTGCCATGGTGAAATAAATATATTAAACATTTTGTAAAAATTTAGTTCTTGGAAAAAGTGGTTTTTTGTTTTCTTATTGTTGAAAACAAAGTTCTGTTCATCATAGAAAGACATTTTCAATTCAAACATATACAAAAAAATATATATTTGCCAAATGTGGCACCTTGTAGTAAAAGAATCAAGATAACATGCATATTGCAGGTAAATCACGTCTGGTTCCAAGTGAAGGGTCTGATTTGTTTCTGGGGTAATGAGAAAACATCCAAGCTCCCATGTGGCACAGAACATGATTTTGTGATGTCAGACTGCTAACAGGTAAGTTGTCTGTTAAATTATCCTTGTTAAATTGGACTGGGGATAATATTCCCCCATAAGAGATTAGAAAAATGTGGTACATATGGACTCATATGTAATTGCAAAATACCAGATATACCAACATACTGTAACACATGGCAATGCTTTTTAAAGTGAGATGAGCTGATCTATGTCCTCATCATATTTGGTCCAATTGATGTGAGAGGAGTGACGGTGTATAATTAATTTCAAAACTACACAATGCTGAAAACCATCCTAATAGGCTCTAAACACAAAGCTAATTAGCATGGTTTTCAACACACCTCATTGATATTTATCCATATTTAATTTGGATTTCTAGTTAAGTCTGAATATATTCAAGAAGTATACACATTCCTATAACCAAGGCATATACAGTGCAGTCCGTAAGTATTTTGGCAGTGGTAAAATTTATGTTCTTTTGATTCTGTACTGCAGCACATTGGATTTGAAATTAAACAATGAATATGAGGTTAATTTGAATGTTTAATTTGAGGGTATTTACATCCATATTGGTTGATCCATGTAGGAATTACATCCTTTCTTATACAGTTTTAGGGGACCAAAAGTAATTGGACAGTTTGCTTCTCTGCTGTTTTTGATTAGTCAAGTGTATTAGTCAGTCGCTTCCTTAGTAATAAGTACAAGAAAGCTTTCAGTATCTAGTCTTGATTTTTGAGTTTGGGTGAGAATGACCATAAATACTGTGGGGGACAAATTGGGCTTCCTCAGATATTGGGGGTAAGGAAATTATGCATATTCTAACGTTTTGGATTTGGTGATGCCTATGAGTTATGGGCAAAAAAAAGAAAGAAAGAAAAAAGAAAGAAAACAGGCTAAAGCCTCCCAAAAAAGGCTTGGTAGTATGTTAGTACTGGTAGTATGTTAGGGGTACCATTATATTTGACACCAAAGGGTTTCAGAAATAATGAAATTACTTGATTATAAAAATCAACAACATTGAAACATGAGAGTAAATAATAAAAATATTTTATCTGCATTTTTTTCTTCATTTTCATCAAGGGTGCCAATAATTCTGGAGTACATATGGTCCCAGTTGGAATCATGTACTCTGTTAGAGTCAAATTAACATAGGCCATTTTACTGTTTACAGGATTTTATTCAACATCAAGGTACACGTAAGTTCTGTCAACCCAAGCCTATGGTACTTTGTCTAAAGCTTTAAGTAATGACTGGGTGCAAATAATACATTGTACAGCTTTGACAATCAAACTGAAAAACCAACTACTGCTCTGCATTCCCATTTGAACAATCCCACTTTTTCCATAATCCATCTACTTGATCCCTTTGAATGGGATTCAGAAACTTGTTTGCAGGAATTCTGCCCCAAGCGAGTCTGAATCTTTAAGCTTGTTCAGCAACTTGAAATCTGAATGCAAAAGTGTGAATGTGGCGGAATGAATGTGATGAATCAGATTGAATTTCAAAGCTATACGCTCACACCCACATAAAATGTAATGTTAATGGTGTAGCCCATGCATCCTGTTCAGCTACAATTCCTTTGTATTTTATCATGAGCGAAAGCATTTAGCCACAGAACCTTTAACCTGCATTTTCAAAGTTTTTCATTAATGCACAAATAGTATTTAGGATGATGAAAGCGATTCCATATCAAAACTTCCTTGTTTGCTCCAGGCCCTGAGAGCTCTGGGAGGCTGTGCCTGAGGCACTTTTTGATACTTACCTTTTTGAACTAGACCACTTTAAGCTATAGCCTTCGGCTATCTAAGGAGCGTTATGATCCAGGATGCACCTGTCCTTCAGTTAATGTGTTTGCATGCTGCCCAATACATGCTCGGTTCGGGGTAATTTTCTGGGAATCCAGACAGTATATCAACATTTGCCCCTGCATATTGCCTCCCTTGTGTTTTCTATTTAGTGAAGGCTGACAGCATCTTCTCTGCCATATGAGCTTCCCAGCACTTTTTTGCACATGCCAGTATACAGTAGTCAGCTTAATAACCTTGTCTAAACAGGTGAGTGAGTGAGTGAATGAGTACACATGCACGCACACGTGCACATGAGGTTTGCTCAAAGTTATTCGTATCCATTTTTCTCCTGGAAAATGGAATCTGTCAGTCTCAATGAATCTTAAAGACTTTATATCCTTCTAAAGAAAGTGGCTGTTGTCAGAGCCGCAGTGTGATGGTACGTCATTCTCACACTCAAAGGTCAACACCAGACAAAATTTGCATATCCCCAGTTTAATGACAAGTGACTTGGTGAATGGCCTTACTACCTGCTGGTTCAACAGCTTTATTTTCGAGGTTCAGGGTTCTTAATGGAACTGATGAGCACGGACATTGACTGCTTGCTGCCTGATTGATTTACTGTATTTCTCTATTCTCAAGTTTAGTGGAAGAGTAAAAAAGATACAATAAGACAGAGAGAACACGGAATGGAATATATCAGACACATCAATAATGGTGCAGAAGCAAGGTTTGGATAAGGGAAGGGTGATGAGGAGAGAAGATTAGAAATTTGGGTAACACATTTTCTGATATGAAAGAAAGGGGAATGTGAGTCAAAATAGGCACTGTGAGAAAAGAGCGATCACATACAGAACATTCACAGGATTCTCCATAGAAATGATTTCCTTATACTGCCTACAATACATTACAGTACTGTAAAAATGTCTAAAGTGTAACATCAAATTTTCAGCTTATGCATAATCATTACGATTTCTTTGAAGTAAGAACACAACATGGATGAAGGCATACACAGAATAATGGACACAGAATTGTTTGATCTAATGACTGATACTGTAGGCTATACACATATATGCAGTTGGATACAATAGTTGCTGCAAATTCCTTGGAATTTTACATGGTATGAACAGTAAAAATTATATTTGGTATTTTG
Organism: Conger conger; assembly: GCF_963514075.1. NCBI lineage: Eukaryota > Metazoa > Chordata > Actinopteri > Anguilliformes > Congridae > Conger > Conger conger. Next base: position 51,179,657 of record NC_083763.1, on the reverse strand, counting down.
AGAGGCCCCCTCCGAGGAATCGCCACCTTAACGTGGTGGAGGGGTTTGTGTGTCCCGGTGATCCTGGGAGCTAGGTTGTCGGGGGCACTGTTAGCCCCCAGTAGGGTCTCCCAAGGCAAATTGGTCCCGGGGGAGGGGCCGGACTAAGAGTGATTCAAAGACTCCCATGATACGGCCACACAACGACCCAGTTACCTCGCCCGGAAAAGGGAAACCGGGGCCCCCTGCTGGAGCCAGACCCAGGAGGGGAGCCCGTCGGCGAGCGTCTGGTGGCCGGGCCTTATCCCATGGGGCCTGGCCGGGCAAAGCCCGAACTGGTCACGTGGGGTCGCCGCCCTGTGGGCTCACCACCTGCAGGGGTCGGCATCGGAGTCGGGTGCTTTGCCCAACGGGCAGTAGGCAAAGGCGGGGATCCGGGCGTGCTGATCCTCGGCGTCGCAGACTGGTTCTGGGGATGTGGAACGTCACTTCTCTGGTGGGGAAGGAACCGGAGCTAGTGCGGGAGGCGGAGCGGTACGAACTAGATATAGTTGGGCTCACCTCCACACACAGTACTGGTTCCGGAACCAAACTCCTGGAGAAGGGCTGGACTCTGTTCTTTTCTGGAGTTGCTCAAGGTGAGAGGCCTTCTTGGAGTCACTGGGCGGCATCCTGGAAAGGGTGCCACCTGGAGACTCCATAGTTCTGCTGGGCGGCTTCAACGCTCACGTGGGCAATGACGGAGAAACCTGGAGGGGGGTGATTGGGAGGAACGGCCTGCCTGATCTGAACCCAAGCGGTGTTTTGTTATTGGACTTCTGTGCTGGTCATGGATTGTCGATAACAAACACCATGTTCAAGCATAGGGTAGCTCATAAGTGTACTTGGTACCAGAGCACCTTAGGCCAAAGATCGATGATCGACTTTGTGGTCGTATCGTCAGACCTGCGGCCGTATGTCTTGGACACTCGGGTGAAGAGAGGAGCAGAGCTGTCAACTGATCACCACCTGGTGGTGAGTTGGATCAAGTGGCCGGGGAGGCTGCCGGACAGACCCGGTAAACCAAAACTTGTAGTGAGGGTGAACTGGGAACGTCTGGCGGAGGCCCCTGTTCGCGAGGTCTTCAACTCCCACCTCCGGAGGAACTTCTCACGCATCCCGGGGGAAGCTGGGGACATGGAGTCCAAGTGGGCCATGTTCAAAGCCTCCATTGCAGAGGCCGCAAGCAGGAGCTGTGGCCAGAAAGTCATCGGTGCCTGTCGGGGCGGCAACCCAAGAACCCGCTGGTGGACACCAGCGGTGAGGGAGGCCGTCAAGCTGAAGAAGGAGGCCTTTCGGGCTTGGCTGGCCCGGGGGTCCCCTAAAGCAGCAGACAGGTACCGGGTGGCCAGAAGGGCTGCGACTTCGGCAGTCGCTGAAGCAAAAACCCGGGTATGGGAGGAGTTCGGGGAGGCTATGGAGAAGGACTTTCGGTTGGCCTCGAGGAAGTTCTGGCAAACCATCCGACGACTCAGAAAGGGAAAGCAGGGCTTGTCTCAGGCTGTTTTCAGCAGGGGAGGAGAACTGCTGACCCGGACTGGGGATATTGTCGGGCGGTGGAAAGAGCACTTCGAGGAGCTCCTGAACCCGAACAACACGTCCTCTGTGGAAGAGGCAGAGCCCAAAGACTCGGGGGAATCTGCACCTATATCCCTGGCGGAAGTTGCTGAGGTAGTCAAAAAGCTCCTCAGTGGCAAGTCGCCGGGTGTAGATGAGATTCGCCCTGAGATGCTGAAGGCTCTGGACATTGTTGGGCTGTCTTGGCTGACACGCCTCTCCAGTGTCGCGTGGAGGTCAGGGACAGTACCTGTAGAGTGGCAGACCGGGGTGGTGGTCCCCATTTTCAAGAAGGGGGACCAGAGGGTGTGCTCCAATTACCGGGGTATCACACTCCTCAGCCTCCCTGGGAAAGCTTACTCTAGGGTGCTGGAAAGGAGGCTCCGACCAACGGTCGAACCTCGGATTCATGTGGCTTCCGTCCTGGCCGTGGAACTGTGGACCAGCTCTTTACCTTGGCAGGGTTGCTGGCGGGGTCATGGGAGTTTGCCCATCCAGTCCACATGTGCTTTGTGGACTTGGAGAAGGCTTTCGACCGTGTCCCCCGGGGAACCCTGTGGGGTGTACTGCGGGAGTATGGGGTACCGGGGCCGTTGTTACGAGCCATCAGGTCCCTGTATAACCCAAGTGAGAGCTGTGTCCGCATTCTCGGCACAAAGTCAAGCACGTTTCCTGTGGGTATTGGACTCCGCCAAGGTTGCCCCTTGTCACCGGTCCTGTTTGTGGTATTCATGGACAGGATCTCAAGGCACAGCCGAGGTGAGGAGAGTGTCCGGTTTGGTGACCTCAGAATCGCATCTCTGCTTTTTGCGGATGATGTGGTTCTGCTGGCTTCATCGGACCGTGACCTTCAGCACGCACTGGAGTGGTTTGCAGCCGAGTGTGAAGCGGCCGGGATGAGAGTCAGCCCCTCCAAGTCCGAGGCCATGGTTCTCTGCCGGAAAACGGTGGATTGCTTCCTCCGGGTTGGGAACGAGTGAAGGAGTTCAAGTATCAAGTTCAAGTATCTCGGGGTCTTGTTCACGAGTGAGGGTAGAAGGGAGCGTGAGATCGACAGGCGGATCGGTGCAGCGTCAGCAGTAATGCGGGCGTTGCACCGGACCGTTGTGGTGAAGAGGGAGCTGAGCCGGAAGGCGAAGCTCTCGATTTACTGGTCGATCTACGTCCCAACCCTCACCTATGAAAGAACCCTCACCGAAAGAACGAGGTCGCGTATACAAGCGGCCGAAATGAGCTTCCTCCGTAGGGTGGCTGGGCTCAGCCTTAGAAATAGGGTGAGGAGCTCGGACATCCGGAGGGAGCTCGGAGTAGAGCCGCTGCTCCTTCGCGTCGAAAGGAGCCAATTGAGGTGGTTCGGGCATCTGATCGGGATGCCTCCCGGGCGCCTCCCTTTGGAGGTTTTCCGGGCTCGTCCAACTGGGCGGAGACCCCGAGGGAGACCCAGAGCCCACTGGAGAGATTATATATCTCTCCTGGCCAGGGAACGCCTCGGGATCCCCCAGGAGGAGCTAGAATGCGTTGCTGGGGAGAGGGACGCCTGGAATACCCGGCTTTGCCTACTGCCACCACGACCCGACTCCGGATAAGCGGGTGATGATGGATGGATGGATGGATGGATTTTGAGAGGCCTGTTGAAAGAAATAGTCTAGAATTCGTGGTTTGGATGGCAAAAATGAATCAGTGATATTACAATATTTGCAATATTTAAGGCATGTTTATGCCGTTGTTCCAATGAAACATAAGAGGATTTACCACTTACAGCTTTTAGTGTCATATATATTTGTCTCTGAGCAAAACTGAATGTAACTGTAAGATATTCTAAACATTCAGTTTCACCACCAAAGCATTTAATTCTGGAGCTGTGTGGCTCATCTTGACTAAACTTTGCACAGTTACTGCGTCCATGATAAACTGCAGTATATTTTTTGCTTAACTCTTCCTGGGGGTATGGGGCAGGGAAAAAAATATGTCACGATATTTAACAAACTTAAGCCTGTTGAAATGTCATCATCAAATGAAAGGGCAAACTTACAGTTTGCCTTTGGAAATGAACAAACCCAATATAATCCTATTAAGAATGCCAGAGAAATTACACATTATTTTTGACATGACAAATTATTATATCTGGAGGCAAAGTAGAAAGCACCCCACGTGACAACATTTCAAAATAATGTACTGCAGGTTGAAATACACTCAACTCAAAATGTATATCATAAAATGTTATTATTGCAAGTAATATCCTGCGATTACTTGCGTGGTGTGCATTCTAAATGCAATACCGTAATTACAATGAAATGGCTTCAAAAAACGTATTCATAGAATGTTCTTAATCAAGAGACAATTTCCTTGATGACGATGTGCAGGAGGACAAGCGGCTATAGCCAGCCATTCATTTTTGTGGTGAAACAGGGGTTAACCTCGGCCTAGATTTCTACTTCAGTTCAAACGTAGCATAGTTAGCTATAACTTTAAATCCTACTAATAATCTTGATTTATGCATTACTAACATAAACGTGGTGACACCACGGAAATAATCTAGCTACAATATAACTAATGGTAAAACAAATTTTCTGCACATAGTGGTAACATCATGCCATTTTGCAAATCGGTAATCAAGTAGAGGTTTCATTTCTGGATATGATATTTCAGCAGCGATCTAGCTAATTTACGATGTGGAAGTGGAAGTCGGTGACTGGGAGGAGATAACGTTGATTATCCACTCGTCTTAGTGAGTTCACGTCCAAAAGAAATCGGCTATAACCCGTTACGGTATACACTCACTGAGCACTTTAACAGGCAGACCTGTACACCAGCTTGTTAATGCAAATATTTAATCAGCCAATCATGTGGCAGCAACTAAATGTATAAAAGCACATGGTTTGTGAGTGACATGTATTAAGAATGATGCATACAATAAAAGAAAATAAGTAGTAATAGCATGTCCAAATGCAATTTATCAATGCAACTGGAGCTGAGCAGAAAGCATTTCTGCATTTTTTGTCAGTATTGACCTTATGTGCAAGGTTGGAAATGGGTGGAATCAGCTATTCCAGATATAAAATACAGACAGATAGCTGTTCCCATTGGACTCCCAAATGCTATTTCATTTGCAGCTGTTACAGTTTCCATTTGCACAATATATCACAAATGCCCAGGGAACCAATTACAAATTGTAGTGACCCAGAGGATTGAGCTGAATTGGAACAGTCAAATACTGGTCACTTATTGTTCAATGGCTTGTCATTCAGATTTGTGTCATCTCAAGTCAATATGAAAGTTGACAATACCCTATTTCTGGGTGAAAATGGAGCAAGCTCAGTTGTTAAAGGTGAACAGACTCTGCAGGTTCAGCCAAGGATGTTCATTGTGGTTTCAGCCCTCTGTGGTAGTTGCCTCACTGACAGGTAGCAAAGCCTGATCCAATTTATAGTATTAGAATTGATCATATTCATTGCCTGGTGTTTTGGGAAAGATTTTGCACACCCACATTGCATAGTAAAATCCATCATAAAGAATTATTGTTGGGAAATGGGGCACTGTGTTGAAATTCACACCTTCACGCCTCCTCATATTAAAATCAGCAGCCTACAGACAAGCTGTGAATGAAAAGTACATGTGAACTAAATTGTTTAATCTTGTAACATACAAATAGTATTTACATATAAATACAGTCCTACACTGAGCACAATGCAATGTACCATGACAATATAGTGTAATATCATTAAATAGCATTACATCCAGTTCTGGGTCATGACTTGACATGTACACTCAGGACATTCAGTAAACAGATCCATCAAAAACAGTAAAACTAGACAAAATATTGGACAAAATATAGTATACAACATTAAATTTGTATCTGCACCATACATATAGTAGGACACTACAAAAATATCATGCCAGCTATTATTGAAGAAACATGAATTAAACACAAACTGTACAGCACAATTTTTTATGCACCCTGTTCTGCACTTTACATTCTTTAGAATTGTATGAGAAGTACTTGTTCACATTTGCAGTTACGCCAGAAGATTATATTAAACAGAATAATATCCAAGGGCACAGTCGTTCTACTCCTTTTTTACTCCAGTTTTCTCAAGCTGACAAAATTTCAACTGAACAATAGATGGTGATTTCAAATACAGCATCAGTATATTTTAAACATACAAGGTAACAAGCAGTCTACAACACAGCTAAAGTGAAGTAGCCATACATCAAACCATTTTTGTCCACGAAAAAATCTTTATATTTTATATTTGAATGGGGTTTACTTGAACCAATGGTGTTGTTTAGTACAATGATTTGAAATTGAATTTGGCAGTAATCATACTGTAACTGTACAAAAAAGACATGTTTTCATGATTAGGAATATTGTACATATTATTCACTTGAAATGTTATGGTTACAGTAAAAGTGAAATGGCACAGTTCAAAATGTGTTGAAATGTGTTTTACTAAGCAGTCACCAGGGAAAATGCTTTGCGGGAAAGGGTACCTGAATGAGTGACTGCATGTGAAGCACAAGTACAGAAAATAGTCACAGAAATTAGGCCTCATATCTAAATATGTAGTGCAGTGAAGGGCAATTGTGTGCCAGGCCTGCCATTTGGAATGTTATCCAAGTGTGTCTCACTTCATTTTTTTGTTCTCTCCATTTTGTCATGATATGACATTTGTCAAGATAGCTTTCATTCTATTACTCTTTTGTCCAAATCAGATGGTGGCTACTGATCAAGTGAATGTTACAAAACTCACTCAAAGTTCAATTTTTCAGCCATTTGACTTTCCAAAAGGAAAATCAACAAAAATTAGCACAAAAAAAGAAAAAAAAAAGAAACCATTGTGCCTCTATGTGTCTTTAAATGCTGTCAATTGTTCACAATGTTGACTATTAAATGTTGACAATTAAATCACTTTTTTAATATGTTTGCTTGGGTATGGTACTATACTATACAACAAAGAATTTACTGGAAGTTAAAAAATATATAATATATACTGTAACAGTGTGGATGAGTTACCTGTGAGTGTTAATCTGAGGCCAGTTTTGTATTTTGCTTCCTCATGGTTCACATGAAGATTTGGCAACTGGTAACTGATCCTGGATCAGTGCTTAGGGGAAACTTCTACAGTATCTCAAGCAAATCTACAGTAACAGTAATTTACATAATTGAGTACCAATTATTGATAAGCATGGATTTGGAACCCTACTCCGATGTTTTTAGGCAAAAACATTTTATGCTGAATTCACCATCTACATGTCCTCGCATTGCAACACTTAAATGGCCGCTGAAAGTGGAACAGGAGGTTGTGTCCACTATGGACTTGTTGCCCCAAACGAAGGCTACATCATACATTTTTAAAATGCAACTTTTCATCTTTCCTTCGCTCGTCGTCTCCTTGGGAGCTCGAAGGGCCATGCCATGACAGGGAATATTTGAACTGTTAATTACTGAGGAAACATAATCCATAATTGATTGACTACTTTGTTGAAGAACGGCGCATCCATCGAGGTGGGGATTTGAGTGTATGAATGAAAATCCCACAAAAGAATGACAGAAAAATGGCAGTGCAGGTTAATAAGGAGGGAAGGAAAGATGGAAGGGCACATTTTTTATGTCACAATGACTACAGATAACAAAGAGCAAGAGATATGATAAATGTACGCCAACATGGAAACATATTTTGTAGTGACAGGAAGCAAAGGCATAAATTCAAAAAAACCTAATAAATTTGTTATACCACATGCATATATTGGCCTATTTAGATCACAAGTCAAAATGCAATATTTATCAATTGTAATTAAAGTCAGGTTCAAAAATATATGTATGTGATAAGAGTATTTTTTTTTACTGTGCTACAGATTCTGGATACTGGAATGAATTCTTCCAAGCATGAACAAAAATACTGGAATAGTCGCCCAATGACAGAAATATCTATATTTATTATTCTAAGTAGAGCAAAAACACAGCCTATATGTGTGTCAACAATGACTGATATCGCTTATCCCCTTATTTCCAACTTGGTTTATAGTAAGTGTTATCTTTATTGGTCAACATACTTTTCTTGTTTGTAATGCATCATTTCAATATTGAATAGTATTGCTTGACCAATATCTAGAAAGGTCACCTATATATGTTAATGAAAACTACATTTTCTTGGTTTCTATACACTGCTTTATGACTAAATTGTGTTTTTCAGCAAGCATGTCAATTAAAAAATATATAACCTTATTAAGGTAATTTTCTACTAAGAATAATAATTTCTGTAGGACATGCAATAAATAATGCATTGAATATCTTGATTCAGAAGATTCTTGGGACAGAGGCAAGTATACAAATACATTTGCGTAAATTATGACATGACAAACAGATATGACATAAAAAAGTATGACATAAAATGTTCTGATTTGTAATTGTATCACAATAGGCAATACAGCTTTGTCTTTGTTTTGGAAAGTGGTTTCATGTTTTTTTTTTCAACAAACTTGTATGCATCTGTGGATGCTGGTATGAGGATATAATGAGTATTAAATAAGTGTACAAGAACATTGTTTTCCAACAGAAGTATGGAACCGGTAAGACAAATTGTGTGGCTTAAAAATTCCTTTTTTAAAACTACATCAAAAATGAAAGATGCCGGCTACTTGTTGTTTCGTTGGGTTAAGGTACCACACTGTGGTGCATGAATGAACCTCACGGCTTCGGATGAAATGCAACTTTGGCCAGTAGCTCCATAGGTTGATTCACAATTGGTAATTGCATCACCCCCTGTACTGTGCGGCAACCTCTATGACTGACATCCAGCAGGTGAAAGAACACATTCATATGTCTTCATTGAGTTTGAGTGCTACCCACTGTGCCAGAAAGCAGTAGGGTAGCACTGTTGCCTCACAACAAGAAAGACCTGGGTTTCTGTGTGGAGTTTGCTTGTTCTCCCCATGTCTGCGTGGGTTTCCTCCAGGTACTCTGGTTTCCTCCCACAGTCCAAAGACATGCAGGTTAAGGACTACAGATGAAAATCCGCTCATTAGCTAACTCTGGCACATTTACATTGATGTGGAAATGGAAAATGTCGATTAATGTGCACTGTCCCTAGTAAAAAAAAGAAACTTTTTGACAAACTTTGCTCTTGGAATCTCAACAGTTGCCAGTAGCTTTCCTGAATGGTCTATAGCATCTCCAAACTTGTGGGAAAGTATGAAACTTGCGGGACTGGGCAGAGATAGTTGCGTGGTAAAGCAGAGCAGATGCAGGCGTCGACGATGACATCAGAGTACGGAGTCGTTCTGGCAGGCAGACGTGCGACGGTTCTTAGGGCTGCTCCTGGTCAGCATGGAGATTTGGGTGCTGAAGTTGTTCCCATTGCTGCCTATGGAGGGGTGCTGGTACTTCGTATCAGCACCCAGGAACCTCTCCAGATGCCACCTCCTCCATTTCCGCTTGATTTCAGCCTGCACCTGTGATGGAAGACGGATGGAGAGGCATCAGGGATTGAGCGCTACGGTCAGGAGATGCTGAGACGCAGGTAAGAAGTCGCAGACCGCATGGGCCCTGCAATTTTCTATTGACCTGACATTTTCATGAACAATGTTGTCAGATGCTAATCTTATAAGAGAGAGTGCTGCTATTCACCTTCCCAAAAAGATGTAGGACGTTACAGAGATGGGATGCATTTACAACTGCAATTATGAGTTGCAATTAAAAAAATATATATATGTAAAAATGGGTACAAAACTGAATGGCATTAGCATTTAAAACTGTTACACTGTTGGCCATTCTTACCTCTCCGTTTAGGAAACAGTACAAAACAGCAACAACAAAACCCTGAAGAAAAAACAGCCACAAAGAGAATGAGATAATGAGAAAAAATCATTTTACCTCAGAGAAATACAAACACAAACATGTAGATACAGATCAACCTCAGACAAGCTACTCAAAGATAAAGCCCAAACAAAATGCCTGCTACTTTTACAAAATAGTTCAGATTCTTCCTTTAAGCTATTCCTTAAAACTGTGAGTGTGATTGTTACTTAAGCATGCACTGCTTAGCTCTTAAAATTAGTATAATGAGAATTCAAGTATTTGTATATTACATACCTGGAATGACCCCAGAATAAGGTCAAACACCAGCCTTAGTTCTGTTTTCATGTGATCGGGAATGAAGGCAAATATAATGTAGTTTATTCCAAAGAGAGGAATCAACAGCAATGTCGATTTTGCCAACCTCCTATAAACAACAGAGAATTTCACACTTTATCCGCACTTAATCCTGCAGATATTTCTGACAAATAAAAGGCGTCTTCTCATTAAACCGTACTCCCAAACTGTCGAGTGATGTTACAGAATCATTCATCCTCGCCTTTGTTTGTTTGTTGGACAGGAAGCTTATAAATCCTTCCCATGACATATTACCAGGCTTACAATCTCGATCTACTTTTATTCATTCTGGCTCATGGTCTGCTCTTCAGTTTGATATTCCAGATGCATTGTGCACAACACACTTTTTTAAGTGCTCAGCTGAGCTCAATAACTTTCCCTGGTATTTGTGACCAGGGACCTGTTCCACAAAGCAGGCTTATTGAGTTAGCCGGATAACTGCACAGAGTAAAACCTGGACTGTGGAATCTGGAGCATACACTGAAGTAAAAAGCTATTCTGTTTTACTTTGTGCAGTTATCCAGCTAACTCAGTAATCCTGCTTTGTGGAACAGGTAACTAGTTCTTTGTATACTATTTTTTTATTTTTAAGTATTTTTACTAGGGATGGGTATTTTCATTTCAACTGACAACATTTACTCAATTAACCGATTAAAAATCTATTTTTACAACTGCTGTAATAGGCTGTACAAGCATGTGGCAATAGGCTGGACCACAGCCAATAAAAGTCAGTATACATGTCAGTCACATTAATTGGATATATTACTGCAACAGGGGGCAATGCATGCAGCACATACCTAACAGTTACTTAAAGTTGTTTTATTATAAACAGTTTATTTAAAACCTGGCCAGAGGAACTAAATCTAATTTCACTGAACAACAACTTTCAACAAAGAACCCTGGCAAAGGCTTGTACAAAAATAATAATGAAAAATACAACCACTACACCCACAAATTAAATATAATTCAACAGTACATTAAATGTGGGCGGCCTGTAACGTAGTGGTTAAGGTAAATGACTGGGACACCCAAGGTCGGTGGTTCTAATCCTGGTGTACCCACAATAAGATCTGCACAGCCGTTGGGCCCTTGAGCAAGGCCCTTAACCCTGCATTGCTCCAGGGGAGGATTGTCTCCTGCTTAGTCTAATCAACTGTACATCGTTCTGGATAAGAGCGTCTGCCAAATGCCAATAATGTAATGTAATGTAATGTAATTGAATAATAACAGATCAGACAGCACACTTACGAATATTGGTTGGATTCATTCCTTCCTATATCTGGATAGTTTATCTTTTGACGTAGTATCCGAATGATGCAAATGAAGAGAATAAAGTTCATCTGTAATCAACGATAAAAGCAGACAAAAATCGGAATTATGTTACAAAGAAAACCAACAAAGACAGAGAAAGTCTTTTGTATCTTTTGTAAGTGTTTAACCTACATTACCACCAAATCCTTGACAAAGGCATTGTGAGGAACAGGGCTCACAAGTGGTGCACCCCATTGAATGGATTGAGTGGAGTGCAGCAATTACCCCATGGCCTGGATCACATCTACATGCCAGTGCTGACAGTGGCTGGGAGTCTCACAGAGGTACACGTTAGCATAGCCTAGCATTGCCCAGGAAGGGTGTTTAAGTTGGCTGAGAATCAAACTTCTCATCCCTCAACAGCAACTCCTCTGGTCAGCCTGGCACCAGCAGTCTGCTCTCACCAGTACAGTCCTGTAGAGCAGGAGCTGAGGGACCTCAACTGACAGGAAGGACAAACAAGTACTGGCTTTCTCCAGACTGCATTTTCATGTTTCTTGTCCATGTTTTCCCAAACTGATAGTAGATTTTGCAGAAATGAGTGTGGTTGCTGAATATGACTGAACATTTCAACGTAATGTAGCAAGGACATTTAGAGGAGGGATGCCTTTTCAATAGAGCATGAACTTACCAGTATTGATGCTAAAATTGGTGTTTTGATGATCCACCAGAATGGGTCAGATATTTCAATGATATCCCAGCATCTACAACACAATATGCAAAATAAGTATCAAGCATATACACTACACACATTACCTACTTGTGGCATCGATTTAGTACAACCCATTTATGTTTTTGTTAGCAATGTGTAATGCATTGATAATGTTGGTATGTGATATCTCAGAAATTAGTGTTTTGTGTTGCACATCTGATGGGTTTGTCCTAGGATCCTGGTTCAGGAACCCCTGGCTTAAATCGCTTCACTTAAAATTGCAGGCTGAATTTAAAGTTTGAGTATGATTGATTTGCAGGAGGATCCATCCCTCACTAAATTGTATCGTCAAAATTTGGAACAATTAATATGAGGGTTGGTGCTTTAGGCACATGACACAGCAAACTTGCAATGGTAATGTTTTTTTAATCATTATGCAAGTTCCAGCTTTGATCAGACTCCAATTAAAATATAATAGTCAGGTGCTTGGGGTTGGCAAAAAAAGCACACGTAGGAGTTTTATTCATTGGAATGTGTTCTGAGGGCACACAATCACAAATGACAAATTGACAGCCATGGCTTCAAATGGATTTAGGATTTTGGTCAGCATGATGGTACCTGATGCAGAGGGCCTGGTTTTGTGGCCCAGAGCAGTTTCTTTCCTTTTTCTTTCCTTTGCTCATTTAAAAAGACATAATAACAAATGATATTTTTCCAGTCCAGGGGATTTGGGGAATGGGAATCTTATTTTCTCTTGTTCTGTAATTTTGTTCATTACTTTTAATTTCAGTGATGTCTTTTGTCTAACACAAGGGAAAAATGGGTCATTGACAAAACGTACTGCAATATAGAGATCAGGCTCACTCTCCCTAATGCAGATGATCCCACCTCCTTGCTTTTTTGATTGGGCACCTGATCACATCTAATCACATCTACAGTAATGCTGCCTTCAGAACACATTCCAATGAATAAAACTCCTATGTGTGCTTTTTTGCCAACCCCAAGCACCTGACTGTTATATTTAAACTCGGAGTCTGATCAAAGCTGGAACTTGCATACTGATTAAAAAACACTTCTCATCGTACGTTTGCTGTGTCGTCTGTTTAAAAAAGAGACCCGTTATTCCAAATTGTGATAAACGGATTTGTTTGTATTGAATTTAAGTGTTACAGGGGTATTCACAAAATATCAACTTGGCATCTTGTCTATTTTTACCAAGGATATAGAAGGAGGAAGTTCTCAATAACAGTAGCAGCCCAATACAAAGATTAATTCCATGCAACGATACAATAAATGAAGACCGAATCAGCAAAAGAACAAAAGTGAAACAGGTCAGTATGTATTAACTTACCCCACATCATTAAAATAGGCTTTTGTAATGCTCCACGCTGTTATAAAAATCGTCGGTCCTCCTGTAAGCATTTCAGATAACACATTTACTCGATAGCACACATGTAAATCAGCCAGTGTGTCATGGGAAACCAGGCACTAATGCTTCATGAGCTGATAAAGTAGATTATTTAACCAATTACATAATCTCTATCTTGCCATGGGTCACATTTCATTTTCATTTTCATTTTTAAGAATTTATTTTATACCTGCGTGATCAAACCTTGTTTTACAGCGTAGTAATGTAGAATATAGGTTATGGAACTTGACTATTAACAAATGCACGGGGTATCCTGACAAAAAAAATCACATCACAAATTTCACAAATCACAATTTGAATTTAACATAATATAAAACCAAATATGTGACATTAAATCACATGGAATTTTCCCATGTGAGTAACTTTTTAATAGATCACATACTCTTCACAAGTTTGGTGTTCACACGTTTACATTTACAAGGGTAAAATCCCTAGCTGGGGTGCTACTGATCTATACCTGAATGGTATTTAATCTGATCTGAACGTATACATGTATTTATGGTGTGTAGTTAGTACACACCATAAATACAGTTTGGGGCTATTCAACTTAAGGAATACTTTTCCTTCCTTTAAAAAAGCAATTACATAACGATACATACCCCAACCTATCAGTATGTAACACCAGAAATATTTCCTTTCAAAGAAGGAAATGGTAAGCAGAGCATGGAGATACAAGCCTTCTGCCAAGAGCCAGAAGAAGCTGGCCATGATGCAGTACTGGAAAAAGACGATTACTGCTTTGCAGCCAACCTAAAATGAGAATAAAACATACAATTTACAATTACAGACACATTTCTAACAGTCAACAGAATGTTCAACCATTCAAATCCTAGATTATGTGACATACTAGCATACAAACCTTCTGCACAACCTTGTGGTAGTAGTTGAACCTTAAATGCCATTTCTCTACCTTCATTTTCATAATCTAACAATCTCATCGAAGAAAATAAATAAATAACTGAAATGAAAAGCATAGCCAGGGGCCTAGTAATGAGACTAAGTGGCAGTGACTGTTCTACTTTAGACAGTCATGCAACACTTCACAGCACAGAGAAAGATAAGAGCAGAACAGCATGGTGACTGCTCTTCCACTGTATCTCCACAATTAGTTTTTCTGAAACACAATCAAAGTGGAAGCAGTTCACAACACAGCAAGAACACTTTTTTGCTTATGAAATTGGAAACAGTCCAAGCAACACACACATGATGCCATCCAAATAGAATTACTGCATCTTTCTGATCTTTTTTATACACCGTATTATGTTTGTGTTGGTTGGTTCTTCCATTGAAAGTGGCATCTCTTATATAATAATAATTAATAATTGCATTAGAGACTGTAAAAAGAAAGAGACTGCTGCAGACAAAGAATGCTGGCATGTTTGAGAAATTCATTAATTCATCAAATTCAAATATTATAATTTCCGATTAAATTACTAATAATCTTAGCCAATCATATTTCATAAAGGCAAAGCTTTGGACCAGGACCAAGAATATTTATGGATATCCCACAATCTACAATCATGATCTTCCATTTATCAATAATACCAATAAAAAGATCTTTAGGCATTAATTACTTTATTTCATTATGTACCAGATTGTTCAAAACCATTCTACATGAAACTGGATACATGCTGAAGCATCAAATCCACTTCAAGGCTAATGTATTTCAAATTCGTATTCTCAGCATGTAACTTCAAAAAGGGCTGATAAACAAACCCACCATTTTCAGTGAGTGAGGACTTGGGCAAAGAAATGTTTTTGTTGTGTGGGGAAGAAATCGAGTGGAGATGGAAGCCAACCATAGTGCCTAATGCACACAAATCATCCAAAATTGCCCTGACAGCCCACCTAAAATTCCTCTTTCTGACAGCATAGTGCGGTGCACGAAGCTGATAAAAAGCTTTCAGAGAGAGGCAAGTAGACAAGCAGGACTGGGGCACACTCCCCTCATGAGAGAACAAACACTAGCCCTCTGTCATGTTCTACTACACACTTTACCCATGACAATTTATTGCAGGGTGGGATAATGGACAGTTTCGGGATGTTATACGGCAAACAATTGGCCTCACAACCTTCAAGTGTTTTTGACAGGAATATAATTCCAGAAGCTTCCTCAGTGTCCCTGGTAAGTTAATGTAAATCTGCAAGACTAAAGATGTAACAACAGAAAGATGAGCGTAGTATGAAATGTAATGTCAAAGGCACAGTTCACCCAAAAATAAAACAGATTTCAAGTTTTCTGGATATCCGCTGCAGCTTACCCTGATACAACGGACCTCAATGGGCCAATGTTTGTCCATTGTATGTTAAAACAATGTTGATACTGTGCCCCAGAAGACCAGCTTTCTTTTATTGGGTCTTTTTTGTGAATATGCACAGTTGGCTTACTTTGGGAGAAAGCAGTTTCTGATTAAACAAGACTGTAGATGTTTGTGAGTAACCGTATGATTATATTGGAAAGAGACTTTGCTGCTGAGAGTTTCGAAAGTAAATTATTGGCACTGAGCGCCACAAACACTGGTCCCATTGAGGTCCATTGTATCATTGTGAGCTGCAGTGGATATCTAGAAAATAATCTGATTTGAATGGATCTCTCCAGGTAAGAGGAAATATCGGTAGCTTCATTTTATTTTTGCCACTTTCAACTGAAAAATATGACCTATGTGCCTTGACCAATTGTATGATTTTGATGCAAAATACTGGTAGTTATACTGGTAGTGGTTAACGAAGATGAAGTATCAGTTGAAAAAATCAACCCATTATCAACAAATGTGTAGACAGACCAAATATAGATGATGAGTAATCGTGTCTTGTGGAGGAAGAAGCAGGCATTGTGTGTTTTGTGGAAATGTACACAGTGGACAGTAAATGGCCATTCGGCTCGACAGGCAGCACTGTGGCGGATGTTTCCATGACAAACGGTCAAATTTTCCTCAGCAGTTCTTTGCGGTGACCATTTACCAAAGTTAACAGCCTCAAAGCAGCTCCTCCGACTGAGCTGTAATTTTTCAACACAAAGGCGGTCAAGTGGACGCTGAGCAGCCCCAGGGGTTCCTCTGGACATAGATGTCCTCTTTATGGTGTTCTTAACCTGCCAAGCCCGATTTTTCTCCTGCTGTCGTGTTTACTTCTTTAGAGTGGGGTGTGTTTACAGCAGAGCATGCAGCTTTAACTGTCCAAGGCTCTAACCATTTTTCAAACAGCATCACGACAAATGTTTAAATCAAATAGAGCAGTATGGTACATAACACTGTAAACACAGATTAAGGATTAAACTAACATATTTTGTGAACAGAAAAAATGATAAACACAAAGGACACATAAAGTGAAAGAGTCAAAGGAGTGATACCACAATTCAAAGCTACAGTGGCCCAAGGCTTTGTAACACATTACTGGGACTATCTATTCATATGATAACATTTCAGCAACAGTGTTGGATTATTTCACCATCTCTTCCTTCCGCCTTATTAATGGGCATTAACTCACCTAAAACCATAAAACGAGAAGAGAAACCCAGAATCAATTAATGGGCACTTTTTAAAGTTCAGTTTCTCCTCAATTTAGTCAACCAATATTGTAGCTACAGGGCTAAAATACATGCTTTACATATAGTGACACGATTGCTGGTGCCAGCCATCCTGAAAAATGTACGAGCTCAAGTGCTTTAAATAACAGTATTCATCAAATGGCATATATTCAAATGGCATATTTTTAAACGCAATGCTGGAGCGTGATCTATAGTTAGGTATGAGGCTTTTAGTTTGTAGCCCCCCCATCCATCACCACCAGTCGCCACTGAGTTCACAACAGGTATCTGTCAGGCCCTATGAAACGGGAGTCTGGTAGAATTTTCCCACAAGCCACACTACTGCTCCACGCAGCTTGGCAGTCTTACTTCATGTAAGCATGCAAAACCCAAACATGGCTTTCACAGAAATTCATGCAACCTGAGAAAAAATGCTCACAAAAAATGTTGCAATTTCATGAATAAACAAATCAGTGTGTTCCATTTCTCTGTACAGACCTTTGGCAGTTAAATATATGTCTTTGTTTAGACATTCAGAAGGACCATGCCTTGCACTAACCACTTTTAGGTTATAAATAATATAAATAATTAATATTCTTGTCATTATTTTTTTTACTCTTTCGGAACGATAACACTAATGACGTTTCCTCCTCATTGAACAATCAAAACATTAGCCCCCAACTGCCTCAGACATGTTTCGAACAGTTTTAAAATGTCAGATTTCATGTTGTTTTGTCATTATTTTTGGACACAACTGTTCTGTAATGCAACATTACATAACATAACAGAACAGGCCATTTAGCCCAGCAATGCTCACCTTCCCCTACCCCTAAGTGTACCTACTGCCTAGTTTACCATAAAGCTAAATAGTATCTAACACCGTATCAAGCCTGGTCTTGAAAAGCCCCAGTGTTTCTGGGGATTTACTAAAACACATAAACTACCCTAATCACACTTTTCCCCTTACGTAAAGGTGGGTTGAGCTGCAGAAGTCTTTCCATGTTGCATTTGGCCATCCCAGTTTGAGGTGCTGAATTGTAAAGTATTAGCAGGATGAGAGGTGTGAAAAAACCTGATAACCTCAATAAGTCAAATGCTCTGCAAGGGGACTTCTGTGGAGATGCCTGCAGATAATTCATAGTGTGGAAAAGCATGCCAAGGCCCAGAATCTGAGCATTAGTACCGTGTGCACTACACAGTCCTGCTGCTGTTTTCCTTTCCTCTCATATTGAAATGAATCATCTCAAATTAACATAGATGGCTCACCCAAGAATTCTCATTTCAGAGTATGAAATTGTATCCTATGGCCGGATATAATCATTATCCATCCCAATGTTTTGTGGTCTCTCCCATGCAGAAATAACAAAAACAAACGCATCAGGATTTCCTTCTCCCTGGCAGGACAAATATGTTTCTTGAAAAAGAGTACTGGGAAAAAAACCCAGCCTTTTTGTTTAGTTTTTTTCAGGTTTACTGTAATTTGTCACTCACTTTTATCAAATGAAATATAGTATGTTACCAGCCACGAAAAGCAATTTTAATGTTGAGACTGGTTTTTAAAGGAGCTTCTTCACCTTTGCCATTGTGGTAGTTAGCTAACTACAAATGATCCTGATTCCAGTCACAGGCTCTGTAGCCACACCTAGCCGTCCACACACAGCAAAGAGCCCAATGCCCAAAAACACAACAAATATATTTCTGAATAACAAATACAGGTATAACACCACTAATTTGGCAAAGAAACCACTAAGGTGTGCAAAGAAAGAGATTACCAGTATATCATAGATATGCCTTATCATGGCTATTTTATAATATTTTCAAGTTACCTTGAAATTATTATAAAATCACCAATAGGACATGTACAAATCATGCATAGTATGCCTTTGCGAGGAATGGTGTGCACTGAGAGGTGATCCCTATGGAGTTAAGTCCGGTGTAATACCACTGACTTACCGACCCCGAGGAACAGTTGTCTGACTCCTCAACATCATACAGAACCACATCCTTAATGAACACGGCGATGGCTTTCAGGATGAATGACAGAAAGAGATGCATGTGAATGTAGTTTCTCGTACAGTGCAGTTTCCTGTGGACACAAATCAGAGCAAACGCAGGCTCAATGCTGCCCTAAATACTTGTTTGAAATTGTTTGAAAAGTAACTAAGTCTCTTGACACACAGCTTTGTATGTACTGTAGAGCTTGAATCCATTGGATTTTATTCATGAACCAGGATTTGGGGAACTCTGGCCACTTTAATTCAAGACATAACTTTAATTTCTATATTTATGAATGATTCATGTGCCCAAGCCCTGTAGAGCTAATGAGACAAAACTACATGGACAGATAGCAAGGTGTCTGCAGTAAAGTACTGTAAGCCAGCTGTCTGGATGGGTTGTGTATAAAAGATTCATGCTCCAAACATCCTGTGACAGAATACAGATGGGCCCTGTTTCCTGGGTTAGTAGCGTGCTAGGATCCTAGAGCACACAGAACATGAGCCTCACTGGTGTTTTCTTTTGTTTGGTTTTTTAACAGCCCAGATCACTGGCTGCTGCGCTTGTTTAAACACTGGGTGGTGACTGTACTCTGGTTAAATGGAAAGCAATATATTTTAAAGTCCAGGAACAGGAACCATTCATCCTCTGACCAGAACCAGACATAATGAGAATTTCTTTATGTTTAGTGCTACTGTACATTTAATCATTCAAATTGAAAAACCTGTCTTGTACATAATGGGGCCAAAGTTGTCATTTTAAAATATTGTAGCCATTAATACTTTCAGTGTTACTGACAGTATTAGTATGCCAGAGATTTCCATTTCTGTCCCCTGTCTTCAGTCATAATGTCCCTTACAACCTCATATCATATGTTGTGGGTGTTATAAATATGCCACATAATTTTTACTGGAAACCTCTAAATGTGTATTGCATATACAACTAATTATTTTGTGCATCACTATAAAATTTCTGCCCTTTATTTGCATTTTTTTATATGAGCATCACCACTGTCTCATGGTTTTCTGCATTATTTCACTAGAATGGGGGGAGCGGGTTGGTGGGGTGGTAGTCCATTTTAGTCTAAAATGATTGTTCTTTCATACAATCTTTGATATACTTTTTTTGGGGTGTAGTGGCTCTGACTCCAGCATACTGGATTTGAAATTAAGCAGTGAAGTTAAACTACAGGCTGTCAGCTTTAGTTCATATCCATATTGAGTAAACCATGTAGGAATTGCAGCCCTTATTATGCATATCCCTTTCATTTTGGGGAACCAAAAGTAATCAGTACAATTGGGGTGGCCTGTAGCGTAGTGGTTAAGGTAAATGACTGGGACACGTAAGGTTGGTGGTTCTAATCCCGGTGTAGCCACAATAAGATCCGCACAGCCATTGGGCCCTTGAGCAAGGCCCTTAACCCTGCAGTCTAATCAACTGTAAGTCGCTCTGGATAAGAGCGTCTGCCAAATGCCAATAATGTAATGTAATGTAATTGGCTGCTCAGCTGTTTCTTGGCAGTTGCATCATTAGTTCATTAGTACAATAAAGCTAACAAGGTGACTAGTTTATTCTAGGTGTGGGATTTGCATTTGGAGTCTGTTGCTGTTGCATGCTGCTCCTGATCCAAAGCACCCCCCCCCCCCCTCTACTCTATGGGAAATGGGAGGTTGGACTAGATTCAGCTGTAAATTATGCTGATACAGTATGGAACACATGTGTTGGCTTAATTGCTTTATGACATCAAGGGTCAAATGAGCCTGAAACCACTGTGCTGTCACTAGATCTGCAGTAGATAGGCCTACTGCATGGGTTGTTTCTCCTGAATATCTTGAATATCTGAGTTTTCATTGAAGAAAATTAGTCAGGAGCCATTTCATATTTTGGACCCTTGATGACTTATAGCCATTTAACCAACAAATGGGATTTCTCATTCCACGGTGGGACAATTATTCCTATACATATTATTTTCCTGATCCATGACTGGGTTTGCAGAAAGTATTGGATTCCTATGGCTGAATCTTTAGTACTGGTTTCTATATTTGTCAGAAACCCAAAAATATGGACTGGGCCAGTTCTAGAAAAGTCCCTGGTATGCTGACTCACTACCACAGTCATCCATCTCTTTATGATAGTATAGATGGATGCGCAATCCCGTTTCTGTCATTCTCCCTCAGAGACATGTTACATTTTACCAAATCTATTGTCAATTTTGTTACACAGCCTATACCTTTTTGTGGCTTATATAATCATGTACCTGCTGCTGAAAAATTCAGAAGCATTTCTCATGTGAAGCCACAAGTAAGGAAACACTTAACCATGATATTAGAAAGTTATTATATGTCCTGATAAATCCCAAAAATGAATCACAAATTATCTAGCGAAAGGTATGTTGCTCTCTTTTCAATGATGTGAGTATTACTGTAGGCTGAGATTCAATAAACATGCATGACACAACTCCTACTGTGAAAATACTGAAATCTTCCAACTGACAGTTTGTAGAAAAACTAAAGATTTTTAGAAGAAATATGGTCTGTCAGCATTGATCTAGAAAATGGTCAGGGTCTCAAAGAAAACAAAGCATGTTGAATATCAGGACGAAATGTACAATGGTATATTTCTTCATAGTGAAATAAAAACAATTATAGCAAATAGAAAATAAGCAGCACATATTATTAGTGTTTCATTTTATGCCTTACCTAAAGATACACAGTATGATTATGGCTGTTGTGAGGGAGATGAGCGAGACACTGTGGCCAATCGTGTAGCCAATCTTCACAGTCCAAAAGAATTTACCCTGAGAGAAAAACAATGGCCACAGAATTAATGGATGAATATTGCATGAAGACTAAATTTTCACTTGGGGCCAAATTAGGCTTTTGGATTTGCTGGTGAAAATTGCATATTAGCTGCTCCTTTGGGGCCACCATTTATGATATTTTTAAACAAACTACAAGCATTTAAGGATAAATACAATGGGCCTTATCTATCACAGTCAAACATGCAGACTCATACAGCAAGTTGAAGGTACTGAAATATACACTCAGTAAGTACTTTATTGGGTACTTATTTTGTTTTACTTATTAAGGCTTCTGCTGCTGTAGCCTTTTCACTTTTGTGGTAATTTGCATTACTATCACCTTCTTGTCAGCTTTGATCAGTCTGGCCATTTTCCTCTGACCTCCCTCATTAACTGGCCCCAGAACTGCTGCTCACTTGATGTTTTTTGTTTTTCTAACCATTCTCTGCAAGCTCTAGAAACTGTTGTGTGTGAAAAGAGATCAGCAGTTTCTGAGATACTCAAATTTAGGTTAAATTTGTTCCCCATTCTGATAGTTGATGTGAACATTAATAACTGAAGCTCCTGACCCGTATCTGTATGATTTTATGCATTGCACAGCTGCCACAAGGGCGACATGGCTCAGGCAGTAAGAGCAGTCGTCTGGCAGTCGGAGGGTTGCCAGTTCGATCCCCCGCCCGGGCTGTGTCGAAGTGTTCCTGAGCAAGACACCTAACCCCCAAATGCTCCTGACGAGCTGGTCGGCGCCTTGCATGGCAGCCAATCGCCGTTGGTGTGTGAATGGGTGAATGAGAAGCATAAATTGTACAGCGCTTTGGATAAAGGCGCTATATAAATGCCAACCATTTGCCACATGATAGGCTGATTAGATAAGCCACATGAATATGTAGGTGTACAGGTGTTCCTAATAAATTGCTCAGTGAGAGTATCTTCAACAGTACAAATAGTAGAACATTTATTCGATAGTTCTGTTGATGTTTTTGGCCAGTTAAGATGGGAAAAATATTTGTGAATTAATGAAGTGAAACTGTGTTACCATTGAACGTAAATTGTTGGCATACTTACATCATCAATGGTGTTATTGAGATTATACCCACAATTCACAGCAATTGTGATGGGTAGCATCTCTGTCCAGCCATCAGCGGTGCACGTCTTTGAAAGATTACCTGACAAATAAAGATAGTTATTTATACTAACCTATTATTTGTTTATTTATTTATTTCGATTTACTAATATCATCAAAGTAAAAAAGAGTAAATGCAGTACATTCATAGTTTAAATCCTGCCAGACCAAATCCTGCCAGACATTCCAACACTTCCTGTTTCACTGGAGTATAAAAATAAAGTAACAAGCATGCAATATACCATTTAGCACTTTTACCATTAAATATACCATTTAGCACTGTAAGCACTGTAAGGGCAATAAAAAAAAGACATAAAATATATGGAAGGGTTGCAAATATGCCAGAACACAAGTGCATATTATCCCTACAGAAGGAAGATGGCGAGGGAGGCCATAAGAAACCCATGGATCACAGTTTAAGAATTGCAAAGATTATTAGCATCTTGTCAAAAATAAAATGGCACCTCCATACCAACAAACTCTTTGGAAGGGTGGCACAAAGACAGCCCTTATTTGAAGGTGAATGGACTGACCAAGGTGCAACAATTTCTTTATGTATCTCTATACATAAAGCCCCCCCCCCCCCCCCCCGGCTTTACCTTCACCATAAAGCCAATGCTCATTTCTTTCAAAACAGGCTCACCTGCATGAACAAACCATGACAGTCATTTCATTATATGTGTCAACAGCAATAAAAGACCCAAAAAAGAGAAAAAATACAAGTTAATTTGAAAGAGAATTTTATTACACACAGCCAACACATAATTTGTCTCAAGTCTTTTTATTCATATTTCTGTCACTCCAAGGTCTTGGCGTGAGAAAACAACCAAAAACGATATCACACATCATAGAAAGCATAAAATATTTACATAATTATAAGCAGATATTGGAAAACGAAACTGTGCCAAGCATTAAACTATATGCAACTACCGTAATTATACGTATATACGCGCAATAATACTATACACGCAATATATACTGCTAAGACGTGCCTTACTCCACGAACTCATTTCTTGACATAGGCAAACTGGGAAACTCTTTGCAGCTGGACTGCCTACAATCTTGATATGGTATCTGCAGCTCTGATTGATTAGAACCGTGCTTCAAGTGACAGAAAGCTACAAGGATTAATTTATCAATGGAACTCTCCGCTTGGCTCTACAATGTTGTCCTTCAAAGTTATAGATCTTTGCCGCTTTGCTTTGCATTGGTAGCTTTACATTAAACACCACGCAGTTACGCAAAAATCTTAGCTTTTACATTTAAAAACACATTAAGAAACGTTTTGATTAGGAGAGCATTATGAGTGCGTTATTGCCCGGCACCATTCCCGTATGTCTCAGAGGATTAAAACTCTGCTTTTGAATGAATCTTTCCCAACTTTTATGCTGTGTTGTCAGTTCCGAAAGTTACCGGCCAAAGAATGAGTGAGAGTGCGTCATTTGGAAGGAGATGTCATTTGTATTATTAACGTTTGATCAGGAGGAGACCTTTTTTTGCCCGGCACCAACCCAGGTGGCCTCAAAGGGTTAAAGAGGTGCTCCAGGAGCTATTTCATCTCAGCTCATTAAAGGAAGTCCTTAACAGTGGCCTTAGGCCTTAGGCCTTGATTGTGATTGCTCCATCAAACCAGCAATCACGTAAACCAGATGATTACACTGGGCTTTTGCTAATGGCAGCAGTATAGTGTTGGGAGCAAAAACCACAAAAGGAAAGAAACCAAAAGTTCACGGAGGCTAATACTGCTGGACAGCTAAGTGGTTTCCCAGCATCCATTTTGAAGGTGAGCCAGAAGAGTTGTCAATGTCTGGAGCAAAAGATCAAAAACGGAAAACAGCTACTCACATGGACAAAAAGGGGGTAATTCACAAAGTATTCCAAAAGAGTACACCAAATCCTCTCCAGCACAGTACAGACAACATTCCTGACTCACCACTCCCCCAAACTAGAGTGGGCTCAATTTATGACCAATTAATGAGTATGGAATGATCCTAAGGTGTGCTCAAAGGGGCTCAACGTGGTGGGTGTAGCTGCCACTTGTGAAGGGGCGTAGCCAGTCATGTGGAAAGTATATGCCTTCCAGCACTGGTCCCTTCGCTCTGTCGTAATATAATTTGGGTAGGCCATTAAATAGGTTTTCATTAGAGTTATTTCAACTGAATGGGACCCTAAGGAAAAATTTAATGTGATTTCACAGAGAGGTTTGTAAAGGGTATTGTAACCATGTACTCAACACAGTGCGCCCCACCAAACACTAAATCCGAACTGAAACTGAAAATTCCTCCATTTTGCAAAGCAATTTTACATAATGTGTTCTGCATTATTCCCACTTTACCAATGTCTTTGGTGAGTCAAGAGCAAAGTTGCTATCATTGAATTGTATATGTGATTCACAACCTGCAGGGACTTCACTGCATTAGTCTGCAATAGGGAAAGATAATTTAGTGATCCCATTTCTTTGCTCACTGGTTGCTAGCAGAAATCAAAAAGCAGCTTTACAGGTGCGGAACTATAACATTGGTTCAAATATGGATGATGTAGGATAATATGTAGTAGTACAGAAGCCTGATAGCAATTGCATAGAGAAAAAAACTGAGTGGGTTCAAGAGCACTTGTTTGCACTTCCATTTGATCCTTTTGCTACTTCTGAGTATCTGTTGCAAGTATGTACAGTACCATGCCGTCAATGTTATTGAACCCTTATTGACTGGTACAATTGATTCTTAAAAAAAAACAAAACAATGTATACTGTTTGACCTCAATTGATGAGGCACATCACAAGTCTTCACCTGCAATCTGTTCTTGACCAGCCATTTATTCAGCAGAAAACACAATTCAGTGTTAAATGCTTACCACAATTTTACTTTAATATTAGCCTTGCCTTCTCAAGCTCAAAATGTCTATGGTCCGTGTATTATCGAACAATTGCAAAAGATTTCTACTTATGAAAATGGTTCAGTGGTGCTGGTGAAGTTCCTATAATTAAAATTTGTTCCCCATATTACATTTCTGGTTTCTGGCTCCAGTCACATGACATGTACACAGACAAAAATCATTTCACATTAAAATGCATATTAGACAAATGTAAGCTTTTTCCATTCTCAATGAATATGACAGTTTTGTAAGTAAATATAACACATGGCCATTTTGCCACTCAGCATAATCTTCCTGTCATAGCATCAATAGCCTGTACATCCTGCAATCTGCAGTACTCTGATACCCCATTCACATAGAAGCAACGACCACAAAATATCCCGTGTTCACTATTGCTGTGAAAGGGTCAAGCTGGGATCTCCATAACCCGGGACCGTGAGCCTGGTCTTGACATGGGAATTAGACGGGATAACACGGCTGAGCTTTGATATGAAAGGTGGAATCCCAGATTACTTGACACGGGATTAAATCCAGGAACCTCATTAGTCATAGCCGGAGACGCGCTAGTAGCCTGTATATTGATATCGAACAGTCGTCTCATTTAATTCAGCACATTAAAGAACAGAATTCCCCTGCTTTTAGAATTGATTAGTGCGCAAAATATACATATTTTCCCCTCACTGCACTGGTAATATTCTTGTTCTTGGAGAGAGTAGCCTATATGTTGTTAAAACATAAAACTAATGCATAGAAAGATGCTAGATGCATATTACATAGTCTTATCGCTTGACTATATGATACTTTTCTTTAAAAAAACGTCATTTCACACCCACCAGGTACAATAATTCAATATTTCTCATCTGGCAATGCTGGTTATGTTTGTCTCCCTCAAAGCATTGTGGCTGTCGCTATCATCAGGTTGAGATGTAATCAATGTTACACTCAGGCAAGAAATACTCTTTCTGTATTTCACAAATTCACCATGCAAAAAGAAACAAGAAACAACTAGATCAGGTTTTAGCTTAAGGTCAATGTAATTCCTCTTTAGTAAGCAACCGAAAGACTCCCTCTCACTCATAAATTCCGCACTTCTCAATAGCAAAAATGCTTGAACATGATATTACCACATGAAGAACATAGATATTATACCGTAATTATTGGCTTACATTAGGTGACTGCATAGCTTAAAGGAAAGAAATCCTATTAATTTTAAGATTGCCTGAGAAAAATATACCAGATCATGTGAACTGTCCACTATTGAATCTCCGATAAACTAAACTGTCCATGATCATATTATTTTAGGCATTTATTAACCTATATTGCAAAAAGCCTACAGATAAATTCACGGGAGCTTAACGTCCACTTTTAATGATTTCAAGATGGGACATCCCTGTTCACCAGTGCCTTATATGGAAGTAAACTTGCAGACCAGGGAAAGTCCAGGGTCTGGTGAAAACGGGACATTCCCGGGACCATCCTGCGGTGTGAATGGGTCAAACGCGAGTTGATCCCAGGTTCAATATCCTGTGTATATCCTGGGTTTTCTGTGAGAAAGGGGTATGAGAGAACAGCTGGCACAGTGATTGTGGACCTCCTGACAAAGAATTAGCTTTTTGGCTGCTTGTGAATCCATTTAAGGGCCCAGAGGGGTAGAGTACACAATAGAACCTATTAAGCTATTTCACACAAGGCATTCCAATAAAGAGGGTTTTTTAAAACATGGGTATGGCTTAATGGGGGCTGCTACAGTATGTGTACTAAGTCTACTGACCCTGACAGAATATCCAGTCAAATGTTACAAATACCACGTCTACAATGTGACTACAAATACAATGCCTTCAATGTGATTTTCAAATTAGTTCAGACTTCATTTTAATCCATTAAATCCATCATGTTGCCTAAATGAACTTCCCCTTTTAAACAATGGAAGGTTATGTGTAATTCACAACACAACTACAGTAAGAACTATGGTTAAAACAAAAATATGTCCATTATTTGGTCTTGCTTAGACTTTGGTGGGTTATATTCTCTTTTAAAGTACTGTTACATTACAAAACTGCCTTTTCTATTATTTTTACAAATTCCATTGCAGTCAATTTAGTAGGTTATACTGTACATATTCCAACAAAACAAAACAAAACTGTGCAACAGTGCAATAGCGCAAAATTAACCCTTTAACTGGCAGTGCAGCCAGACATCTTTGCTCATTAAAACTCCACTGGCTGAGTTGGAGGTATGGGTGGAAAAACACATGGCGGGACTTTTACTTTTTAAAAATCTTTTTCTGACCCCTGGACTTCTGAATCTCTGCTGTTAAATAAAGATACTTCAGTATCAAATAACTGATCATTCTTTGCCACTTTAAGGACTGATCTAGTGTTTTCATGCACTATGAATTCTAAGTACAGTTAAACAAAAATTCATTATCTAAATGTGATTCCTTCCCAAATGATTCCTTTTTGCTGAATCTTACTGCACCTGATTTATCCTTTGCATTTCCCTCTGCTTCTCATTTGTAACAAAACAAAAAAAGGCTATTTACATTAAAAACAATACAAAGCGCTCTCATTGCGTAAGCTTGATAATGGAATTAGTTACATTTCGAGATTGCACATTTACTCAAGCCAAATGATAAATGAATAGAAAATGAAAAGTTTCAGTGTGAAGATTAAATTTATTAAATTCATGGATGCTTGCTATGATGTAGACTTCAAGGGGGGCGAATAACATTTATTCTCAGCCATCAGAGGACATTCATGGCAAATGGCATATCTTTGGCTCTATTCTCAAAACCACAGCTCAATTTGCTTAATAACTATATAACTATGTATAGCTGGAGGTCAGTGCTTGGTTAATTGTCTGGTGATATATCAAAGCCCAATTTGTGTGCTGCAATCATTTTAAAACACTCTTATGGATCTTTAGTGCTATGCCAGAAGTCATCCATCTTCCTGATGAGGCATTGGTTGATTTAATGTCTGTACACATTAAATACTGAGTTTCAGTGGCAGCACCCCATCACCTCTGTGATAAAATGCAAGTTTTTTGTCCACTTGACTAATGACTGCTTGTCAAATTAAGTACAGGGGTGTGACTGAGGGATAATTTGGAATTATTTAACAGCCACATATTTCAAAGCACATAAGACTCCAAGACAAATATATAAGATCTCCAACTAGCTGTAACTATATTCCAGAGATGCATGTGTGTATTTCTGTTTCATATAGTCCTCAGGATGCTCCAAGGATCATAAACCATGATTGTTCCTTCTTCTTTCTCGCTATCAAGTACCAGTGCCCGAAGACACACATCCTCACCTCCTGTTTCCGGGCTGCAGTAGAGGAGGTATTTCCACTGGCAGATTATGGATGGTCCTTTGATAATGCCATCAAAAACAGAAACTCCTGGCTAGAACACAAAGCCTAGTTTTATGAAAGCAAACAGTAAATGCATTTGGGGAAGGTTGTGATGTAAGAAAGCCAGAGAATCAACTGCTGTAAGCAGACCTCCGGAGCTCTGTACACATCAGTGGGCAGGAGGAGTAAGGAATGATAAACAGTGAGCTCCATAATGTTTGGAACAAAGACATATTTTTGTGCTGGATTTGGCCCTGATTTGTCCTCCACTTTAGATTCTTCAGACTTTAGATTCGTAATCAAACAATTCACATGTCACAGGTTAAAGTACAGATTCTCCTCAGCTATTGTTGAAGGGTATTTTCATACATTTCCTTTTTACCATGTAGAAATGACAGCACTTTTCATATTCCCCCCATTTCAGGACGGCATTATTATTATGTGAAATGACTTCAATTCAATGAGTTCAATTGCCCCCTTAGTGCAGATATAAAACAACGTTCACTATCTAATCTTGATTCTAGGCTTTTGAATGGCTGTGTCTGTTACTGGCCACTGTCTGTTATTGGCCACTGTGCACTCGTGCAAATGAAAGTCAATGAACCCATTATGAGGCTGAGCAAAAAGGAAAAACAGTCAGAGACATAGGCCAAACCTTAGGCATACCAAAATGTTTGTGCAGCTGTTTGTTACATCATTAAGAAGAAAGAGAGCACTGGTCAGTAATCACAAAAGGGCCTGGTAGGCCAAGAAAGACCTCAATAGTTGATGATAAAAGAATTCTCACCATAATGACGAAAAACCTATAGACAGATCAGAAATACTCTTCAGGAGGTGGACATGGTTGTATCAGTGACTACTGTCTGCAGAATACCTCCTGTACATAATTACAGAGGCTACTCTGCAAGAAGCAAACCACTAGTTAGCCGCAAAACAGGATGACCAGGTGACAGTCTGCAAAGTACCTAAAAGAGCCTGCAGAGTTTAGGAAAAAGGACTTGTGAACAGATGAAACTAAGATTCACTTGTATCAGAGTGATGGCACAAGCAAAGTGTGGAGGCTCTTCCCAAGATCCCCCCTCATCTGTGAAAAATGGGGGTGGGGGGTTTGGAATGTATGGCTGCCACAGGTAGATCATGTAACTGTTGACAGCAGCAGCAAAATGAATTCTGTACTTACTATACAATATTTACAGCAGACTCTGTCTCTGCACCAAAAATGCACCAGTTGTCAATTAAAACAATACATATGTCAAGATAGGAAAAAGTGGAAGTGGACCAGAGGTGATATTGAATTTAGCCAGAGGATGTTTATCCATGTGGTATCACTTAGATACACTCAGAATCAATCGCTTCACCTCAAGTAAATCAGTACAGTGACACCTGTTCACCTCCAAAGACAAGGAAGGCAGAACCAAGAATATATATTGGGGCTATTCTTGGTGCGTAGCCTGGGAGGAGGTCGTATCTGTCCTAATGGCCCCCAAGTGGCCACTAAGCCGTGATCCTCAAATATTGGTGATAGCATAACAGACATCCCACACTTTCAGACAGGATTTCACAAGTTAAATTCCTGACCTATAAGTGGACCAGCTATTAGATATGGGATTGTGCTAACAAGTAGTACACACTTTGCAGAGTACATGGGCCTCTATGACTTGGGGGGGGGGGGGCTGTTCACACAGATGGCACATGTTTAAGCCAAGGAGTGTATATCCAAAGTGAATCCTGAGTGCCTCACCTGCACATCTAATAACTTACTGATGGAGGAAATAACCCGCAGCACTCAAATTGTTCATGCAGGCAGTTAATGCTGTCTGCAAAGGTACTTAAGAGTTAACAGGGGATAACATCCATGTCAGACAATGGAAGTGCAAAAAAGTAGCCCAAGATGCTTTCATACAGAGACACAGATTGGTGCTCAACAGCCAGAATACACACTAACAGAATCCTTACCCAGAATTTAAAATGGCAAGCTCGCCAGATAAGGTATGGAATGCATGGAAGCAATGGCTGCATTATGTGAAGGGTATGACCTTTTCAACTATCCCATGCCCTCTGACATATTAGAGGTTCTCAACCAGACTAGACTCCCCACGAGCACTCCACCACCTCCACCTGTACTAATGCATAATTGTTAATCTGCAATTTATTTACACATCTATGTGTCATGTGGGAGGTAATACCCGTTGTTACCAGCAGAGGGCCGAGGATCATTGTTTGCACCTGTTCCTCATTGGCGTTAGGGGAATTACCTCCCAGGAGCATATTTAAGCTCAGTACTGACTATCCTTCAGTGCTTGTGTGTCAACTGTTCGCTCTTGCGCCAAGCCGGTAAGCACAAGGTAGACTCTGTCAGTCTTTTGTAGTCAGGTACTGTGCTGGTGGTTGCAAACAAAAAAAACTTAAAAAGGTAAGGAAGGCGTTCCGCTGGTATTGTGTTCGCTGGCGCCTTCCTCAAAGGTTTTGGTTTTGGTTTTTCTTTCTTTTGACTCGTGTGAGTCAGTGGTTGGGGGACGTTGTCCCCTGGTATGTATTTTGGTTTGAGTTTTCTTCCCGAGCTGCGCCTCGAGGGTTTTATTTTCTCGTGCCTAGCTTTTTTTACGCTAGGTTGTATTTTCTTTTCGGCGGTCCCGGTCTGCTACCGTCAGTGCTGTGTGTCAAGCACATATTTGGTTTTGAGTTGAGGTGTTTTATTTTCCCAGCCGTTTTTGGCTTAATTTCTGTTATCATTCTAATTCGCCTTCGGGTTAGTTTTTGTTCCTCCCTCTGTTCTGGGAGTAGGGGTTATCGCCTTATATTGAGGTTTAGTGGCGAACACGTTTGCGTGCTCGCTTTAAAAGGGTTTCCCCTTTAGTCGCTACTGGCTCTCCGCTCAACCCCATCCTCACACTATGAGCTTCAACAAATAGTTAATAGTCATATAATTTGTCCACTCATTACCAAATGACCAAACATTTCAGTGATTTCAATTATGAACTCAAAGATGATTAATACAATTGCTAAATACAAATTAAGAACAAAAAAATGATTTGGTTTCTTTGGTGTACTCTTTTAGTGTCTTCATGATTGTTATTCAGTGCATTGTTCATTTGGAGCCAGTCAAACTCAAGCCAATATCCCCACCCCCAAATTATGTATGCAGAAACCATCTGGCTGTGTAATCTGTGACAGAGGGCAGGGGGAACGATAAGCCCCTGCAGCTTTTCTTGCCTTCTGATGAATATGTTTTGAATACAGGATTGCGAGAGGAATGCTTTCATCAAGTAGCAAAACAGGAGAGCGACAGAGCAGGCAAGGATTTCACCCTTATTTATCAAGACACTGGCTGCTTAAGCGAGTTAATCACCCAAGAGTGTGTTGTTTCTGAACATTCTTCCCAGCACTGTGCCGTGCAATAAGCGGTACCACACAGCTTGCTGAGTTTTATTCTATTTCTGTCAAACAAATGTAGCATGAAAATACGCTTAGCAAGTGAACCCAGGGTGAAAGAACTGTTCATCCAGTGCAGTTTTAAGGCAATTGTTTAGGTAGAACCTTCCTTTGGCTCTATCTCTCTAAATTTGAACTGGTCCATCATCTCAGCTTACAGTAGACCAGGACAATGTGATGGCAGTTCTGTTTTTGTCTTTGCGATCTAATGGCAGCTTTACCCATCCTACAAGCTACAGCTCAATGTGTACAGTAGTGTGCAAAGACTTGGGCACCCCTGGTCAAAAAGCCTTTTACAAGTGAAACCTGACCTGTAAATGGTACAATGTTAAACATGCCCACATTTCCTCAAATTATAAAGTAAGATTACTTTTTATTGACATTTTTTCATGGTTTCAAAAAAGGAAAATGGTCATGTACAAAAGTTAGGGAACCCTGTCAGTGAGTACTTTGTAATACCGCCTCGGGCAACTATAACAGCTTGTGAATGCTGTGAGTCTTTCACTTCTCGCTTTTGGAATTTTTCCCCATTGTCCTGGCAGAACACCTCTAGCTCAGAAATATTCTCTGGCCTCCTTGCATGTATGGCATGTTTGAGATCTCTCCACAGATTTTCAATAATATGGAATGGTGGCCATTCCAAAATCTTCATCTGTCTTTCTTGGATACTTCGAGGTATGTTTTGGGTCATTGTTTTGCTAGAATACCCAACCTCTCTTAAACTTCAATGCTGGACTGACTTTTCAACATTAGGCTCGAGAAGAAAAAAAAAACAAAAAAAAAAAACATTAGGCTCTAGAATTTATTGATATTTGGTGGAATCCATTCTTTCTTCCACTTGCACAATATTTCCTGTGCCCACAGCAGCCACACAACCCCAAAGCATAATGGATCCACCTCCACGCTTCGCAGTTGGCAAGGTGTTCTTCTCTACAAAGGCTTCACCCTTTTATCTCCAAACATACCTAGTTTGGTGGTGGACAAAAAGTCCAGACCTTCCCTTGACTTCAACTATTCCATTTATCTTCCATTTTCTAATAATGTTTTGGTAGTTTGAAACATTGAGAGAGTTTTTGTAGCTGTTTCCTTCTTGGTGGAAACAAACCATATCATTCTGAAATCCCTGAACAACTGCCCATATTTTTGCATTCCACTATGATATCTTGATATGTTAATAACTGTTGAGGAAGTTTTTAACACATGCAAAGCATGTTGCTATAATACATAAGTGAACACAAACCCATCATTCTTGCATAAATGCAGCATCGCAAACCCCCATGTTTAAACATGCCCTATGTTAGTTTGCGCTTCGGTCTACACATTGGGAATTGTTAAACCTACCCCAATTCTGAAGCAGCACTCTTAATACTCAACAAAAACTGTTGACTTTATCACTCCTGTTAATTTGCTTATTGACATTAAAGTGATACATTAAGATTATTCACTTGTTAGAAACATTTTCAAGGTAAAAATTTCAAATATGTCAGCCTATTTTGGAGGGTTATACAAGCTTCACTACACATACATAATTCATTATGCTGCCCCAGAGCTCTGTTGCCACATTTTCAGACCTTAGAAAAACGAGAGGCTTCCACATCCAGCTTTCACATACTGTATCTTGTCACTAGAAGGACCTTTATAATGGTGCAATTGCAAACAAAGACAATTATATTTTGAAGTAATGTCATTTTACTTCCTTCACTGAGTCAAAAGATGAAGGTTATTCTTAGACAATTCATCAGTATTTTGAATAACCTCATCATTTTATATTAGAATTTCATATATATGTTAATGAGCCCAACTCCCCGACTGTCTCTTTACTTGTTACTCTTTATTCTTTTCAACTGGCAATAAATGATTTAAATTTAGAATAATTGTGTTGTGTCTGGCAACTGGAAGATGCCATGAGAAGATCTTCTAAAACTTGGTAGTTTTCTGTTTCATTGCTTCTTTGATCTGAACTGGGCTTAGAAATACAATTGCCACACAAAATGCTGTACAGAGGGCTTATTTCAATACATTTACTCTCATCATCCAATGTTTTTAATTTAGTAATTAATTTCTTTCTGAAAACTACAGGTGCCAAAATTCATCAAACAAAGTAAAATTGGCAATACAATTGAGACGGGTGCGTAGGGGTTGGACCCAAAATGCTCGACTCAGAAACAATGGTAAAATAAAGTCCCGTCAGGGCTTTATTCGGGACGAATCCCAGGAGCGTAGTCAAAACAAGCAAAGTCCATACACGTAGATCCAGCCAAACAAACAGTAAACAAACAAAAAGCACAGTGCCGAGGGAAGAGGCAAACTCGTAGTCGGTAGACGTGCAGGGAGGTCCGGTAGCAGGAGAGCCGTCAGCGGGGCAGAAGAAAAGGCGGACGGCAGGCAGAGGCGTAGTCATGGGCGAACCGGAAGTCGAAACCATAAAACAATCAGCGAGGCAAAGGTACAAAACGGTAGGCGAGGACGTGGTCAAAAACAAGCGAGGGTCAACAAAACAGAAATCAATAAACAATGGTCGGTAACAGGCTTGGATCGTAACGTGTAATCAATAGTAAATAATGCTCAAGCGTTGCTTTGACGGACAAGAGGCAGACAATTTCGCGAAGAACAGAAGTGCGACTGGGCTATAAATGCAGGTGTAGACAGGTGTAGACAATTAGTTAGAGCGTAGCAAGGAAATGGAAAACAGGTGTGATGGATGACAAATTTAACAAGGTAATTAGTAATCGTTAGTAATAAACCTATCCTGCCCTAGCATTAGTAAATTAGTAAATGACATGCACGAGAAACGTAAGGTGACATGAACACATGATTAGTTTGTTCGTTTCTACCCAATCCTGATCTAGCGTTAGTAGTTTTAGTAAATAGACAAATGGAAACAATTAGGGAGTGAATGACAGAAAGAGAGAGACAGAAAAGGCGGAACGCAAGGTTTGTGGAAAGACATGTAAAAGTGTATGTTTAAACAGCAACCAGTCTCCGTAACAATAAACATAAATCAAAACATAACACAAAACGAAACTAAGACGATAACCACTCAACATAACAAGGTAATATAATCGTAACAAAACATAACTAGACATGACGAGAAAATAAATCGTAACAAGAAATAAACTAAACAACATGACGAACCTAGACTAACATAATACATGATAAGACAATACAAGACTAAGACAAAATGAATAAACATAAAACATGGCGAGACAGACCTGAAACGTGACAACAATTTTACTTGAATTTAGTTAATCTCAGTCTAAAGGAACTATATTGTGTAATGCCATCACTTATGTTTCACTAGAGTATAGAAATAAGGTAACAAGCATGCAAAATCCCATTGTCAACCATCATCATGGGAAAAGCCAAAGAACTGTCAATTCAGAAGACACTGATTGTAACTGACCATCAAAAGTCACCAAGACTTTGATAAATCCCCAGCCTATGACAAACACCCAGCTATAATTATTGCTTGGCTGAAATAATTAATTGATATTCATGCACAAATCAACCCTCATTAAATGTGTGAACTTTAGTAAATTCAATGGAATACATAATCAGCCACACTTATAATATCTCCGCCCTTCATTTGCGCAATCCAAGAGCAAGAGCATGGTTTGTGTGAAGGAAAATTGAAGCACTGGTCATTTTGAGGTTGTTTTAAAATCGGTAACAGTCTCTATGAACCTCCTCTCTCGCTCTCCAATAAATATCGACTAGTCCCTAATTCCTTACTTGGCAATCAATTTTCCAGACACAGTCTCTAGCTTCAGTACTGCTATTAGTGATTTTTGACCTTGACACCTTCACAGTTGCAAATACACATGAGAAAAAAGGCTAACTATGTCTGTTGATACAGTATGGAGTTCTTATAGAGATGCTCCACCTTGCTGTGAAAATTATTTTGTTTCATGCTACCTGAATACAACTGAGCTTAACATCAAAAGAAAGTCATTCAAGTCGTAATTACCCTTATGCTGGTCATTGAAGTAACTGAAGTAGTTTGGACATGATATTGTCACCACTTCTCCAACCCTGGCTGAGGGCCAACAGGTGATGATGTCCCACATTCCTTTACAACCTGCCAAGAGAATAGAAGCGTGGTAGAATACAGATGGCGGATTCAATCAAACATACTTAGAATGATAAAGGGCATCTGCAATTCAATAACCAAAACAAACCTTTCTAAATTTATCTTTGACGCACAGCAATGGGACGTTATCAAACTATGGGCAATTACTGTTGCTAATTTAAAAAAAACATTTCTAATTTTACTAATTTATTGATTCATGAATGAATTATGAAATTATGAAATGAGCACTTTGTGAATCTGTTCTCCGTGCTTACTATTTATTGCTGCAGGAGGTTAAAAAAAAAGATGTCACTTGATGTCAGTAAAATCATGGTAACTACATAAAACATCACCTGGGTTGAATGAGCTCAACCCTGTTGGTGTTCGTAAGATTGCTTCTAAGTCCAATAACATTAGAGAAAATACACCTTTTCCATTGAAAAATTCCAGATATTTCCGAACTGAAAATGTAAGATTTCAGACCATATTACTAACAGCTAGATGTTTATTATGGAAATGCATGATTTCAAGAGCCTACAGCTACAGATGTATGTTACATGTTACATCCTGATGATGTGTGCTATTATGTTGCCAAATAATTGGCATCACTTCATCAGCTGTGTAAATAAGTTTACACAATTTATTTATTCATAGTAAACATTTTGGTTATGCCGGCTGTTCACCATACGCCATCAAAAAACACACTGCTTGTATGATCAATTTATTTTTTATAATTCTGAATTATAATTTTGAATATTCTGGAAACGCAAATATTTTTCGACTTTTCTTTTTCCATACTTATCAAGATCTGGATATTGCCAAAATGAAATTCTGAACTTTTCAATACTGCATAGAAACCCTGAACTGAATTGCTTATTTCTAGGAATGTTGGAAGTGAAGGTCAGAATGGTCAAAGCAAACAAGCTGGTCTGCCCTCCAAGGTTTATATAGGTCGAGTGTGAGTTAATCTCTGCAGTTGACAGAATTGTGACAAGCAAGCAAAGAGGTGTGACAGCAGGACCTTGCAGCCAGAGATGGGATCCAGAGATGACTGGAGCTTTTAGAGCTTACTGTCAAGCACAGTCAAATCAATACTCTATACGGCAGCACCGCAGCCTGTGGCCGTAA
Source organism: Conger conger (assembly GCF_963514075.1). Lineage (NCBI taxonomy): Eukaryota > Metazoa > Chordata > Actinopteri > Anguilliformes > Congridae > Conger > Conger conger. The sequence goes on along the minus strand of NC_083763.1, from coordinate 51,142,235 downwards.
GATCAATGTGGGTCAGAAAGTCAGAAATACAGAAAGTGAAATACATGGAAACCTCACAATTGCAGGTACAGTATCAGGACAGAATAACTTAACATCAGAACAGTTCCAGAGCAAGAATTCAGCTTGCTGATTTTTGAAAATGATACTGAAGTGAAATAATTGATCATGTGTAGTGTTTTGTGGTCCATGCGTTCACCACTACCGATGAGATTTAGAAATAATCTGCACAGAGATGAAGGACACACTTCACATAAATGTCCGGTGTCTATATACATCCGGGACCTAAGCCAATTCAATCACACAAGAAGAAAGACAGAAATATGCATTGATAATGTGATGGATGCATTTCAGACAAGCTTTAATTTAATGCCATGGTTTGTGTTTAAGCACAAAGCACACTAAGTTAACAAAGCACACTAAATCCCTAGATGCTGAAAGTATAGTGCCAAGAGAGACAAATGCAAGTCTCAAGTGACAATTTCTCAACTACCCTACTGAACATAACTTACAAAAGTTATACAAACAACAACAACAACAAAGAACTACATGCTCTGAAAACAAGAAAGAAGTTACAGTACATCTCATCTTGAATTTTGATGGACCTTGAGGTGACTACCAGTAAACATGCCTGGTGGCAACTGTTAGTACACAAGGCTGGTGGTGACTGACAGTAAACTTGCCTGGCGGCACAGTAACTGTTAACTAGCAGGTGTTTTTGCTTTCTCCCTCCTGTATTATGCCATGTTTTATTAGCTGTTATGCTGTACAGGACTGCACTGCAAGGTAGGATCAAGCAAGCATGAAGTCTTTTGTTATAAATCTTGCATGTGTTCCCTCAGGCTATAAATCTCAGAACACTATTCTTTCAGGTTTATGTCAGTTTCCAATGCATCAGTAAAGTTTTAGAAGAAGGAAGGGGAATTAGACGTCGGCTGAACAGCATTTGTTTTACAATTTGGTTTAATTCCTGTGGGTTGGAAGACAAAGGAAATCCATACTGGAGAAAAAATGTATGCGATGTTTAATATCCTGCTTCCATCTAGAGTTTCAAAATGATCAAATAATTTCACAGCTTCAGTTGCAGAAAAAATTGCAGCCAAGTGCTAAAGTTCAGCTAATTAAAACAGTTCAGTATTTCAAAAAACTGGACAACACACTCACATATATTATGTATACACATTTATCACCACAATGCTGAATCTAAATGAACTGAAATAGTGACACTGAAGACAACATGACTTGATAGTATTTCAGCGCTCATTGTAACTGAGATAATCAGGTGAGGGCTACACTCTTGACACAGAACAATACCAATACCAATATTTCACAGGAACGATTTGCCATTTTAATAACTGGCTTGTGGCTGATTAGATTTTTTTGGTGAAACTAGTGAGAGGGTGAAACAAAATGTTAGTTCAGTATCCAAGGAATGAATTAGACCTTCACTTCAATGAGATCCCTTTGGATTTATATACCATTAATTCCTTTGGAACACCCCAAGTTATTGCTTCCTTTCATTTGAAAGAATAGCCTTTCAATTTTCCCTCCCAATTGTTGATTAATCTCACTGACACAAGGGAGGAGGTGCATGGGGCTAGCTTATTTCATAGCTCGCTGAAGCTTCAAGAGGCCACAGGCCTTTGAATACACAATGGACTACAGTATGGCGATGAAGCAAATGCAAGCATCTGTTTCGCTTCAGAATACTGACTGGCTGTAATACAAGCTTTCACAGATTTCACATCACACATAATACAAAGGACAGCACCGTGGAGGAAAGTGAGAAGAGGGACTGGCAGTAGAGATAAGGTGTGTGTAATGCTAATAACAGAAATACCTGTATTCCGCCTCCCTTGATATACGGAATCTTTTTTTTTTCATTTGTTAGTCACAATCCGCTAAATTGCAAACCCTTTGCCTTCTTTCTGCTGAGAGTTTGTTGCCTTTCCCCACTGTAAAGGATGTGGATTTTAAATGTACCCCAGTGAAGCAAAGGGCCACAATACAGTTCCCTAGGATTCATCATGTTGACGCATATTCATTATTTATTCCTATTTTGTTTTAAATTATTGCAGTATACCTTTTTTTTAAATAAACATGTGGGGGACACCTTGCTCACCCTGTGGTTCTGTTTGAGCTGTGGAGTTGCTTAGTGAGTTGGACTGGACAAGCCGTATACTGCCATGCTACAAATGTGTTGAGACAAGAGAAGACAAACCTAACCACATTCCATAGGCTATGCTTTGATGGCTCTATTAAACAAAGCCTTCAGAAGAGTGACAAAATACGTTTCAGGGAATTACTTGCCCTGTATTGTAACTTTCATCTGTTCTAGTAGGAATTGCACTAGTGTAAAGGTTTTAATGAGACAATTCAAGTGAAAATGAGTACTAATATTTTCTAGAGAAAGAATTTATCTTTTTCACATCATTCGTAGTAACTGGTTTTAGTGAGATAATTAAAGTGAAAATGAGTACTACTATTTTCTAGAAAAAGAATCCCTCTTCCACATCATTCGAAGCAACTGGATCATTTTCCAGGGTGATTCACAGTGCATTCCTGCCCTGCCAATACATCCTCTCATCTGCAAAGTCAGAGTCACAGAGTGTTTAGGAGTCTGAAAGGGTTTGCTCTGAACCCCTGACAGATGCACTTACCAGAAGTGACGTTTTCCATCTGTGCTTCGCATCTTTCTCTTTCAACTTCAATTTCATTTACAACGTCACACATCTGCACTGACAGGACCTGCAGTGATGAAAAAGGAATGCATTTATGAAAAATACCTTACATACTTGACTGTGATGCTCTTCAAAGTTTGGCCACTGCCAAACTCTTAATTTGGATGTTAATCAAAATTGAAGTGCTCAGCAGACCATTCAAAACAAATATGTGTACACATTTTTTTCTCACTGCTATTTATTTTCTGCATCGTCACAGTCTCCAGTCTGATAATCACAAATCAGATTTAACGAGGGAATAATAGCAAGATTGGTCATACTGTACACATCAACATCTGATGACAAATGTGACCAGCCACTGACACAAAGCATATTCGATAATAGAGAATGAGCAGCGCTAAGATACTGCTGGAGAAGGTCACTACAGTCAGTGATGACAGAATAGGCCTGTAGTGTAGTGGTTAGGGTAAATGACTGGGACACGCAAGGTCAGTGGGTCTAATCCCGGTGTAGCCACAATAAGATCCGCACAGCCGTTGGGCCCTTGAGCAGGGCCCTTAACCCTGCATTGCGCCAGGGGAGGACTGTCTCCTGCTTAGTCTAATCAACTGTATGTTGCTTTGGATAAGAGCGTCTGCCAAATGCCAATAATGTAATGTAATACAATAGGAAATAGGACAGTGAATTGACATAGATATAGGCAAAATGATACCTGAGAGTCCATAACTCACAGTCTAAAACTATTTACAGATTTCATTATACTGTACATTTCAGATGGCTTTATTAGCATAATGATAATAACAATTTATTGCGGATGCTAAGAATAGTATATGCGCCATTGTACTAGGCTATGATATACAGTACATACAGAATAAGCTTTATTTTCTTGTCTTGGCCAGACCCATACCCATTACATCCCACAGGGGTATGTCCTAGGACCTATCCTATTAATTTTATACATGCTCCCCCTCGGGCAAGAGCCTGGATGAAGAAAAACTTGCCGCAACTGAACAGCAATAAAACTGAGGCCCTCCTTTTTGGCACATCCCACCAGCTCTGCCACTCTCCCTTAACCCATCTCACTATTTCTGGATCTCTCCTCCTCAGTCTCCAACCTGGGCATCACATTTGACCCCTCTTTGACCTTCGTCAAAATGCTGTGCAAATCTTCCTTTCACCACCTCAAAAATTTCGCAAAACTCCACCACATTGTCTCCCTGTCCAATGCAGACCAGCTTGTCAACGCCTTTGTCTCCTCAAGGCTGGACTTGAGGAGACAAGTCAGAAAAAATCATTACTTTTACTGCAATGATTCCAGAAAAGAACATCCAGAAGCTCTTTTTCTGCCAAACATGTTGATGGCATGTATGGCAAAAATGTTCAGCAAGGGATATCTTCATGCCACCCTTCCAAAGAGTTTATTGGTATGGAGGTGCCATTTTATGGTTCTTTTTTAGACTTGGTGACCCCATGACACAACCAATCTCTACAATTCTTAAACAGCGATCCTTGGGTTACTTGTGGCCTCCCTCCCCATCTACCTTACCGTCTGTGGGGATAATGTGTACTTGCATCCACTTCCTGGCAGGTTTGCAACCATTCCATGTATTTTACACCTTTTTATTATTGCTCTTACAGTGCTAGGTGGTATTCTTAACCATTTATGTATTTAATTGTATCCATTACCAGCCTCTTCTAAATTGACAATTCTTTGGCTTTTCCCATGCTAATGGGCGACAATGGGATTTTGCATGTTTGTCACCCAACACTTATACTGCAGTGAAACAGGAAGTGATGGAATGGCACATTATAGTTACTTTAGACTGAGATTAAGTAAATTAAGTAAAATTGTATTGATTTTACTGAGAATAAATGCATTGAAATAAAAGTATGTAGATTTCTCATATGTTTTTTAACATATACACTCATTGAGGACTTTATTAGGTAGACCTGGACACCAACCAATTAATGCAAATATTGAATCAGCCAATCATGTGTCAGCAGGTGACAGTAATGCAAATAACCACACATTACAACAGTGGTATGCAGAACAGCCTCTCTGAATACACAATGCATCAAACCTCCAAGTGGATAGGCTACTGCAGCAAAAGACCAATAAGTCAAAAAAAGAAGTCTAATAAACACCTAATAACGTGCTCAGTGAGTGTAGATTGTTGTCTGTTGCATCCTTTTTTCCTCCTTTTTATTTCAAGGGTGCCAATAATTCTGGAGCCCACTGAATAATAATAACAGAGTAAATCAGGAAGGAGGAAAATACCTTTTCATGGCACTATAGATTCTTACTATACAAAATGCAGATTTCACAGTCTATATTTTGAATTCGCACTTGATGACATTTCATGTTTTCATTTTATTGGGGGCAAAGCACCATGTTTATGTAGAAACCATGCAGGTTTTTCCAGAATAAACAGTAATAAAACCTAAAGGGCACATGGATGACTTGCAAAAAGAAGTAGGTCTGTGCTGGGTTATGGGAGGATACCACACACTAAGTGTTCCATAGATGAGACTAGTCACGTTATAATAACAATTGTCAGTGAAATGTTTAAACATTCCAAAAATACCATTTTCAACACAGCTGTTAAACGTGGCAGACACATTTTGCCTTTTGAAAATGAATAACGTTGTCTCTTGGAGCAACCCAGGAGAACTGTAAGATTGCGTGACCACATTATATTTTGTATAAACCATTCCAACAAATGATCACAAAGTCTAAGACGAATTTAAACAGTTTTCATCTTTGCCCTGACTAGGAACATGTAACAAAATCGCTACTGCAAACCAATGAAATACAAACATGTTTTGAATCTGCAGATATATAATATACAGTGCAGTCTGGAAGTATTTGGGCAGTAGTACAATTTCTGTAATTTTTGCCCTTTACTCCAGCACATGGGAATTGAGTGCAGGCTGTCACCTTTAATTTGAAGGTATTTACATCCATATCGGCTGATAGGACTGACATCCCTTTTATTACATTTAAGTAATAAGGACATTTGGCTTCTCAGCTGTTTCTGATTAGTAGGTTGTATTAAATTAGTTGCTTACTGCAGGTACAGTTTAAAAACCTTTCAGTATCTAGTCATGATTCTAGGCCTTTGATTGCCTTTGTAGTATGTTATTGGCGTTTGGTGTAATTGGTGCCAATCTGGTCAATAAAACCATTAAGAGGCTGAGGCCAACTGATACACAGGCCAAAGAATAGGCTTACCAAAATCAACTGTTTGGAATATCACTGTCCAAATACTATTCAACATGGTACACATTTATTTTAAGTATGTAGTTTTTGGTGTAAATGCATGTACAGTACTGCCCATTCCCTCATTCTGTCAGGTCTTACAGATATCACAATGTATACAAATGTAACTTTAGTTGGATGATCATTTGGAGGATAATCACAAATTACTTACCACACTGACATCAATAATAGCACTTTAATATTGTGGAAATACTAACAGAGGAAGCACGTTGCCAATTGCTGTTATCATTGTCTGTAATGTGCCCTTTGGAAGCATTTTGTCAGACCGAGATACAATGCAGGCAAGCACTTAAATCTGTGTACATTGTGTAATATAATCTGTACCCACACTATTTCTAAACTGGTAACTGGAAGTGGGTATTACTGTATTTATGATCACATTTAGAATAGCTGAATCTGACCATTGTCTTTCTACAGGGCTGCAACATATGCAAAACTTGAATTTGCATAAGAGCTGTCAGAGGAATCAAAGCTTTACAATTGTAACAAGTCCTTTGTCACTTTTGAATATTGTATTAGCAGCTTCAAAGGATCTAAGATTTCAGCACTAATTATAATTCGACCAAAATCCTGACAAGCCTTCTGAAAGTATATCTGGATCACAGAAGTACTTTATACTTTTTACTTTGCATAGCTTTCCAAGTGATATGCATGAATCCAATACAGTTGTCAAAGCCCAATACTACAGACTCCATTGACAAAACTTTCTGATTTTTCAGGGGTATGTAGAGCAGAAAATGCATATACTTTTAAGTATATCTTTTATTGGCAATCAACATCTATAATGACTGTGAACTCATATTCATATATGGCATTACAAAACCAATGTTGTATTTTAAATATAATTCAGCTGAAAAATCATCTTGGCAATCTTTTGAAAATGTAAGATGAAACCTTTTGGGCTCAAGGCAAAATGATTCCAGATAAATAATAAAGGTTTCTGTTATAACTGAATCTGATTAATTTTTGCAAAAGATGAAGGGCTTTGGTGTGCTCTAATAATATAAGTGCCTTATTTATTGTCCAACAGTGACATGCAAATCAGGCAGATAGTGGTCGAATGCAGGCAGACGGGAATAACAAAGGTAATCAAGCTTGTAGTAGCGGTCACAGGCAAAAGCACAAACACTGGGCAAACAGGTGTAGCAGAGATAATCCAGTACGTTGTCGAGGTCACAGGCAATTGTCCAAAACCGATAAGGCAGTCCACACAGGCAACGGTGCAGAACGTAATCCAAAAGTCAAAATCCAAGTCCAATCAAAGTCCCATAACAGGAAATCAAATAGATGAATCACACAACAGAATGAAAATCCAAAGAACAGAAGTCGGGGTAGAGCAGAACACGAAACAGGCAGGCAGAGAAACACTGGAAAGAACGGTCGAAACACATTATCTTCCAGAGTAACTGGGAAAACAGACAGGTTAACTGAAATAACGAACAGGTGCGGGGAAACAGGTAACGAGAAACAGGTGAGTGACAGAATTACAGAAAGTGAACTAGGACAACAGACCCGAGAACAATAGGCAGAAAACACAAAACGGTATGACAGGGGAGCCACAAGGCTCTAATCTGCAGCATATGGTAAGAACATTATGATGCAGATCTGTGGGAGTGTATGAGAACGCAGGTGTTTAAGAATCTTTCACACAAACACCTACTGTATAATAACCCATGTAATTATGTTAGCAACTGCCCAGACTGAGTAGCGACAGCCCACATGCCGCAAGAGCTTTCTGAAAGTATTAACTTGAAACAGTAAATTCTGTAGATTTTGGCATGGATTCATGGATTCTACAGAATAAAAGCAGTCTGCATGAAAATCTCCACTCCACTCTTTGAGTGACAAATAAACACAGTGTCGAGCCTGGACTTGAACATCCAAACAAAACATGACCTGGCAAGCTTTACAGCACTTTGACAGCTGTCAATTTGTCCTATCACTGTTTAATTTTCAGTTAACTCATGACCACCTACATTTCATTCTTCTGCTGTCAATTTATTTCACAGATTAACCTGAAATTCTTGTGTATAGTTCACTTGTTAAATATCTTTTTTGAATCGTTTTTGAATCCCTTTTCAGCCTGAGAATACTGCAGCTTATGTGCCAAACCTTTCCTGATAACTTTTAAATGTCATACCTGAAATGCATTTAGTTGCCCTCCTTTGTACTTATTTATGCAGTGTGGCGCCCGGGGCTGTGCACAATACCCTAGCTGTGGCTGGACAGAGGCATCGCATCACATAAATATAACCTTTGATTTATACTTTTTGCTATATATCACAACAGCCTCATTTTCTTTTACTGATAATGCCTGGGACCTGAGACTTCCAGTACTTCCCAAGTCCTTTTTCAAATTGAACTCTTTCTCTTTTTACTTCATCCAAAAGATATGCCGGGCCTAATTCATTTTTCCAGCTTATCAGTGATAACCCACTTCTGAATAACGTCCAAATTGCTTGCTAAACTGTTTGCACTTCTATGTCATCTGAACCTTATGTTGCTACTATTTTGAGCATGTTGGATTTGAAATGAAATAATTGATATGTGGTTAAAGTGAACTGTCAGCTTGCAGCATGTATCTTAACAATCTACCAAACAGTTGATTTTGGCACACCGAATCTTTTGGCTATGGCCTTGATCGATTTATTTGGATTCATAATGGCCTGCTTTACTGGCATTGACACTTCTTTAGTCAAACAACAGCAACAGACTCCAAATGCAAATGCCACGCCAATAATCAACTAAAGACCCTTTGTTAGCTTTATTATCTATGAGCTCATGATGCAAAGTGAGATATCATTCTCAATATTAAACTACACCAAAAAAAGTCATTTGCATTATCTGAAAAATCCTCTTCATATTTCCTCTGTCCTGACAAAAATTCCCTTTTCAGAGAGGGGTAATTATTATTAATGGCCTCCTGTCAAGAATGCTTTATGTTTCCACAGAGTATATAATTTATATTCCAACACAAAGATTATATTTTCAAAATGAGTAACATTCCCACCTCTTTTATTAGTTCTATCATAGCTGATGAGTTTAGAATGTCTCACTTTGGGCATACTTTCAACCTATCATAACCCCTATTAATTGTGACAGTCTCGAGTTCCAAAAATGTGTTTATGCTTCAAACATGTAAATGGACTTGCACATTTTACCTGCACAATCATTCTACCCTTGTACCACTACCAACTTCACTTTATTTGGGATATTTTCACAGATGTTACCACACATTACTGTAGCTTCCATACAGTAATCTCCCTACTTCCTACTCTTAACAGTCCTAAAGTGCTCTTTCCTAAAGGTGGTTTGTAAGACATAAATTCCTGAGAAAACTATCTGCTCCTACTCTTTTGCCATGCAGAACATAATAGCATTAGCTACGCAACTAGCTCCAACATGGGCCGTAACCACTGGATCCACCTTTGCTCTGGAGCTTGCTGACAGGCTCTAGGGGGGTTCTTACCCCAGCACCAGGCTGGCAACACCTCTAATGAATTCATTTCACTTCTTCGAGATTATGTTGCCACCTGGGTGCCCTTTTTTTAACCTGATTAAATTGATAACAAGTCACCACGTCTACTGTGCAAACCTTAGTCTTTGAACAGTCAGAAGTAGAAACCAGGTAAGAACAAGAAACCCTCCATGATGTCATCCAGTTACTTGTAGCCAGGGGAAATATGTGAAAAAAACACCTGGAATCGTATTGTATTATACTGATATTCACTTATGAACGACACACAAAAGCTAGTTTGCAAACTAATACTTCCCTAATTAAGATTTGTTGGCAAGGGCATTGTAAAATGTTACATCCTTACCTATTGATAGATGAGTCCTGTGATCTTGCAGTGAGGTGTGCTATAGACACAGTCTTATGTATTTTAGTTCTTCCTGAGTTTTGAGAACGCTTAGGAAAATATTTTTGTGGGAGGGATTATCTGATTAATATGGATAAAATATGTCAGCTATGGGTGGCCACAGAAAATGTTCTTTATCTGGGCAGCTCTGAAAGCTCTGATACAATATAACTAACTTCAAATTACATTTTTTCTTTGAAATCAGTGGCTTTTATCTGGAGATATTCATACTCTAGCCAGCTACAGCAATTAACCTTGACTGATTAGGCTCTTCCTTTCCGGAAGACAGCACTTTTAACAGGCTGCTTTGGCTTTTCCACTGTGAAAGCTGTTGAAATATCTTTGGATGAATACCCTATTCAATTGTAATCTCTGAAAGAAATAATCTACTATGAGATAGAAGATAAGAGTAGGTGTGGAGGCAATAAATTAGCATGCTATATGTCTCTTCCTTTTCAGGATGGCTGGAATAGGTCTGAAAATGCTTTGCCAAGCTTGTGAAAGGCGTGGCAGGACTCATTTAAGGTTACGAGAAAGATCAGCTTAACTCATGAGCTGAAACGGCTTATGTCAGAAGAATTATAAATGTAAAGTGACATAATTTTCCTAGTTCATCTTCATAAATTAAATAGTTGAATGATTTAATTTAGTGGAACAAAATCCATCCATGAGCACTGATTAGCCATATAAATATGTCAACCAATAAATATAAATTTGACCAAATGTGAATAGAATGTGGAATGATTGAGGTCTTGGTCAGAGAAATTGCTGAGGCATTTCTGATGCATGGATGTATAAGTCCATTATCAAATAGGAGGTGAAATACCAAGGGGGGTCTATGTTTCAATGAACACCTTCAATATTTAATGCCGTTTCCATTTGCTGTTTGGAATGCTCATGTGCAATGTGACATAGTCATTACTAAAGCTTTAATTTCTCTCTGAGAAATCACATTCCATTCAGCAAAAAGAGCTTTACAGCATGCAAGCATACATGCCAAGAGTAGTGACAGCCCGTTCACCAACACAGAGGACCCTGGGGGTGCTTTCATGAGTTCACGTAGGGTGGCCAGTAGATCACATGCACACACATTCTTGCATGCCAGAGAAGATTGTTGTGTCTATGCATAATATCTCCAACACATTCTCCTCCCTCTCTACCATAGTTTGGAATGCCTGGATCAACAGGGACAATTCAGCCAAATGTGAACCAAATACAACCAATTTATCAGGTTGAAAGCCAATCAAACATGAATGCTGTGTCAGTGCTACAACAGCTTCTAGGATCCGTGATATATGGGATACTGAAGCGTTATGGCTATCCTCCCATGGCAGGCTTCCCTTCTCCCATGGTTATGTTGTAAACTGTAGCTTCCCCACCATTCTGTAATGAAGTAGCAGCTACTCTAACTCTCATGTAGGTGTTGTTTGTTCAAAGTCACCAGGCACCATCAGCAAAATAGCTCTCATCTGACAGGGATTAAATAAAGCTGAGAAAATAATGCACTGAGAATAGTACAAATCTGCCATTTTATGAAGTACATGTGCATCCTAATCTAAAAATTCTTATGTGAATTACATTTGATTTGTTATGCAGGAAAGGCACAGAATACAGTAATACAACCTCTGTATATGCAGATACAAGGTGAAGGCTGCTTCTATGCCAGTCCTTTTAAGCCCCTAACTTGTACAGCATGGTTTTGCAAGGATGTGCATGTGTGGCATATCCAGCCCCTGCCATGTAAATGCAAGTGTTGTGAAAATGAAGGGGGGATATAGGGACCCTGGTATTACTGTACCATTTGCACTAAATTAATTGAACAATATTGTGCAAACCAATGGCATTTGATCAAAAACATGGACAGCCTGTAGCCTAGTGGCAAGGGTACATGACTGGGACCTGGAGGCCCCAGTGTAGCTACAATAAAATCTGCAGAGCTGTTGGGCCCTTGAGCAAGGCCTTTAACCCCACATCTCTCCATGGGGGATTGTCCCCTGCTTAGTCTAATCGACTGTAAATTACCTTGGATAAAAGCCTCAGCTAAATAACTGAATTATTTATATCGACTGTTAGGTATAAGTTTTAAATTTATGTATTTAACACATAATGCGCATTTTCACTGTTAGACATTGTGATGAAGCACGATGCTTTGACTACAGTTATTAAATAATTGTAGCAATTGCTAAAGAATGCATCTTAATATGAGAGAGCAGTTGCATGTTTGTAGTGCCAATCCTTTGAAACACATCCTATCCTACCACTTGATAAACGCTCAAAAACCTAGCAGGTCTGGGAGTCAACGGCATCTATAAGACAGTAATGGAAAGTATGATTCATGTTTAATTCCCTAAAAGGTACAAAACTGCCAGAGTGACAGATGTTTCATAATTATAAGCCACCACTTAATTATGCCTGACTGTTTTGCAACTTGATCAGTGAGAACAAAGAGCAGGGTTACATTCTGACAAGTGTAGCAGTCCTCTATGTACAATCATTTTAAATACCTATCTCTTGATTTATGTATTTGCCAGGCACATTCATCTTGAGTGGCTTCTGTTGCAAATGAGAAGGCAATAGTACCACTAATGGAATGCTATTCAATTAAAAGCAACCAATGCAGCCCAGAGTAATACATTTAATTCTGAATGTACTATAGGCATATTGGATTTAGGAATAAGCTTGATGTGGGCACTGTGGGCCTGATCCTGGCTTGAGACACAAATGAATTACGTGACTTTTCACGCAAGTTACGCAGGGATATGATAGATGCTTGAGGTGGAAGATCTGTGGGGATGAGCCAGGGTCATAGTCTGCAAAAAAAATAATAAAGTGATTGTGATGTCAGCTGTTAACTTTCCCTAAGCTTGGGAAAACCATTCTGCAGCCACGAAAGTGCAGGTTTTGTGCTGACATGCTGCCCCCAAGTGATGCACAGTGACAAGGCAGTGTCCTTGATTGTTCCTGAAAATGTAAAAAATATTGTCCAAATGATACAATAATTTAACAAATTGGCACATGGGGAGACAATGGACAAAGAAAAGACAGCTATTACGACTACATGGTTTTGTAGGAAAAACTTGTATATGTATAGATGAAAGACCTGAACTTGAGCCAACCACGCCGGCATTAGAGAGTAATGTCTCTCAACAATACCAGGGAGTGAGCTTGATGAATATACTCTCAGGCTGGAGTTTCACTCAAAACAAGATGTGTCCCATACTGTAGAATTCAGGGTTCTGTGAATCTTGGCTTGAGGCTTAGATGAGCAATATTATTCAGGGATATACATGACAACAAGGTGTAGCTGACAACGCGATGGAGCTTTAGCAAAGCTAATTTGTGAGTGTGGGTTTGTATTGTGAGTGAGAGGTACAGCTTTTGTATAATTGCGGATAGCAGATAATGACAGATAATCTCCACTTGGGAAATAAGCTATAAGCATTTTTCATGTAAAATGTTCAAGCTTGACATTAAAAGGCTTCCTTTATTTGAAGCCTGTGTTTAGTATGCATGGTAAACATGACACAAAATGATCATTTTCACACGTTGGCTATTCATCAATACCGTTTCACAAGATAAGTAACAAATAGTTAAATGGTTGCAAATTCTCTTTGCAGAATTGACAACTCATACTTTCACCATCAGACAACCCAACACAATCCAAATAAGCTTTTTCTTGTTTGTTTGTTTTTTCTGTGCAAAGTAATGCACATGTGAGGATTATAGCACCAGATTATCTCTGAATCCATATTGTACAGTTATGATTCTAGCACTATGAGATCCAAAACAGCTGTTGCATTGTGTTAATACAGGGTCAGTGTGAAATCCACTAGTATCAAATCAAGTTCATACATTTTTTGTCTGTTAACAGTCAAACAGTATCCACCCAGAAAAGAACTGATACAGATTGTATGGTTTATGAGATAGAAATGATCATTCATAAATGTGAGATGTAAGATTATTTTTGACTGTATAGCGCTCTAAGTACTGTATTTAATTAAATGTTGCATTAAACAAGTATAGGCATGATACAGTGTTAATAAAATGTGCCTGTAATTTAGGAAAACAATTTATTCACAAAATTGCTTGTTGCATTTAGTAGGTGTATTAAGAAACAAAATATTTTTACAGCATAATTAGGCAATATTCCATCCATCCATTATTTTAACCCGCTTATCCTGAACAGGGTCGCAGGGGGGCTGGAGCCTATCCCAGCATACATTGGGCGAAAGGCAGGAATACACCCTGGACAGGTCGCCAGTCCATCACAGTGTCGAGGACCCGGCCCTAGGCCCCCCTGATGAGAGATTGACGGGGGATGGGTTAGAAAGGAATACATTGTTAACCCCTCGCACACGCCATCGAGGTGGTAGTAAGAACGCCCGTAAGAAGAAAAATATGTGGTTCAGAGAATGAGCAGCCATACTTGTCAGTAGAGGAGTCTGAAGTCGGGGGACTTAGATTTAGGGTTTTAAGGAGCAAGGTTAAAGTTCTGACTGAGAATACCCCAACCCTACAGGGGAGGGGCACAATGCCTGGCTAAAAAATAAGGAAAACGGAGGAGAAGTACGAAGTGCAAAGTCACGTCTTTCGAAAGTCTGGGTCCTGATCCTGCCCCAGATTCCCAAACCAATGCAGCTGTTCAAAGAGCTCATCAACAGCAAGGAGGAGGGATCAAATCCCGCAGAAAACGAGATGGCTATATTTAGGGCATGAGTGGTAATTATAATCTATATTACTTGTAGAAGTAGGAAAAGTAATACATAGAAGTAATACATTATAAGTTTCCTTTTATTTTTATGTCTTTTATTTTTTAGAAAGATACTATATACGATATAAATAAGTAGTAGACCTTAGGGGTGTTCGTACCCATTGTATTAATGGAAGTTCAGTAGCTTTTATCTCCGTGAAGGGGGAGCCATAAGATAAGGTAAAGGCCAAAGAGGAGGATGGATATAGGAAGGGTGTACCTTGATTTTTAAACATCGTGGTGGAAAGGTAATTTAGAAAGAGCTAAGAGGGGTATATGTAACTTGCATGTGATTAGCAAACTGCAAAAGATGATATGTACACTGTAATCTGTACAACTCTATTCTTTTGATTGATTATAATAAAATATATCTTACTATAATCATATGTGACAAAGAGTCTTTAGAGGAAATACATTGAATACAGGACATCGATTACCAGATTTGCATCACACCCTTCACTTCGAGACTGGGCTGGAAGTTCAGTAGAACTTACCAGGGCTCCAGGACGTTCGGAGTACTTGAGTTCGTCCCCGAGACACCTCATGGTGAGGTACTGCTCGTGGGAACGTGAGGTCTGAGCTCGGCAAGGGGTCCGTGGCTCACGACAACAGGGCACACACACCATTCACTCACACACTCATACCTATGGGCAATTTAGACTCTCCAATCAGCCTAACCTGCATGTCTTTGGACTGTGGGAGGAAACCGGAGTACCCAGAGGAAACCCACGCAGACACAGGGAGAACATGCAAACTCCGCACAGAGAGGCCCTGGCCGACGGGGATTTGGACCCAGGACCTCCTTGCTGTGAGGCGGCAGTGCTACCCACTGCACCATCCGTGCCGTCAATTAGGCAATATAATTTGCTCAACATAACAAAGCTACTGGTCACAATAGTAAACTTCAACTGAAAAATATTTGCCTGGGCAATGCTCCTACATTTGAACTCAGATGGAATTAAAATTGACCTGACCATGCTTTGTCTCTATGAATCCATACCCTGAGCTGGCCAGAAGAGGATGAACTCCCCCGCTTCAGACAGTTTCTTTCAGTATAACACACCAGGGAGCTTTTCCTTCCTACTGTCGCCTTACGCTTGCTTTTTGTGGGGGTTAATGCCAGAGTGTACTGTGTATGATGTTTATTGATTATAAAATTATTTTTGTATGTTTATTGATACAAACTACTGCAGGTGAAGGACACAAATGAATGATGTTTAAATATGATATATTGTCCCTTTGACCGCCACTTCCCAGTTTAATATATTCCACAATAATTAAATATATTTCTCATGCACATTTGGCTTTGGTGAATTACATCTTTCAAAGCTACCAGAAAAACTATAGTACAGGTAGGTGAAAATTTAAAAATGTTCAGTGTTTCAATGTTCAAGTTCGTTTTACTAAATTATGTTAACACGCAGTTATCCAGCATTGAATATTACATTTTGCACATGATCCTATAAGATACCTGGGCACGCATCATGAACATCTGCTGATCTGCCTTAACAGTAGGCTACGACATGTACTGAATTCATGAAACTGAATTCACAGAGCAGGTTGTCTCTGCAGTAGGCTACGACATGTATTAGGTTAGCTATATCTGACCACCTTCGATCACAAATATTCGTAGGATGAGCGCCTGCAAGTTGGATGTGTGGATATGACAATTATGACAACTAATCTGTAGCCTGTTACGAAATTAACACCAGTCACATTTTTGTAAAAAAAAAAAAAAAAAAAAAAGTGCCAGCCAGGCTTCTTTCTTCATCTTTTCGTCTAAATCATGCCGGTCAGGACTTTTTAGCGTGGTCATATAGTGTACCCGAATTAAGATACAATGCGTTCTGGAGTAATTGCAAGATTGCGCATGAAAGGAATGGACTTACCGTAGTCATCATGGAGTTCAGAGTTAAAACGACGATGATACACTTTGAAACATCCATTTCGTTAAAGGAAGATGAAGGAATCTTCGAAGTTATCGCACTGAATTGTCCTACCAATTCTTGAATTCAGTCGGCGGCAAACACTTAATAAAAGTTGACCGCTGCCAACAGCACTGATGCCTTTTCCTGAACTTGTATTGTGAAATATCACTTCTACTTCAGCGAAGTCTGGTTCTCGCGTATTTCTAATACACCCACTAGCTGCATTTGGAAATCGAGTGAGGCTTGCCCCAAATGGGAAGTAACCAATAGACTGTCAGAGAAATTCTATGTCGACGCCCAACCAACCTGCCAACGACAACCTGTCAACGGAATTTAATTCCTCTAGCACTGAAACACATTTATTGATGAATAAAATAATTGCAGAAAAATTGTTCGGTTATGATAAGAATCATATAATACACGTATAAAGCGTTAATTGCTTTTCCTGTTTTTATTTGTCTTGCCAGCTATACACGGTTACTATATATCTTCATTTATATTTCTCTGTTTGTTAACCTCTGGTAACGATATTTCTATCATACTACTACAAAGAGACAGACAACACGGACTTTTAAGTATAATATTTAGGATTTCTATCATTGAGTACTATCTTAAAGACTCAATTGGTACTTTTGAAGAAAAAAAGGATTGCGCAAAATATCAGAATGACAAATTAGGCTTAAGGTAAGTGCAGGACGCATAAATCGTATCTCGGTCTCGTTATACGTTGGGACACTTTCGTAGTAGCTTAGCTGTAGCCTACTAAATATCACAGCTTATAAAATATCATCAACAACGAGGTGAAAACAGAGGTGCTCAGGGGAGAATGATCAGACTAAGAAAAGCTAAGAAAAATGCTCAACTAATCTTTTTTTGTCACAGCAGTGGTGTGCAGAAGCACTACACTTTGAACCTTGAAGCAATGGGCTACAGCACCAGAAGAGCATGCCAAGTTCTACTCCCACCAGTTATGATGGGGAAGATGAAGTTACAGTGGACAAATGATTGGAAAAACTGGACAAGATTGGAAAAGCATTGCCTGGACTGACGAATCTCAATTTCTGCAGCAACATGCAGATGGTTGGGTCAGAATTTTGCATAAACAGCATGAATCCTACCTTGTGCCGGCTGCTGCCGGTAGTGTAATGGTATGGGGAATGTTAGCCAAGATTTAAATGATGCCACATCAAACCTAAGCATTGTACCTAACCATGTGTATCCTTTTATGGCCACAGTCAACCCTTTTTCAAATGCATACTTCCAGCAGGAGACTGTGCCATGTCACAAAACACACATCATCTCAAGCCAGTTCCATGAACATGGACTTCAATTTAATCCAATGGCCTCCACAGTCCCAAGATCTCCATCTAATAAAGCACCTTTGGGATGAGGTGGAATGGGAGGTTCGCTTTATGATTCTATGGTCAAAACGACTGCAGGAACTGTGCGATGCTGTAGAGTCAACCGGGACAAAAATCCCTAAGGAATGTTTCCAGCACCTTCTTGAAGCCATGACACTAAGAATTCAGGCTGTTTGAGGAAAAATTTCCGATTTTGGGGATTTCCTGGAAATCACTAAGAAGGTCAAGGAAGTCTTTGCAACATTTTTCTGTAGTGTTGCATATGCTTGGAAGGAAAATGTAGATGGCTGAGCTTGTCTGGCACAAGCTTAAGCCGTATAGTCAGCAAATTGCTTGCAGTGTGGCCAGTAAGATACTGTATCAGTCAGGTCACCAAAACATAGAACAGCTTTACAAATAAATATATTGAAGGGGTAGGAAGCCATCTGGACTGGCCCATACACTTTCTCATATGTCTCCAAGAACCCATATGATATATTGCGTGAACCTGTGAACCACAGATCTCTTCTGGTACCCTTATAGCACCAGGATGCCAAAGAGCTGGTAGAACATTTAAATATGATTAATACGCTCCCATTCTGCTTGCATATCTACATGTTGCCAGTGCCAAAGGTGCATATCCATTCATTTCAGGCACTCAGAATGAAAGCATCTGTCATTAAAGAGTGAAGAAGTACAAGATCAAACCGCTTTACCAGCATGCCAGATGTCTGGTGCTGAACCACAGAGATATATTCAGCTTGTTACCTCATTAGTCAGCTGTCTCTTTTCACAATTTCACAATCATAAATGGTTGTATAAAATGAGAAAAATTTTATCTGGCATCAGACAAAAAGAGCCTCCCAAGCTCATTGAACTCATAACATTTTTTGTGGGAATTTATTGCTTCTGCAGACAGGAGGACTTCAGACCTGGGCCACTGCCCTGCTTTCTACAAAGCCAGGCAGGGAAATCAGTTACCAGCTGCTCATCCTAACACATACTGGACAAAAAGAACACTCAATAGAGCTTAAAATAACGCTCACCTGCATGCAATTCTCTCACGATCAAGTTGAAATTTTTGTGTATGTGCACAAGCTTAGTATCCAGCCCCTTTAACTGCCACAATTAACCATACAGTACATGGTTCATGGAGGGTGACATGTGAGTATGACATGAGGATGTGAAAAAAAACTTTCAGACTATTGTTTATTTCAAAATAAATTTTATTGAACTTATAGTAAAAAAAGAACACAGTTTGAGGACAACTAGTTTCACTTTGATGTCTGTTCCCCTGCTGCTGAACATTTGGATCTTGTACTAAAGCATTTGCGCCACCATCCTCACATTCTGTGCATGGATGTCAGGTGGCATGGCCACTGTAATCATAGGATGGAAGCTCTTATTATAGAATATGCACAGCCAGCATAAATGGATTTAGTTTGTACTAAAGAATAGTTGCTTCTTGTTGAACTATTGATTCTCGGTGATGAAATGCAACAGGTATATCAACCTCCATACCTGCATACCTATACCAAAATGAATCATACAGTTCAATCAAGCAGAGATATATGAGTGGATGACATGGTAGTGAACAGGTTACTTGGACCTAATTGTGTACAGTACTGGCTTATATGGCTGTGTTTTATTTTTCATGAAAACATTTGAAGCTATTGGTTGACTCGCATGTGGTATATCTATTTGAAGCACTTAGTGCAGCCTGTAGCATGAAATCCAATGCTTCTATTGTTGAAATGGGGTGTAGTCAAATGATTTTTCATCTGTGTTCAGGAAATGCAAATCACACCTTATACCAAAAAGGATTTTACACTTTTCTACCTTGTGGACAACCTTCTGAGATTGCCATTCCACTTGTTCTATTGTGGAGAAACAGAATCCTCGTATTGACTCCAGCATTGAACTTGCTACAAATCACTAAATGTATGACATGCCCAGAACTGAAATGCCAGAGGGGCTAAAAAATATTTTAATCGGAACTCTTTGGATCAATAATAAAAGAAAGACGACTAAAACTTCAGGGTCCAAAAATGATAGGACATGGCCCTCACAATATTATATTTGATTACGCATTATAGTTTGTTTAGGGAAAAACTACAATGAGTAGACAGTACACCACCTAGTTGATCTATGTCAAAGGGTGACCCAATAATGGGACTGAATGTTGCAACTCCATTTACTGTGTCTAAATAAGTTATGTTTCCAGCAGTGTACTGTGTCATGAGTTGGCAGAGAGAAGGAAGGCCCATTTATCCACATGTAAAATGGAAGATTGAGAAATACTTGGAAATCATGTGGAGTTCTTGCAAGCTGAGAAAGATGGCAGTCAATCTTTGTCTTTGTGAGGCAGAAGCTAATTCACAGTTTTCTCTGCAGGATCATTCTTATTACGCTGTCGCACATATTTTTTATTTTACCTTCATTTTACCGGGTTAGTTAAAAATCTGGCCAAGAGAGACCTAGCCAAAATAGCAGCACATCTAATTTCAGAAAATACAACATAAAAGCATAAAAGTATGCAAGTACAAAAACAAGCAGAATGTGCAAAATACAATCCGCAAAAATATATAAGAAGCCATTGCATCAGGGGTGTATAAGATGATGTTGGCCTGAATTATTTCAAATGGCAATGCATTTGCTATTTGGCAATTATTTACAGAGACCAAGAAAAAAATGGGAGATTTTTGCGCTGTCACATTTAATGCATAGGAACTCTGCCGATTTATAAAATCCATTCATTCTTTGGAATATATCACATTTATATTTTCATATTATAAGCATCTTGAACGAACATAGAAAAGTCATTGACTTGATGATAAGGTTTATGTGAGGTGGAATATCCAAAGGGAGAAAGATATAGTCACACAGATAAATGATAACATCCAGTGTATGACTGTGTTATATTGAACCACAGCCATTGCTACTAGTCAGTAGCCAATCCCAGAGCATAACTGCAGGACAGAGAAATTGCTCAAAGTGCATGTCAAAAACCATTAGACAGACTTGAGAGATATGCACCTACATTTACGCTTATGTGCATCTGGGAACTGAACTGTGGAGCATGTCAATCCGGACTGCTTAGATCACAAATGAATCCAGGTCATACAAATTGAAGGGCCAGCCTTCATTTCACTAGTGCGACAGTCTAAGGTAGTACTCTTGTTATTATTAACCATAGTGACTGAAAATTATTT
Source organism: Conger conger (assembly GCF_963514075.1). Lineage (NCBI taxonomy): Eukaryota > Metazoa > Chordata > Actinopteri > Anguilliformes > Congridae > Conger > Conger conger. The sequence continues at coordinate 51,121,187 of NC_083763.1, read as the reverse complement.
TGAATTGACACAAGGAAGAAGAAAATGCATACAATGCAGGATTTTCAACTTGAAAAACCATGCTCAATCATTACTATGATGCACTGGCAACCTGTGTCTGTGTTTACTTCTGCCCAATACCTTGCTTATCGACCTGTATTTGCTATTATAAAAATAATTTGGGATGTTCAGTTGGGCATGACTCTATGCTATATCTAAAAAGCATTTGCCAAATAGATAAGGAGGAGGAGTGCAAGAGGGAACGTGTATGGATTGGCTGTAGGCAGTAACAGCTGTGGCTGGGTTAGTGAAAGAAAGTGTTGCCTTGGTGGCTAACCGCTAACCAAATTGCTGGTCAGTATTCAATATTCAATATTCAATATAAATGCTAACCATTTACCATTTACCAATAACATTAGGAAGCTGCCATAATTAGCTAGCTAACTAAATTCAGTTATTTTTGCTAATGTTAGCTGGCTGGCCATGATGGCCTGAGAATTTGCTGTGGGTCTGATATTTTACAAAGCAACAACTTCTCATATGACCACCGGTGGAGACATTTGCTGAAATAGATACAGTCAGACTATGTAAAGCTGCAAAACAAATAATTATAATAAAAGGACAATGATATACAGCTTATGTAACAATTTTGTTGTGCGGCTAGAGCAGACTGAAATACATGGGTGCTGTGTTGACAATGGCACAGGGCGGATCAAACAGGCACCGGTGAATCGCCGACAGACAGAAACAGCAGGCATAATGAGAGGCATAGTCGCTGTCACAAGCGAGAGTCGAAAAACAGAAAGGCAGTCCAATAAGACAAAGGTACAGAAGGGAGTCCAGAAATCAAAAATCGAATGTCCAATCAGAGTTAGACAACGAACAGAAGGAGAATCCAAGAACCAAAGGTAGGGGGTACACGAGACAGGTTGAAGCATGAAACAGTGCTGGAAAGAATGAGGTAAAACACATTAGAATCAGGCAAAGAATAGACAAAGATATTTGATGGGTATATATACACAGGTAAATTAACTGAAATGACAAACCGGTGTGTAGAGAACAGGTAACGAGACACAGTTGAAACAAATGAATGAATGAAAGGACTATGGAAAGAGAGAGTAGACAAAAAACACAAACATAGGACAAGAAACAGAATATGCTAAAACAGAAAGGACACGGAGTATGACAGATTCAATATGATTTGTTAATTGTATGTCATTTGTGTAACCTTGAAGTACCACTTTTTTAAATCATTGATTGTTTATAGATTTAATTAATAAACACGAAGATAAAACAGATTCATTCAAGTAGCAGCTGGTCCAGCATTTCAAAATCCAAAATCAACAAAACATTTGATTGATTATTTTTCAAATGAGACAAACCTCCATTACATTTCTGCACCTCATGTAGTCTTCTAAAAATAGACTGACACATAGTGCACACTGCACAGTAATAATCAACAGATGCCAAGAAATGTGCAGTGAACTTCTGAATCTTATATCTGGTCAGCTTTTAAGCGCTTGTACATTCCCCAGAAACAAAAGATCAGTCCTAATGGCCTGACAATATCTCCAAGACTCATTTTGTATTTGAGTCTTAAGGGGAAACATGAAATGTACTGGACTATTATGTAGGGTTCTTTGATCCACATCACTGACCTTAATCCCGATTCCCCAGCACAACAGTAGAATGGGCTTATCCATTGCCTTAATTTCATTTTCATTGAAGTGTTGTTTGCCTTGTTGATTATAACAGTGAGAAACATTTCCAGTGTGTCTGAACAAATAGAAAGTAGCAAAAGGTAAGAAACATATTTTGCCATCAGATGAGAAAGCTCTCTGTAACAATTTAATATATCTCCCATGTAAAATATTAAGACTTTTTGGCATAATGTAGCAAAGATTAAAAAAACATGTTATTAATGTATTTTCAGAAAATACAGAAAATGACAATGGGTCCCCCTGTGTTTTAGTGAGAGGCATTGGACCATTAATTGGAACAATTAATCCTTGATCAAAATAAAAAATATATATAAAATATATATATATATAGAGCCATTAATATGTCTGTGTGGGTTGGTTTATTTAACCAGTTTATTTAACCAGCATGCCCGCAATACTATTTGTGCAAAACAGTGTCTGTGATGGCTCCCCATGTCATGAAATGATATAGCAGGTCTACTGAATGCACAGTCGTTTATTCATTCATTATCCTAACCCGCTTATCCTGAACAGGGTCGCAGGGGCTGGAGCCTATCCCAGTATACATTGAGCGAAAGGCAGGAATACACCCTGGACAGGTCGCCAGTCCATCGCAGGGCACACACACCATCCACTCACACCATTCACTCACACCATTCACTCACACACTCATACTTATGGGCAATTTAGACTCTCCAATCAGCCTAACCTGCATGTCTTTGGACTGTGGGAGGAAACCGGAGTACCTGGAGGAAACCCACGCAAACACGGGGAGAACATGGAAACTCCACACAGAGAGGCCCCGGCCGACGGGGATTCAAACCCAGACCTCCTTGCTGTGAGGCGGCAGCGCTACCCACTGCACCATCCGTGCCACCACAGAGTTGTTTATTGAACGGAAAATTAACATGGTAAAAATGATCAGTATAATTCTCAGCAGTATTTCATTTTAACCTAGCATGACCTAACTCAAACCGCAGTCACGCTTGTACAAAACAGCACACAGCATCTAGAATGATCTCGGGTTAAGTGCTCTGCACAAACACCATAGGCACAAACACCTGGGACACAATGGGAAAGAGGTCTACTTTATACATAAAATGTGCGGTGGTACTTTGCCCTCAATCACTGTTGCTTGAATTTACATTAAAATGAATGCCTACGGATATATGAGACATTTCAGATTTTAATGAGTGTCCCTCAATGATTATGGAAAATGACTTCATTGTTATTCTCTGATTAAAGTTGCATGCCTATTGTTTGTTGTGGATTACAGTTAATTGCATGCAGATAGTGAAATTTACAGTGCCAAATGCCATGCAGTCTTACTTATTGCCTTTCTTTAGCTTTCATGGCAGAACATAAAGTACGAACGTAAAGTTGTTTTAGTGTGCACCAAACTTCATCCACCTTCTTTCTGCAAGATGCATGGTAAAATGACAAGCTTTTTAGAAAAGTGATAATGCCTTCAGACAATCAGTGAGTGAAGCAAGCAAGCGGAATGAGAAAGCCTAAAATAGCCACTTCAAGACATAGCCAAGCAGAAGCACCTTTCCTCTAGCCTACTCGAGAGTTATCATAATATTTGAATTTAAACATTAATTAAAACATAGTTACACTTTCTTATCTCAGTTACTTGCTCTTTATGCCTAGAATATTTAATTTACAAGATTTATTTAGCTGTTTACCAGATTGCCAATTGAATTGTTAAGGTGTTAGGCTTTCGCTGTTTTTTGTAGAATTAAAAGCTCTATGGTTGTATGTGTAATGTGTTCTTTGCCTGAGGCTGTGGGGTTTATTGCTTTTTCCTCCACTTCATTTGAGCTGCTTTGGAGAATGGAGGCGTATGGAGGCTGTTCAATGTGCAGTAGCGTATCTGCTGATATATTTAAATTTGTATTGTTCCAAGTGTGACCACCTTCTGAAACATTAATGGGGGGAAATCACTTCAACAACTAATCTCAGATTAATCTGAATACACATCCCTCTGTGATTTACCATAGCGAAACAGTGGAATGTTGGAATTTGATCAAAGGGAGTCTCTCATTTTTATTATAAAACGGGAAGGACAAATCTCGCAATCTAATTGGTTCATGGCAGTGATAAAATTTCTAAATACCACTGCTGTGTGTTCTATTGCTTGTTTACAGTTCTATTTGCTCGTCAATCACTTGCAACAATGTTGCCCAGAATTTGCAAGTAAGCAGGGACGCAGAGCTGCACATTGCCTCCTCTTCCACGTGATTCAGAAACTATCCGATGCGGGTCTTGATTTGCGAAAGAGATTTGTCTGTAAGCAGGCAGAAGTGCGAGCGCTTTAGAGTGACCGAAACGTGGAAACAGAGAAAGCAGAGCAGCGCTTCTCCAAATAATAAAACGAGTAGACCTACGCAACGGATCCCCCTAATGTTGGACAGTTTTTCAGTGCTTGCACAATGGTATAAATGAAAAAAGGCAAAAACTCTTGTTTGCGCACTCACGGTAGTTTGTAAGTTAACTACCGTAAATCCTCAAATTGTGGCCTGGGTCTTTTATTTACTTAGGCTGCACAAAGCACAGGCCTTTATTTGGGGCAGGCTTGTATTCAAGGCAGGCATTTATTTCTTATTCGGCTTCTGTTGTAGAATTTTATTCTTAAGGATCTTTTTTTCCTAAAGTGCGTTTTATTGTGAGACATACGTTTCGTTTGGAGCAGCATACCGGTAGGCTATCAAAAGATTTTCGCTTTGGTTTGGGATTTAATTGACTTTTGGACTGTTTGATTCTATTGCTAAATGTTGGGACTGATGGGCACTGAAATCTGGACGGTATTTGATGGTTCACTGTTAAGCTTTATGTAGTTGAAAGACTGTCGGGATTTCCAACCGTCTGTTTATTGCGAGCCAAGGCAGCCGCTTTCATTCATTAATTGAACGTGCGCTGTGCTGTAAATACATGGAAACCTTATTGCGTAGCCAAGTAGCCTAAATTGAGTTAATTTTTTATTTTGCCTGATTTACTTTTTATTAAATTCGTAGGCTGGAATGCCTCGCGGCAACAATTGTGTTTAAATGTATACTGCTTCTGCCTTTGGCAAGCTACTCAGAAGGGGGCGGCAAGCGACTGGTAGCTTGAGAGCAACGTGTTGGAGACCCATGGTGTAGGACAACGACTTTTCATTGGCAACAGTATTAAACCAACCAACAATATAAAATATTAAGAAGAGCTCTTTTATTTCATTGAGTTAAATCGAAACAATGTCTTCTAGTGCTCATGGACTGATAGCCGTACTGGTAGGCAACATTACCCCGGCTATTATCCGAGGCCCGGCTTCAAATAGAATCCCGGACACAATTTGAGGATTTACGGTAAACTAGCGAGTTTGACAAAACAACGTTAGAGTTGACTAATGTTGCATAGCAATCACGTGGCACTATTTACAAGCATGCTGAACTACTTTCTTGTAAATTATTCTTGTAATGAAACTTCATAAAAAAACTGTTCTAATTGGATTGTGTCTATAATATATTATCTGCTGTCCGTCGGGCCGAACAACGCCGCTCAGCTGTGATACATTGTCTATGTACTACTATCTGAGTTACTGCTTAAGTATACCCATGATTGTGTATATCCTCATATAGCATTTACAGTAAATAATCCTCTGTGAATTTGTACCAAATGAACAGGAAAAGCCAAAGTGTCTTTGACCTATGTGAGTTAAATTATTTAGTGGAGTGACAGAACATCCTCAACCTGAAGGAGAAGGTTGAGATTAAATCACTATCTACTTGAACAAGAAGTTTTAATAATTCAGCAGACATGCTCCAGATGAAGTAGATAAGTGACTCTTGATTGACCATCACACATCTTACCTTTAATTACATGGTTTCATTAGGAGTGTCGCTTTTTTGTTTTTTACATATAATGCCGGCTATTGCAATTTTAATATCCAGATGTCAGTTCATTTCAGTGGAGTTTCTAGACTCTAAATGAGTCGTGACACATTAAACCTCTTGACAACCAGAGCAGCAGAATGTGAATGTGAAGTTCACTTTTGATTAATGACCACATTACATTAGTAAAATCTAGAGTGCTTTTTGATGACTGCCCTTATGCTATGTTTTTATATAAATATCACCACTCTGTGAAATACTGAAGGTTTATATGAAAATATAAGAAAGAGAAGAAATAATATACATGCCCGACACATATTATTGTTGAAGCCTTCCATTTCAATTGGTTTATCCGGAGGATTTCATTAATAGTGAAGATGGGGGTATCAGTCACGTGGGTGACTGCATCACAATGATTACATGTGATATTGAATGAATAATGCAGTATTGCAGTGGTGCCTTTCTGTGGCACATTTACACTATTAATCATTTTAAGGCACACCATTTTCTCTGAATAGCAGTAACATTTAAGATATATTTACCTAAACAGCCTCCACTCAATAATTGCATTCCTTATGATTTATAATAAATTATTTTATGTAATTATTACCACACCAAATGAAATGTGAACTGTACTAGTAATCATTTAAATTGTATTGGGGCAGATTTAATCAATTGCACTTACAGTGTATGCAATAAATCAAATCCTCTGGATTAATCCACAACCTTATCGCAATAACGACTAGTTTACAGGCACTATCTCAATATGGAATTAGAAGGAATGGGGAAATTTAGTTTTCATGGACTGCTTGACACTCTTGCTTCGGAGAGATCAGGGTCCATTGTGACATGGGTTCAGTTGTTACACAATGTTAGTGCTCGATCAGAAACAAGCTAGCTTGCTGTAAATCACATTGCACACAAAACAGACCGCAATCTCCCTCAAAATTGATGATCAGACCATTCCTTAACCCTATCAATTTTGCCCCCTTGTTGTTTAGTTGTTGATGTCTGAAATTATTCTTGCGTTCATATTTATGTCATATAAATAAGTTTAAAACTGCCAAACAATGATGCCCGATTGTTAAAAAGACTCTCCAGTAGCAGTTTAGATACTTATCAACATCTTATTTGCAAAGCAGGTCAATAAAACTCTGGCCTCCCCCCTTGCCACGATCACAGTTTACTACCTCACTACAGACTCAGACAATAAAAGGCATATTCTAACATTCATTGATACTATTTCTCTACATCAAAAAATTATGTTCCAATATTAGAACAAAAATACACAATTCAGAAGTTTCATGAATAAACACAGTGTTTTTTTTCCTACCTCACTTTTATTACACGTCAGGCTGACATATTTCAAGTTTGGTAGAAATATAAGTTCGTTTTTATTTGATACAGACATATTTATGGAACCAAATATCCCACGTGGTTATGAAGCTGCTGTACAACTGTTTTCTGACTAACGTTACCTAATTATACCTAAGCGACCTCAGCGAATATTGTCTTGAACTACTTCTTATTGTTGCATAAATGCATTGCTAGGTCATTTCAGTACCAAACTAATATAAAAGATGGTAAGACGGGTTTCCTACCCTTTCCACCAAGGTATAATGTGTCATATTCAGGTGACGGGCAGTTTAGGAATATTGCTGTGTTCGCATAGCAGAATGAATATACAGATGTGTGTAATTACAGGATTTGGCTATAGATAGACCTGTAATTGTACTGGTTACCAGGGATAACGTGGCTAACTGGGCTCTGGTTCAATTTTAAATGTGATGCAGGTTGGTTAGAAAGCATTAGGGTGAGTAAACCTTTTTGGAGAGCTTTTTGGACACTTTGGGCATGCTTTATACAAACATACTCTCATATTTGTGAATAAAACACACGTGAAGGTTTTGTGGACTTCATGTGGTTTTCAGAAAAAATAAATTACTAATTAAGAAACATTGAAACATGACATGTAAATGTATTGAACTAAAAGTATATAGTTTTCCTGTTTGAACATAATGTATAGATCATTATCCATGTTGTTTATTATATGCAGCCTTTTATTCTCACATGTTTATGGAGCCCACTGTATACCAATATTGGCATGATTTGGCTCATATAAATAAATATGTAATTTCAAGAATTACATACAGTGTAAACCCGTGACTGGGATGTTCTCGAAGACAAAGCAGAAAAATAGAAACCAAAAGCAAGTGTACATTTAAACATATGCTTCAATGCATTTCTTGATTAGCAGAAGTTTTCATTAACAATACAAGTTGATATATCCCTATTGTTATATAATATATGTAATATAATGCAATAACCATTCAAGCCAGATAACACTGAAGGGTCCTCGGGGAAGTAGCAACCGTTAAGAGCAGAGGCAATGTCGCTTTTCACTCAGCATGCAGGCAAGTGTGCCTATCCCAATAAACATGGGCAGCCAACCATTGCTTCTTTCTCCGTGCAGCCCTGCTATGCAGTCAGTACACTGAAGGCCTCTGCCTTAGGCACATCGACCAGAGGAGTCGCTAATGCACAAGGACTAACCTGCCAATCAAAAATATGCTTTTTTGAAGTTATGTCACAGTGTGCATGTCAAGTCCCACTGGCACAGTTAGGACTTAGATCATGAGTGGAGCTGTGCATGCTACCTGAGAAACCCAAGGATACAGTCTGAATTATACATTTTTGAATTCACGTTGTTTTTCAGTATATCTCTATCCATTCTCCATGTGTAAGATTTTGTAATTAAAGCTGGACGAGAGCCTTAAGCTACAATTGGACAGCTTTCAGATTTGCTGACAATTAAGTGGCACTTGGATATAAAACATGTAAACACTTTCTGTCCAGAATCCTATTTAGAATTCAAGAAATACATTTTTAAGTCTGCCCACATTCCAGGTAGGACATGCCTGGGATTCCTATGAACGCGACATGGATTTAATAAATGCCTGGGCTGAGGCAGGGTAACACTGCAGTGGTAAGCATTAGCACAAAGAGTTTGAGATTGTTAGCTGCATACTTCACACGGTTTATGATTGTATCTCACCACTTACTATCATCTTGAATGTGTTCCTTTCACATTTACTGTAGGTTTGGCTTACTAAAACCAGTAAAATCACCTAACCCCCACTTGTTCCTGACAAGCTCATTGGTACCTTGCATGGCAGCCAATTGCCATTGGTGTGTGAGTGTGTGTATGAATGGGTGAATGAGAAGCATCAATTGTACAGCGCTTTGGATAAAGGCGCTATAAAAATGGCAACCATTTACCATTTACTTCCTGGTACAAGTAAAAAAAGGAAACAAGGATCAAATGGGAATACAGTGCCTTTAGGGAACTAGAAGGAACAGACACCATACAAGAGGTAATGAAAAAGGACCACTATCAGTGCTGAACAAGGTTAATCAGTGTACGATTGTTCATGTTGAGTGGCTCTCAGGTCACCTTGGCAACCAGCCCTGGTACTGTTAGTGTCTTTATCGCTTACTCTTGCCCATTCAGGCCCAGTGAATGTCTCTGGCCAGGATGTCTGGAAAGACGTGTCACAGACAGGTGTGCTGCTGAGTGATAGGGACAGCACATTTTCAATGCCTTTTCTGCTGTGAGCTCCACCATACTGAAACTGAATCAGTATGGCTTTGTGTTTGTGAAGCTGAATTCTAGACAGACCTTTTTATCTGCTTCAAGAAGCCATGGGTCATTTGAAAGTGTGAAACCTCATTTACAATAAAACACACAATAGGTAAAGTAATTTTTGTTTCCAGTGGTACTGCTAAAAAAAGGTCAGCAGCTTTAAAGTTAGCACAACTCTAAATATCATATATTTTACTAATGAAGCAGTCTACAGCACCATCAAATAAATGCATTCATATCAATCTCAGCTCATTGAATATAATGCTGTGCAGGGTTTTTCATAGTAAATCTAGGTATTTGCATTTCAGTTCTATGTTTACTAATGCTTGCATCCCGTTTGTTACAATTTAGATGCAAAATAATAGATTGCAATAATACAGCATCACAAATGCTCAATGAGAGTGAAATGATTGAAACATCTTTACAGAACTGACTCTAGGAAATGAAGGTAAGGTTTAATTATTATTTATCTTCAGGGCAGCATACTGTCATTTCCTGCTTTGGGGAAAAAATTGGATGTCAGCAAATGTTATTAAATGAACATATGACCCATATGGTTTATGGCCTCAATTTAACTATTATAATAACTATTATATAGACAATTACATAGGTTCAATCTTGATGTGCACTACAATATGTGGGTGGCATAGTTTTTAGACCTATGTAGTTTACTGTATTCATGGAACACACTACTACCATCTCACTGAACAAGTGTCATGAAACACAGCAGTTGCTTTTTAATACTTCACAACAGTCTGAATTATATTTCCCATTACTGTCATTTCAGCACTAGCATTAATGTTTGCTCATGTCCCATCTCAAACTGTATAATTTAGTACCATATGTGCAAAAGCATAACTCATAAATAAAGGAAGGATTTTTGATGACTCTGATTTAAAGTGGAAAGTGCAGCACACCAGCACACTATGCCCCAGGCAAGCTACCAGTAATGTTTTTTTGGTAAATGTGTGTGGTAGAATTAAACCATATCAGAGCTGTGACTAGAAGCACGTTGGTGGAGCTTACCTGTGTTTTTGACGAGTGACAAGTAGCAAACTAGAGCCTGTACCCGTCTGCAGTTTTATGGATATTGTAAATTCAAGTGACGAGTACAGATGAAGCTTGTGCTTTTCTTGAATTGGTTCTTATAGCGTCTGACTGCATACACAGATTAAGGCTGCAACTGACAAGCAGCTCAGATTATACAGAAGCCAATGATAAGCATTGATCTGTGTAAGGCTTGCTACTCCCATTATTCATTAGAAATACCCATGAGAGACAACCTGATAACAAATGTCAACATGTACAAATATACTGTAAATGCAAAAATATAATATTCGGTCTTGCCTTCAGCAAGTGAAACGCATGTTTAATTCGACTCGACTTTGTCGGGTAAATAATTTGGCCAGCCTAGAACATGAAATAGTTTGGCCTTGAAAAACTCAGAGGCCCCTGTCCTGGCTTACCCCAAACCCAGCTAGACGTTCATTGTGGACACTGAGACCAGGAACGTGAGGATTGGGGCTGAGCTGGTCCGCCATATTGGGACATCTAGATTTTGCTCATATGAGGGAACAGGAGGACGTGCGGTCATGCAAATGGAATGACACGTTCATCAGCGATGTTCAGTCAGCTGCTTCTAAATCTGAGAGGGAAGACTTATCCTGCAAATGAACATAGCCAAAGCAAGCACCAGAAACAGCCTAATTCCAAGGAACATTGGCCTTTGCCATGGCAGCCTACTTTTGTTTTGCTATATATTTTATACAGTTGTCAGATCTGTCCTCTGACCAGCTAAAAGTTTATGATATAATATTTACACTTCAATGTATGAACCCTTTTTGTGACTCAAGAATTATTAAGACAATTTGCAATAATTTTAAGTTTGATTGTAGGATTATGAGGGAGTCTGGGGTGGGCAATCCTTCTGAACTTTAAAGAAAAGGCTGGAAGTAATATTAAGTTAGGTATTCCATTGATTCAAATATGGGAATGCACAGTCTGCTTGCTGCCTGGGGACATTTGCCTCATAATGTCAAGTGTCAGATAGGCTTAGAGAGACAAGCCTGGCCTTTGCAGCAAGTCTGTCCCCCAGGGGAAATGGGAGAGGGGGGTTACTCCTTGAGGTGGGGGTTGGGAGTGGTTGGCTGCTGGAGACACAAAGGGTTCAAAGATTAGAGAAATGTTCTTTGTGAACACTCAAATACAAATAGTTTGACGGATGGCAACCAACAGTCACAAAATTGATCTGTAAGTGGTATATGGTACAATGACATGCAAGTTGACGTTTCTTAAAATGTGTTATTAAACCTATTTGAAACCATCTACTCATTTGCTATTTTTACAATTTAACACTGTCAAAACCTTTTCCTTGATAATTATTTTAATTATCAAGAAATTCCTCTAGTTAGCCAGTCCCCCAATATTGCTTATACATGAAAAAAGTATTCAGATACACTTCCTGTCAAAAGTTTAGGTTCTGAAGGTGCAGTGTAGGTTCTGAAGGTGCAATCTGTATTAATATTAATGCCTTGGCTTATCAAGTCCGTTTTCCTCAGCTTGGTCATAATTAGACTAACACCATTTCAAAGGAGCATTATACATCCATAGAACCTGTTAAATTAAATTAAATAATAATCCTCCATGGACAAGTATTCACACTCCCAGTCTGATCTGCATACTACCATCAGCAATTAAAGCTGTTAACTTGGCTTTAGATTCCCCTGTGGTAAGAACTATTCCTTCTAATTGTAATGGTATCTCATAAGCTAGAGCACAAATAAGGCTTCACATAATAGATTCTTACACATATTATACAGTTTTTGCATGCATCCACTTTGGAGGAAAATATTTGTAGAATTAAGCTACAGCACCCCCTGTCGACAAAAAGCTATCCAAACTAAAGATCACAATAGGAAAGTTAACAGGAGTTCCCATCAGTGTTACGGTTGCTGAGCACTAGCTATTCTGTTATTTAATATGATTCATAGAAGCTGCAGGATTGAATACATTAGATGACTGCATTGCCTTTTTTTCCAGATTATTGTTCTCTCAACCAGAAAAGTAAATCCTTGCCAGGAAAACACAGAAAAAGAGCTGACACGATCTGTGAAAGAGAGGGAGGCATTTCCATCACCTTTCTTGTAATGAGCTACTCCCAAGTAAACGCAGCTCCTCAACTTAACGGTGAAGATCCAGGACGTTTCACTTCTGATCTGTACAAGTCAAAGAGTATGCTGCCAAACATATGTTAATTAAACGTTTCCCTGTTTTATAGATAACATATACAAGTTATACCCCCGAGTTCCGTTAGCCCAGTTCCGGTAGCCTCACGTAACAAAAACATGGTATGGTAGCACTAAAAATGAAGCGGGGCATCTGGAGTAGAGATAACTTCGGTATCATTAGAAAGCGTACATACTGCTCTTTCGATTCGTTTTGGGGTCATTACGACTAATTTTCATAGCACAGGTCACATGCATTTCAGTGGCCTTTTTCAAAATGGACTTATAAACTCTGATTATGTAGCAACATTGTTAGTTTATGTGAATAACCAAAAGCTAAACTACAGGTAATTTTGATCTGCTTAAAACATTTTTTTCCAATGCTGACTTTCAAGATCTCCAATTTGGTTGATTTTACGTTTAATCGTCTATGCTAATTCCACTTCCAAACATTTTCGGTAAGCCTGCAGCTTTAGGTTCATTGCCCTGAGGTAGTACTGCAATTAAACTGCTCGCATGTTCTTTAAATAATTTCACATTTCATCGTAATCAGCACACTTGACATAAATAAATCTAACGTAAAGGCCACAAACCTACAGAACATGAGTTGAAACAGCCGCTGGCTCTTTCCTGTGATCGCATGTCTGAGGTCACCATGTAAGCACTTCTGCCATGAACAAGCTGTGCTCAGTGGGGTATCGCGCTTGGGGTACCATCACCCTGCATCTGCACAATGCTCTTTTCACTCACCTCCGGGCAGCCCAGCTTTTGTCCTCTTTGAAATGTGGTCTTAATACGCACCACTTCTGTTTTTCCTTCCAGTAGGTTCTGCTTATCTTGGTTTTTATCAGAAATCTTTTTTTTTTTTTCTTGCTTGTTTTCCTTATCTTTTGTGATCGTTTCATTTCACACCATTGAACAGCAATTTGGGATAAGTGAGTGTACTATTATTATTTATATTTTTTATTATTGTGAGTGATGTGTGTCTGATCAAACTTTAAAATAATGTTTTCATTATAACATAAGACCACAAGACGTTTTGACAAGTTTATGATCACAATTACAAAATACAAGGCAGGATATTAAACAGTCTCTTTAAGAAACTTCACACAAGTACAAAAATAAAAATGGCAATCACATTACACAATCACAAGTTATTACAATGTAAAGTAAAATGCAAAATTGAGACACCCAATGTTTTCAACACTGAACCTTTTTTTTTATCGTTCATGAACTAATGATGCAAAAAGGTATACAGCTGGCCAAGAAACATGTGAGCAGTGAATTATCCCATTACTCTTGCTCCCCTAAAATGGTGGACTATGTATAATAAGGGCTGAAATTCCTAAATACCCTCAAATTTAAGCAGACAGACTGCACCAATTCACTAAAATGTGTCTCACTGTTCCAATACCTTTGCATTTAATTGTATAAATTATATGTATCCATTCTTTTGTTCCAAAAGTCAAGAGAATTACAGAACAAAATATATCAACTATCAGGCAAAACCTAGCATCCACAGAATCTATAACCTATTAATAAAGGCAAAATTAATTTTACAGGGAGACAAATATAAAAGCCACAAACTAGCACAGAACATACTTAGGTTGTCCTGGGACCGTAAAAGTTGAGAGAAGCTAAACCAAACTGTATTCAATTTTCTTGCCCGTAATTTACAGCTCATTACACAAAATCTCCTCATGAGTGGGCAGAAGCCATATCCATTATCATATGCTTAACCAAGAGAACTAAAAATGTTTAGCTTGTTTTGGAATTAAACATATATCATACATGGAAATGAAAGACACACAACTGTTATAACTGATTATTGTGTATCCTGAAGTTTAATTATTCAAACTGGCTTTCAAATAAAACAGAGAAGGACAACCTCATCAATTTGCCTCTCCCTCTCCAAACAGTTAAGCCAGTGTGTACGGGTCTATTTAAAACCCAACGGCGAACAGCATCGCAGTAATGAAGCGTTCGTTTTAATTGCTTAAAGTACTGCCAAACCATTTTAATATTTCAGAACACTGCAAGAAGCTGCATTTAAGCTGCTATTAAATGAATGCCACCCATGAACAAAAAAATTTCCTCAAACGGGCACCATAGGGAGAATGAGGTTTCTGGAATAAACAGCATTTTCCAGCACATTACTGTACCTACTCCTTTCTTCCTACCCGCTGTCGGGGCTTTCTGCCACCATCCGGTGGTACAGAAGCACAGCAGGCTCTGCTGTGAGATTGCGCATTCCATATGCATGCCCTGTCAAACAGGAGGAGGGAAAAAGCCATTTTCAGAAAGGAAAACTCAGATGTTTTTTTTAAATTGCTTATAAAAGTAGAATACTGCATACCGCAGGGAATCATAAATGTTTCGCCAGACGAAAGCTCCTTCTTCACTCCATTTATAGTCACACAAACAGTGCTTGTCAGTATGTTGTAAACCTAAAACAGATCAAAAAGAAAATGTACTCAACAAATGGCTTCAGACTGGAAAAATCTCTACTCATTTTTAATCTAATTTATATATGAATATCTAATATATATTATATATTATATATTGCCATGTAGATTTCAAGTTGTGTTCATGTACATTCAGGTAATACTGACTGAAACACATTCCATATCACCAACAAACTAGAGGTTAATATGAATGAAAAACACCACTATTTCTCAACTACAGTCCTCGGGACCTGCTTGCGTGAAGGTTTTTGTTGTAACCAGGAACTCACACACACTTACAAACCACCAAAAAAAACCCTTGATTAGTTAAATCAGGTGTGTGAGTTCCAGGTTACAACAAAAACCTTCAAGCAAGTGGGTCCCAAGGACTGGAGTTGAGAAACACTGGTCTAGGCATTTTACACTGGGATTTCAACACTTACACCTCTAGCAGTGATGCGCAGTGAATTTTGAGCTCAGCCATAATATATACATGGCCCATAATGTGTTAAATTAAAAGCCATTAGCCATTAGTCATGCAGAGCATGCAGAAAACTGACTTCTAATGCAAGCAGTGATTCATTTATGAAAATTGGATGAGACAGGACAGAAATCTTTCCTACTTACATATATTGCATTGTTATCCACCTGCAAAGGCTTGTTCATGTAAGACCCAAGCAGAATCTTCCCATTAGAAAAGGTCTCATAGAGCAGATCAGACCTGAATCCCATGGCTCTTCCTCGATATGCATACCACTGGAAGTGCTCAGGGGTGATTATCTCAGCACCATCTGGAATGTTTATTAAATATCATTTTACATGCAGACATTCAGCACAAAGAAAAGGCACAGAAAGCCAGCACAATGACAAAACAAAGGCGGGATACTACTGTTAAACTTGTAGTTGGTGTTTCTAGAACACAAAACCTTTTCCTTGGTATGTCACCTTGAAATACTAGAAAACTTGAAATAGCTTCTCATTGAAATCCACAGCCAGCTCTTAATAAATACTCAAGTTAAAAGGTAACAGTAGTGTAAGTTTTGCTCACCTTTTCTCAAGAACCATTGGTGTTAAATTATACAGTAGATTCAATACCGTAAAAACACAAGTTTCATACAACTCTTTAAAGCATCCTCTAAAACACAGACCAGAAGCATTGTAAATGAGGATGAGTGTGAATGAAAGTGGTAACACTCTGACCTGGAGAGGACCACACATTTTTCAGCCACTTAACAAGGTCCTCTCTGTCTTCCACCTGCAAGGCTATAGGTTTTAGCGGTGCTCCACACATTTGAAACTCTGACAGAACATGGGGAGCGTTTTGACTGGATGGCATAGCTGGAATAATAAAAAGATTAGTTTTACACAGAAGCCTAAATTATTACATACATCAGAGTATTAGGTCTATCAAGGTCTAATTTCCCACCACATTAATTTGTTATCATCTGCCTCATAACGCATTTTAAAATCAACAAATTTCTATAATACAGGTTTGCAGTTAGCTCAGTTTTAGACAAAATGTGAATTCACCTATATTAGTTTACTGTATTAAATTGACAGCTGGAGAAGATAGGAGCGTGGAAAGGCAGATATGCGAGTATATATTTGGTAAATGCAGTAAGAGACCAGAGACCACAGGCCATTGCAGAGATCTCCTTTAAAAATTCAAATTTAGTCACCAATGCAATTGCATCGCCGATGCTCACTCAGAATCAAACTGCTTTGAAAACAAATGTGGTTACAAAAAGTGAAACAAACAGACGAGTCCCTTATAAATGCATGCACTTACTCCTTTCGTCGACTTCAATCATTGAGGATGGGCCACTTTTAAAGCCTTTACAACTAAAAAAAGGAAAATGAAATAATCAAGAAATATATACTTTACAGTACAGCTCAAGATGTCAACACAAAATACAGTAGGTTAATAGAATTCACTAGACCTACACATCAACTTCAGACTGTAGCTGATCGAACTGGAGGATCCTTCTATTGTCCCCAGCGAGATTCCTTCCTCCAGTCTGTTTTCCATATGTTGTCATAGAGGGAGATCTTGCAGTGAAATATTTTGGGCTAATACCTTCTCTGGGCTCGGTGCCCAGTGCCTGTATACAGGCATTTTGGTCATTTGTTAGGTAGTCGCCGGCACCTTGGCAGTAATCACAACTAAGTCTACCAGGCCTGGAAGGGACGTATTGCTCCTCCCAAGAAGGCAATTCTGCTATTGGTAAGCCAACTGTTTTCCTTGATGCACTGTGCCTGGCAGTAGTAGTTTTTGCACCGCCTGAAGTGAAAATGGAACCAAAAGAGGCTAAAGAGGTTCTGACATTCCTTGGTGTAAGCCTGGGCATTGCAGAACTCAGGATATCATCACTCTTTTGAAAAGCTTTTTGAGATGATTTCAGAGCCCCGTGTGGTTTTGGTAGAACTTTTGCAGTGCGTTTCTTCACGGGTTTTTGGCGGGACAGCTGCAAAGAGCTTTTAACAAGCCCCTCAGATTCTTTACACAGCTGGTTATGAGGAACGGTCCTCTGTTGTTTCTCCAGCAAGGGACTTGGAGCGCAACTTGTACGATTCTGGTGTGCGGACTGTCTAGACTGGCCAGATCTTCTTCCGGGTTGCTTGTGCCAGGCAGGGACTTCCCTTTGACTCTCACTCCCTGTAGGATTAAAACATGGTGAAAATCTGGCACAATAGATTTTCTTTTCTCCAAGGTTTCTTGGTATTTGAGCAAATGAACACTTACCGAACACCACACCCCACAATACAGAACACAATCCAGTACAATTATGGTTTTTCATTTAAGGGTTCTTTTTGAGCATTTAGAGCATCAGCAGAGCATCACAGTAATAGGAATGTGACAAATACATCATCCATCCATCCATCCATTATCTGAACCCGCTTATCCTGATCAGGGTCACAGGGGGCTGGAGCCTATCCCAGCATACATTGGGCGAAAGGCAGGAATACACCCTGGACAGGTCGCCAGTCTATCTCAGGGCACACACACCATTCACTCACACACTCATACCTACGGGCAATTTAGACTCTCCAATCAGCCTAACGTGCATGTCTTTGGACTGTGGGAGGAAACCGGAGTACCCGGAGGAAACCCACGCAGACACGGGGAGAACATGCAAACTCCGCACAGAGAGGCCCCGGCCGACGGGGATTCGAAGCCAGGACCTCCTTGCTGTGAGGCGGCAGTGCTACCCACTGCACCATCCGTGCCGCCACAAATACATCAGTTTTTTATAAATGTTTACAATCCCATTTTTTAAACGTTTAACCGTGTAACCGATACTGCTTATGACCACTAGGGGTCATATCTTATTTATGGAGAAAAAAAAAAAAAAAAGAAAAAAAAAAAACCTGGAGTAACCTACAGACAAAAATTATATTCAATTTTCAATTTAAGTCTATTTA
Organism: Conger conger; assembly: GCF_963514075.1. Classification (NCBI taxonomy): domain Eukaryota; kingdom Metazoa; phylum Chordata; class Actinopteri; order Anguilliformes; family Congridae; genus Conger; species Conger conger. The sequence continues at coordinate 51,102,902 of NC_083763.1, read as the reverse complement.
AATTTATATTTAAATGTCAACATTGTAAGTCAAATAATCGCCTAATTGCCAAATCAAAGATTTATATTTAGATTGACATTGTGGCTGTATATGGCTGATATACTGAGTGACTCCCGTTTCATGCCGAGCGATGCATTTCATTGCTGTTGTACATACCGGCCCGTTCCTCTTGGTTAACAAGCCACCAGGATCCAGGCTTCTGTCTCTGCCTTCTGCCCGGTTCATGACCTTTCTGTTGAGTCTCATTCTCAGAGATAATCGGGGATGTGTCCACCCGGTCAGTCTCATGATTTACAGTGCTTTCTAGGTGTCTACGCCTTTGTTTCTCTTTAGACTTCTTTTGTTTCTTCTCTACAATGGAAAAGAAGACAAACAGATTTTTTTTTTGGTTTATTTGTTTTACAGATACAACAGTATTTCACAGACCATGAGGCATCATAACAATGGCCATATTGCAATGTCAGCATGCCGCCACGTGCCTGAGAAAACATATATTAGTTAATTTCTAACCTCACCTGGTGTGGGAGCGTGATGGCGGTCTGGATAAGGTGAGGGATCATGACCTAGGTCAACATCACCTCCATTCACCACTCTTTTCTCACATTCCTCCGGGAGACCAAGAACTTCTGGCTTCGGTCTCTTCCTCTTGCCCCGTTTCTGACCTTCTGGGGCTACATCGGTCACAGGCCTACTTGATGGCACTGCCACCTCACCCTTCTTCTGATTCACAGGTTTCTTCCTGGATACCTTTGGGCATTTTTCTTTTTGCTTCTCATTCCTCTTATTTTTCTTATCCGCTATGGAAAGGAGGAAAAAGTCACTAAACCTACTAGTATAACCTAAACTATACACAATATAATTATACATCAGAAAATTATCCAAGCAAACATGTTTGTTGAGTTCAATAGTCCTGGAAACTGAATCTTTTCTGGAAGAACACTTCAATGTGCAAATACAAGTTTATTTTTATCAAGTAGGTACGAGCAAAGAACTGGCAAAAGCAGTAATATCGCAACTTTAGCCAGCCAAGTTCCCTTTACCTTTATGATGTTGAGTTATGAGTTTAACTGAACTGATTATGAAACTATGTTTTGTCACCATACTATATTAATCATAATGCAGTATCAAATTCAACATCTTGTTTCATCTCCTCACCTCTTCTGTTTATCTATGGAAAAAAAAAATGCACTACCTTGTTCGTTGATTTCAAAGTCGCTTGCTGAACAAGCTGAAGGCAACAAAACAGGAACATCATCTTCCTCTGCAACATCTGCAGTGTCCCTCTCTGTATGACCAACCACATTTTCCTGACCTTCCAAACAGTTCTGTGTGGTCTTTGACTGTACAGTGGCAGGGATGTCCAAAGGCCTCTCATCAGCACTTTTTACTCTTTTTCTCTCCGTCTTCTGGTCGACAGTACAAACTGCATTGGTTTTCTTGCACTTGGTCCCCTTACTGTGCTTTTCTTTATTCTTTGAATTTTGAGGTGAACTGTGGTTTTCATCTGCTGCGTTCCCCTCTTTGTTATGTTTTACTGCCTCTCTGTTGTCTTCATGTGGAAGTTTATTTCTCTTTAATTCTGTCCTCTTTGGAAAAGAAAACCAACGCGGACTTTTCAGAATTTCATCTTCCAATATCAAAAAGTCTTCGTCAGCTTCTAAATGAGAAGCCGGAACAGGTGAGGTCTCTTTCCTAAAACTAAAAAGATAAAACTGTTACTGAATGTCTTCAAATAAAAAACTGTACAACTTTAAATGACAAAACATCAAATAGTGATTAAAAACAATTGATTTCATGTTGTTTCATCAGAATTCTTTAAGCTTAATACAATTTTTAACAGTATGACACAAGCCCCTTTCACACATACTGTACATCTGAACCCATACATGTTCCTGCAATTCTCTGTGTTGGCATCATGTGTGAAAGAAGCCAAAATCGATTTTCCATGCAAGATGACCCTTCAATGAACTGAGTCAGGACCAAGTAAGATTTACAGAAATCTTCCACCAGGGCTATAGTGTGAACAAGAGCAGCGGCATTCCTGGACAAAGTATAAATAAATAAAATAAAAAACTGACAAACTACATCAACTTACCCTATTGACTTTGAACGACCAGTATCTTTTAGTTTTAGGACAAATGCTGAACATTCTCTTCCTTCTTCTAATGGCTTGACCTCAGAAGATACAATATTGTTGCCATGCATTTCGCCAAGGTTTGGGCAATCCTTCGATTTCACAGGTGTAGTTGATGGCTCACAATCATAATCCCTGGAACCATTTCCCAGCAAGGAGAATTATTAATCAAATAAAATTACTATCAGATCAAAACAGCTTTCCATATAAATTTAATCAACACTAGTAGTAACACTACAGGTGTTACTACTATACTACCTTTACTTTCATTAACACAAACAAACATATTAATCATCATTCAACTGTTTCTGGCCAACGAGTGCAATTCAGTGTAGCTCAAGCAAGGACTACGCAGCTAAAGGAAGGGCCTGCTGGCTCATATCATTTTGCTTGTGTTTTGAAAGCATGCAACAAATACTGGGAATATTTTGTTGAGTTCAATAGTCCTACAGCGAGGCAGTCGATATAGGCCGAACAGGCCATAATAAATATTTAAATTTTAGGCGATTATCAACCCACGGTACTCAGGGGAACAACAAGCCAATAGTTTGTCATTGTGGCCTCATTTCATTAAAATAATTATCTGGAAACAATAAATGAATAAAAGGACATGAGGTCCTCCGAAGGCTGTTTTAATTTTGGGTTGTTAATGAGTTACACACACATCTGTTATTTCCCCTGTGTGTTTGAAGGCACACCAAACACACCTTCTTACTTTGCAAGGACAGGAACTCCTGATCACTTGAACATGGAATGCACAAATACAAGCAAACATACTTAAGTGTCAACCTGTAATTTTCTCAGGGGGAAAGACATTTACTGAGACATTTTAAACCTATCACAGACTGTTAAACTTCACTAAACTTCAAAAGTTGTCGCAAACTTGTCCATGAGAGTATAAAATAAATGACTGGTAGCAGAACAGTTTGTCCGAGTTAGCAAAAGTAACTAAGCGGCCGGGACATGACGAAAGGTAAACTTGACGAAGTGATGCAATTATCACTAACATTTAGCAATGCATTAGCTAATACATGTATGAAGCCTCACCAGGATTCCTTGATTTTCTCTTTGCAGTCAGTTGAAACTTTTGGACGTTTCTCCAAAACAATTTTTTTTGGAGGCGATTCCAACTCGCTTTCACTGGACCTTAAGTAAAGAAAACGTGTTATACATTGTTGTCTTTGTTTCACTGAATGGATTCAATGTCAGAACATATAGAACATTCCTCCAAAAAGTGTTGCACCATTCATGAGAAAATGTTTCATATCTGGAAAAAAAAAAGTTTTCTTCATGCAATGTGCAGTCAGTCATTGTCAATAGTCACAGCAATGCATTATAAAAATTGCACCTAAATGATGTAATTACTACGTATAATTAACTGCCGTGTACATTTTGAAAGATTTGTAGAGCTTGGATGCAGTAAAGCATAAATATGGGAATGTTTTTTCACAAATTGCTTTTTAAATAAGACACAGCTCTAGAATATTTAAAAATACCAGCAATAATTATCATACTCATCAAAGTCCTTTCTGGTCAACTGATCCGTCTTAGACTGTGCAATCTTTGTAGAACCGCTCTCTGGAACTTCACCCTCAATCTCAAAAAGCAGGGGAGAAGCCCTGGCCCTCCCATCCCCATGTCCATCACTGTCTTCTGTTGCCAGTCCCAGTGGGCTTGATACCTTCTCTGGGACAAACTCTTCAGATGGATTCTCTGATGGATTCTCTGTTGAGCAAACGAGATAATAAAAACAGAAGCTTAACTCAAATGCAGGTGGGTTTAAAAGTTCATATACAACATATTCGGGTCTGTTGGGCAGTATCTTAATGAAATGTACAGTAGGAAGCAGACACATGCAATTGAATTTCTTGCTTCAGGAGCACTCCACAATTCCATGACGCACAACATAAGGGAGTTCCTCAGAAAGACTTTTGCCAATATCCATTCATGATTCTTACCAACTATTTTTGCATGAGACAATTTACTCACAACTCAAATGCATACCGATTATTATCTGGGTTTACACATAGCTTTCCAAATAATAAACATCCAAAGTGTACAAACCCATTGCATCATTCAGCAGACATTACTACCCACATAACCACCAAAGGAAGCCCTGTAGAGCAATGAGACAGACTGTAGCACAAAAACGAGGCAACATATGAAGCTCAGATTTTCATGATTTCTATTCATCATTGCCTACCACCACACAAAAAATTTAAGAAACTGAAGAGATGGTGCGGTGCATTTTGAGATGATCTGGAATGGCCCGTATGATTAGGATATCTGCTCACTGGGGTGGATTTCCGATTATATTTCAATTATACTTACAGAATTATGTGAACCAAAATAAACCTAGTAAGTATGACACAGAAATGCTGCACAATAACTGATATCTCACAGTATATATAGTATAAGTCTGAATAACAGTTGGTGAAAACAAGGCAGCTTCCTAGCTAATTAATTGCAAGAATAGGACTTAAATTAGTGGTTCTAAAAGTCCAGCAATGGCCCTCAGGTGACACTTTGTACTTACTCTCACTGCACAGTGGACTCTCTGAAGTCTCCGTTACTGGTAGCAACATAATACCTAGCACCTGAAAAGCAAGACATAATTAGTATCATTTTACAAGCAATTTTCCTTTTGCTTCCCCAGATCGATGAATTCAGACCACAACATGCGTCAATAAGTTAAATGCTAAACCTGGTACAATGTAAGCATTATGCAGTTATATTTAACCATGTGATTCTTAATTAATTTTGAAGTGGATTTGCAAATGCATCAGACCAACAAGCATCAATGTAATATCAATAAAGTACTAAAGCAATTAATTATAGTTATCCAGGTGAATGAATGAAAATAAAAATCCTGTTTACACACAGGCTTCCACAAAGTTCCTAAAAGCACCATAAATGAAAGAACATATCCTGATCTAGTAAAAAGGTAGAAGTGTTTAGATCGTGAAGATGGAGGGGGAAACAAGATGCAGTTTGAAGGGGTGGGTCCTCATTTAGCATGTAATCTGTGCAAGTTCACCACCTCTGAGTCTTCTGATAGGGTCTTGGTCAGTGGAGAAAGTGCAGACAGTTCACTCCCTGCATCAGATGAAGAATCTGCAAGCACACAAGCACACTCAACACAAGGGTGCAAGTTCTTCAAAAAATACTTTCGCCAATATCCATTCATGATTCTTACCAACTATCTTTTGCATGAGAAAATTTACTCAACTCACAGTGCTCTAAATAATAAACAAACAAGGTTTACAAATCCATTGCATCATTCAGCAGACAGGTGGTCAAACATCATTACCCACACAACCACCAACACTGCTGAGCAAGGATACATTCCACGATATGTAAGAGGAAATGGGTCAAGTTTGGCTTACAACGATATCACCCCCAAGACTTTCTCGCCATACTCTCAAATGGTAAGTGTATGGTAAAGATTGTCCCCTTGTCTTGTTTGTCAGAGTACCCACCCAGCTCAAAACAGTCCTCGATGTTGCGTACATTTGCCGTTTGACATGGATATGGTCTAAAATAACAGAAATTCAGGGATTAGTGATATTTATACTGCAATTGATCTTCACATTTCAATACGTCTTGCTGAATAATGACGTAGCTCGTTAGCTGAAGCTTAACCATCACGATACGTTAACGTCAGCTAACATTTAGCTCAAGTGAATTTTCAGCGTAAGCAGCTAAAACATTCCGCGAAAATTAAGCAATTTTACCTTTCATTACTTTTGAAGTAACGAAGTTTTGGCGGTGGTCTGCCCTGAAATTAAATGTAGAAATAACATACATAAGCCACAGAAAACACTGTGTGCAAAACAAGGCCAGACAAACATGAGCTAAGTTATATCGTTCGTCAGCTCACAAAATACAGTTAACACAAGCGCTGGCCAGTGATGACATGCTATATTGCACATGATACTACGCCTTGTACTATCAATACAAGGCTGGCTGGCTAGCTAGCTAGCTAATCACAAATAACGTTAGCTACTATGAGCTAGGCACATACTGTCAAAAACCACCGTATGAATATCCAAAATTCTTACTGGAACCTTGATCACTTACTTAGCTAACATGTTCAAAGATAGCGATGCCACCCGCGTCCACGTTACTTCAAAAAATGTTAGTTACCTAACGTTAGTTAAATAAATTAAATTATATGTTAGCTTAAAAATACAAACCAGGTTCGAGTGATTTCTGTCCATGCCTTAGGTTTCCAACATGTTTAAATTACCGTTAGACAGAAAATTAAAACCCCTCAATTAATTGAACACCGACTGTAGTTGCATACTGTTTGGTTTATAACATTAATTCAATGGTTTATAATCGTCATTGTTTTGATACTGAAAGGAAGAAAAGTCAGCTCACGCGCGAAAATGCAAAAGTTTGGCGCAAAGCATTATGGAACTGAATCACCTACCGTAAATCACTTAAAGTTGCGTAACGTAGTCAATTATTTCATGTCGACTCGACTACATCGAGTTTTACTAAACTAAACGAAACTAAACAATGAAATGTTTCTGATCTGTGTCTGATATGTGTCGTGTCGCAATGACAATGCAGTCGTGCAACGTTATACGATATATTCCGATATAAGGACGCACATCTGTTCACAATTCAAGTTGAGTTAGTAAAATATGTAAAGATGTGTAAAGGAATAACATTTTGTGTTCTGCATCAAGTTGTCTGTTAAAAATGACCAATTATTGTTCACCATGTTGTGAAATTGTGACACGAGCACAAGTTCGTACAGTGTAGCTATTTAAGAATGTGATGATCCATCCTGCGCAATGTAAATTGATCCCCTGTAATACACATTTAAGCCACTAGCTAGAACTCAGGTGTAGGAGAGCACTGTGATTGTGATATGGAGAGTTAAGTGAAGGCTCACAGGTTTTATGTCTCACGTATGTTGCATTACTTTCTCAGGTCTGTGTACATACAGTGATATTTCATCTCCCTATAACTAATATAAGAGCATACATGATCTGACCTTTGTACGATTTTCACAGTTAATCACCTGGATTCATTCAATCTTTGTTCTTATTCTGATTTACAAGTAAATGCAAGAATTACTGTTTTTATTCACTGACTTGCCAAGCTGTGGGAAAATAAATGACTTTTTGTTAAAATTGTTAGTCAACCATTAGGACAAATATGATTGAATCCCAGGCAACATGAGTCTTTATTTTTATTTTTATGGAATAGCTGGAGAGCTTTCATTCACATATGGAACTGTTGACTCTGTGCACTATGCACAGACTTCTATTTGCATCATACACAAGTCCAGTAATGAGTTCATATTCTCCCCAAGACCAGTTTGACTAAGACCACAAAACAACAGCTTTAACAAATGTTATTGAGAAAATGTGGTCATTTGTGTAATTCACCTTCCTCTTTCCTGCTCTTCTAGTGTTCTTTGCAGCTGTCACAATATTAAACTGGCACTTATGAACTTACCATTGCTAACAAGAAGAGCAGTCACAATATTAAACCGGCACTTGTAAACCTACCATTGCTAACAAGAAATTATTCTGGTATATCTTAAGTGTGCGTGATTAAGTTGTATCAAACTACAAAACACCGTAATAAAATGTAATTCAGGAAAAGCATTTTGTTATATGGTAGAAGCTTAATGCATTCAACCTTTAGTTATATATACAATCCATGAACACTTTAGAACTTTATTTAGCCTGTATTTAACAAGGAAAATACTGTTGATAGGACCTGACACATTTATATTCGACTAAACGTGAGAATCTTTTAACATGTTAGCAAAGCAAATCAATCAAAATGTGAACATCAATTACCCTGTCCCCTCAGGGTAATTGTAAGTACGCAGTACAATGTCACAAGCATTTGGAAATTTTCTGATGTTTTCAAACTAAACCTAGGAAAAACCTTAGACACACCCCTTATCTATTGCACAAGCAATTTGACTGTACAGTGTAGGGTTTAAAATCCTTAAGGGGAATGGAGAAGAATCAATGCCCCATTAAAAAGGGAGACTTTAGAGACAGAGAGCCATTCATCTCATAGTGCATTGCCCCATGGTGAAAACATTTTAACATTTAATACATTTTGGTGACAATGTAGATGAAGTTATAAAAATACAATGGTCTTCAATTATTTGACACTGTGTGGCAAACCGTAATATCAAAAAGAGTACAGCGTTATATAATGGCATTTATTCTATTTAGAACATTACAGCAGAAAGGACCATGGTAAGGCTCTAGACAAAATTCCTTTTCAATTGAGAAATACTTGAGTATAAACCTTTTCATTACTGGCACAGGACAAAGTTTTGTGTTAAAATACATTATAAAGATAAAAACATACAAGAAATACACAATATTAAACTGCTGCTGAAAAAAGTATTTGAATAAACTGCTCATTGCTTAACAGCATCGTCTCTTTCAGCAGGAAATATTTCAATCTGCTTAATGATATTGTCAGCAATCGTTTTATTGTTTGCTGACACCATTCTTCTAGACATCAAGTCAAATGGTCCACCTGGAAAACAGAGATTAAGTTTACAATGTTAATTAGTTTTGTCTTCGTAACTAAAATTGATCAGTGTTTTCAACATACTAATAACAAACTCAAACATTTTGTCCATACATCATCCACGTAAAATCACCAGCTAGTGCCCCAACTGAACCCCCAACTTCAGCAAATGACCTTACCATTTACATCCATCAGAACACCACCTGCCTCTGTAACAATGACTGCCCCAGCAGCAATGTCCCAGCAGTGGATTCCAATCTCAAAGAAGGCCTCAACTGCTCCCGATGCCACCAAGCACATGTTGGTGGCTGCTGTGCCCGATCCCCGTAACCTGAATAAGGAGAGGGAGAGGTAGTAATGAGGGAGAGGTACTGATGGGGGATAGATAGAGTACAGGATCCTATAAATCATGTTTCTTTGGCCTACCCATGGACAGGGATGCACAGGATTTTCTGCATTGTGGAGAAGATCTTGCTGACGATCTCTGGGTCTCTGTTAGAGCCCAGCTCACTGATGATCATGGATTTTTTCATGTCTACAACAAAACACAAGGTCACACCAGCAATATGAGTTAATGTAGTGGATATTTCTCCATACATTCACTGAATTTACATATATATGACTGCAGGGAATTCAAAGCCAAAAGAACAAGTGATAAGATTGGGCATGCAAGTTCTGTATCTGCATTCGCATGGTACTGATACAGTCCGTCAAATGGACTTTAGCCATAATTGGTTGGAGATGTTCTTCTTTCTTCTGCTGTCCCCACATCTGTCACAAATAGCTCCTGTGTTGGTGGTGTGAAATATCAAACCCACAAACAGGCAATTGGTCGCATAGCAGCAAGTGCTTTTTCTGACTCAAACAAGCAAAACTATACATCATAAATACATCATAAAAATGTTAATGATAATTGTATGGTAGAATGCGCAGGTAAAATGTAAACACTGAGCCAAAATTACTTCATCAGGTATTACTTGCTGTCATAACATACTGTTATAGTAATGGTAAGAAATACTGGAGACAGAGAATCTGCATTTATTGGTAAATATCCTAAGCTGTTTCTTCATTGTATAGCATGCAACTGACATTACATGCTTTGGATGAGAGCACATGCTTGCTCACAGTCTGCTGACTTCGCAGCACAAGTAAGATTTGACATTGAAACTGGGGAGAAAAATGGGGGAGATATGACAGAGAATTCAGAGATTTTTAACTTTCAAGCAAGCTCCAGGCTACACCTGCCGACAGCCTCATTGAAAAATGTTTTGTGGCTCTTTGACAATTCATAGCAGGCACAAAATATCGGTTTAAAGGCATGAGTACTGCAATGGCATAGGCCTGCCCGGGAGGAAATTCCAGTTTGGTTCCAGTCTGGATTTTATGTGGTCCTGCTAGTTTCTGGAGATGTTCAAGCTTGCAACAAGATGGTTGAGAGCTGGCAAAGCTGACAAGGCTGGCATGTCTAGCTGGACATAGATAGCAGACCACCACCACAGATTGTATCCAGCTGGAGTAGAAGCTGGTTTCAGCTGAACTTTCCATCAGGGTGATAATGAATATACAAGTACTGTAAATGCACTCACCTTTTCTGTCCGACACCTCCAGCTTTTCTCCATTACAGTAGGCACCCTTCCCTTTCCTCCCCGTGTACATCTTGTCCTCTACACAGCTGTACACCACACCAATCTCCAACTGAAAAGATAAGAAAGGTTTTAATATTCCAATACATATTACCCACGATTTAATGTGCCAGAGTTTCCATAAAATTATAAAATATTACTAAAGATAATATTTTTTCTGTGGCCTGTGATAAATGAGCACCCACCTCTTTATTCACTGCAAAGCCAATAGACACCGCAACAAATGGGAACCTGCCATCGAAACGAGAGGGATTACATTGACACCGTGGAATAATTAAAAATCATTTTAAATATACAAAATGTACAGTACACAAAAAGATAGTTGAATATTCTTTTTAATGCAGATCTTAAAATAGTCAGTAATTGTTTCTTTCTGTTTCAAATGGCCAGCGTTCCCAATTTATTTGACTATAATAAAGCCATTGTCATACCCATGTACAAAGTTTGTGGTGCCATCCACTGGGTCGATGATCCAGGTCGGGTTGTCAGTTAGTATGCAGGGCTCTCCACCAGCTACAGACTCCTCCCCAATGAAGCTAAAATTAAAAGAGTGAGAAAGCAGGTCATAGCATCAACACTGGTAAAGAGAACCCTGGCATGATATGTCAATCATCTCTCTGTCATACAGGCCCATGGGTGGTGGAGACTTCACTTTGGTCTCACCTGTGCGTGGGGAACTTCTCCTTGACAGCGGCAATGATCAGCTGCTCCACCTTTTGGTCTGTATTGGTGACCAGGTCTACAGAGGAGCTCTTGGTCATGATCTTGACTTCATTCTGCAGAGCATCCACGATAACCTATCGGAAATGTAAAATATACATACAGAATATATCTTCTTAAGCTTTCAGTAAAACATCTAAGAGAACATATGAATTCCACTTGTTTCATACAACTAACATGAGAATAATTTAATTCAGCATGATTTTACTCTTTCTTCCTGTTTGAAATCTGCCGGATCTTTCTGAAATGCTGCACTCTGACAGGTTGTTGTCTAGATCTTCTTTCACATTCCCATATCCATAGGCTATGCAGAGTATAGCCACCAAATGCAAGTTCAGCTAATTTGAGAAATTACCCAGGTATGAGTATGTGAGTTAATGGTGTGTGTGCACCCTGTAAAGGATTGGCAACCTAGCTATAACCCTGCATTTCACTCAATGTATGATGGGATAGGCTCCAGCCCCCCCCCCCCCCCATGACCCTGACCAGCACTAAGTGGGCAAGATGATTAGTATGTGGAATGACGATCAGCAGAAAGCTCTTCATTCCTAGGAAACACCCAGCTACACCCAATTCTGTTAAACCATGGTAAAACGGGATTTCTGCATGACTTTTCACTAAATTGTTTAATGAGGACTGAAATACACACATTGATTATTCATAGTGTCTTGCTGCATAGGAGAGACTTTTCTTCACTCTGGGTCACAAGCTACACCAATTATGTATGCCACGTTTTTCCACACATATCAATATCAACTAGAAATCACCCAATCATTCTTTTGACACATTTGCCAAGCATGGCCTACAAACATGCAATCATTCTTTCTTCTTTTTTTAATGCAGAGTTTACTAATTCAATTAATATTTAGCACAGTGTTCAAATATTATACCAAGACATACAATTGCACTCTAAATCTTCAACTCTAAATCATTAAGCTTGGGAACCTTGTGATTGCTTGTAATCACTGCCATATGCCGAGTCTACATTTACATTTTAGTCATTTGGCAGACGCTTTTAATCCAAATCGATTTAAAATAGGCTCTTGAACATGTTAAAGCATCTGAGTGAGTATAAAATATAAGAAATACATTTGATTGACACATTTTGAGAGAACCCTAACTTCAGACATACAGAAACATGCAGAAACATGTGGAAATATATAAATATTGAATGTATTACCTTCAAATGACTTAACCTACTGTACTCTCTTCTAGATAATCCATAAAGTAGCAATAATTTGAATGTTAAAAATGGCAGTTGCACTTACCAATCCTGCTTTCCTGGCCACAGTTATAGCAAGTTCCATTGCTTCTTGCCATATGTCAGGCGTTGTGCAGACCTTGTGCTGTTCTTGTGCCATGCTGCATTTTAAAATAAAAAAAGTTATTTTGAAACCACTATATTTATGACATAATTTGAGATTTTAATGTGATAGGTACCATGCCTCAACATAGATGGAGTTCCCCTAGAAATGAGCAGACAAACCCTCCAAATTCAGCTTTCTGAAGTACTTTACTGAATCAATTCCGCTTAAGGAAATTGTCTTAAGTCTTGGCACAATCCAAATATAAGGACAAAATGTTGCATAATAAGGCATTTCCTGCTGGCATCTGGCTTTAAATTGACAGTTGGCAGTTGCCTACTGTGGTAATACTGTTTTGTGAGAATCACCCCACCACAAAATTCCCACGATATTTTTAAAGCTTGGGAAAAGTTCGTGAATTTAGTTAATCTGTTCAAAAAATCAATAAAATTTGGACACCACTGCAATATAGCCTAGACCATTCATTAGGCAATGGCTTACTAATAAAAAATTTATGTCAGAATATATCCTCCAGGAACTGTCGTGAGATGAACAACTGAGTGGAAATTTCTATGGATAATCTCATCAGATGAAACAGGAAAATATCCTAAACATTTAGCGTTCACGTGAGTAGGATAATCATAACCGACTCTGTATTAAAGAATAACACGCAGCACATGGCAGAAGGATGCCAGTAACAAAACATTTTAGTCCATTTATGAAGCGATGAATCAAGAGAGCTACGTAAAGTTATAAGTTGCGTAGGCTACTCATTTAATAGCCTATATTGAGCCGCATGGTTTTCGTTCAAATAGGAGCAATGCGTACCGTTAGTGCGAAATATAGACTATTCTACTGTGTGAAGCTGTCCAACCTTCGGAAAGAAATACTGTTACTACGTACCTCAGTTAAAGATGCACAACGGTCAACCGTAGTTCTCTGTTTGGTAGTCTACTGCAAATGCTCTGTCTCTGCAAACGTTCAAATAGGCTACTAACCCATGAGTGTTGAGACAAAAAATAAGTAGTAGACAGGAGCTGATAGGCATAAAGGAAAATTACCAGACACCGCCCCTGAAAATTTCAGCAAGGGTATCTTACTACCGGGTTTTGTTTTAAAACTTTTTTTTAGAAGGATAGGTTTTAACATGACGGCACAAGAAAATGGAAAAATACTGTAGCCTACTTTCTTTTGGTAAAAGAATGTGGTATGCTTTATAGATTGTACAGACTCAATAAACATTTATTCTGAACTATGAATTCAAGCTGGCCCTGCTGTTACATGCTGCTATTTTGTCAAATGCTGCTATTTTATCGAGGACTCATTTAAGTAGATGGTAATAAAACCCTGCTTCTCAGAAAAAGCAGAGAAGGTAAAAATGAGTGCTTTACTGACACATCATTTGGTGATGGACTTTCACATTTTCTGTCAAACCCACTGGTTTGTGTGAGGAAAGGATCTTGTTTTACAGTAAGTAGGATTTCCATTGTGTTTCTTCGAATACATTTTTTTTTACAAAACAGGAATTTATGGTACAGAAATACTATATAGTATATTGTAGTCTATACTAATAATTTAGCATCTGATGCACAAGTAGACCAATTCATTTTGTAATTGGCATTCCATGGCTCGTGGGTACAGTGTGTGGATCCTGAAGGCCCCTGTGCTGTAAGACAACAAATATTTAACATAGTTCTGGTGCACGAATGCAGTGAGGAGTCCCAAGGCTCTCTTATTTACAATGTTGTCAGAATTCTTGTTTTAGTTTGTAAGCAATGATTGTTCTTCCCACTTCTTCACATTTCCTGTCCCTCTGGCAAAAAGGAGTTCCACCCCTTATTCTTGTGGATTGTTTTCACTATACTTGGAAGTTGGTTTAAAAGTCCCTTGATATTCAGAGTAGGAAGGAAACATTAATGGCCAGGGGCACTGAAGTAATTGTCCTTTTTAAGAGAACTTCTATACACACATTCCATTAATTAGACCTTGTTGACACTGTTGATTATATAAAGCTTTTTTGCAATAGACAATTTCCCTTCTCAAAGCCCTGATTTGAATAATACAAAATCTACAGATTGCAGAAACATATTCTGAAATGATTTGTGGAGAGAGAGAGAGAGACAGACAGAACAGACAGACATACTTGCAGAGAGAGAGAGAGAGAGAGAGAGAGAGAGAGAGAGAGAGAGAGAGAGAGAGGAACAATCCAATTATTTCCTCAAGAAGGCTTTATGGCATTGGGTTGAGCAATATCATTTTTGTGTAAAGCACGACATTCTGTACATTAGCACATATGTGGGTGGACATGTTTAGCTCAACTACTCAGACTTGTGATGCAATAAACTACCATTCTTAAAGTGGTACTCCCCATATGCATGACTGACAACAGACTGATATTTTACAGTAAATCTTTTGGTTGAATCAAGAGTAATGTAAATTCTGAAATTATTAAAATCAGGAGCATCCCTACTGAGACCACAATCCTTAAAGTTATACATATTTACCAAGACAAGCGAATCATAAGCCGACTGCTTAAATTACACATCTCATGTAACATTCATTAATTCATTCATTATCCTAACCCGCTTATCTTGAACAGGGTCGCAGGGGGGCTGGAGCGTATCCCAGCATACATTGGGCGAAAGGCAGGAATACACCCTGGACAGGTCGCCAGTCCATCACAGGGCACACACACCATTCACTCACTCACACACTCACACACTCACACTCTCACACCTATGGGCAATTTAGACTTTCCAATCAGCCTAACCTGGGAGATGAGCAGATGGAGGCGGAGTTGAGCACTGAGGAGCTCACCAGGGCGGTGCACTCCTTGAACACGCAAAAAGCTCCGGGCCCTGACGGAATCCCAGCAGAGTTTTACCAGGCTCACTGGGATCTCCTGAAGGGGGACGTGGCGGAAGTGTTCAGGGCTGCGTACAGGGAGGGGCGGTTAGGCGCCTCACTGAGACAGAGCTCAGTAGCTCTTGTCCCAAAGAAGGGGGACCTGAAGGACCTCCGCAACTGGCGGCCGATCAACCTCCTCTCAGTCGATTACAAGATCATGGCGAAGGCGCTGATGGGGAGGTTCCAAGGCCTGATAACATCGGTGATCGGACCGGACCAGACCTGCAGTGTGCAGGGGAGGTCCATAAATGACAACCTGCTCCTCGTGAGGGATCTAATCATCCACTCCGGGGAGCGGAGGTCCCCCTTGTGCCTTCTCAGTCTCGATCAAGAGAAGGCATTTGACCGGGTGAGTCATGTGTGCTTGGAGAGAGTGCTAGAGAAAATGAACATTCCTGGCCCCCTCCTGCGCTGGACAAAAATCTGCCTGACAGATATAACGGGCAGAGTGGTTGTCAATCGGCAGCCCTCTGCCCCGTTCGATGTCAGGTCTGGCGTCAGGCAGGGGTGCCCTCTAGCATCTCTCCTGTACGTCATCTACCTGGAACCGTTCCTCCAGGCCCTCAGGGCCAATCCAGGGGTGGTGGGCTACCCACTACCTGGAGCCGGGGGGGAACGGCTAAAGGTGATGGCGTACATGGACGACATTGCCATCGTCGCCACAGATAGTCGTTCTATCGCTTGTGCCACCAAGGTGTTGGACGACTTCTGTGTGGCCACTGGCGCCCTGGTCAACAGGGACAAGAGTGAACTGTTTCTGTCTCCACATTGGAGTGAGGAGCTGACCGTTTCCTTCCCTGTGCGTAGGAATACCATCAAGCTCCTGGGGGTGACCTTCCAGGCTGATGGAGGAGGGAGAACCAGCTGGGAGGGAGCCCTCCGCCACGTCCAAAATAAAATCAGGAGCTGGAGTGCACGGCCCTTGACCATGGCGGGTAAGATCCTTGTCCTGAAGGCAATTGTCCTACCCATTCTGCTCTATTTGGGGAGGGTGTTTCCCCCAGACAAAGCCACCGGGAAGTTAATCACCCGGATGGCTTTCCGCTTTGTCTGGGGGAGCACGATGGAAAAACTGAAACGTGTCACCCTCCTCAAGGAGGAGCGGAATGGGGGACGGGGGGTCCCAGATATAGTAACCATCATTATGGTGCAGGGTCTGGCCACCCTTGTCCAGAACGTAGGGAAGGTGGGTAAGGCCTCTGGTACCTTTGCCAGGTACTATGCCACCCCCTTCCTCAGAGCAATGGGCTTGGGTGTGCTGGACCTCACCATACCCTACAGCTGGGATCCCCCCTATGTCTATCGAGCCCTGAAGGACTTTGCCTACAGGACGGGTCTGCCCAGGGCTGGCCTAACCTCGTGGAGCTACAAAATGATCACGGCTTATTTACGATCTGGCCAAATTGTAACGCTCCCGAGGGGGGGGCCAGACCTGGACCCGCAAGTCATCTGGGCAAATGTGACACACAAGTGTCTTACCAATAAACAAAAAGACATTGCCTGGATGACAGCCCATAGGTGTCTCCCCACACGAACTTTTATGTATCGCCAGCACTTAGCCCTGACTGAACGCTGCCCCCACGGATGCACTGACTCTGAACACATTCACCATCTTTTCTGGGAGTGCTCCGTGGCCAGGCGGGTCTGGGGCCTTGTTTGTTCCTCTGTCTCCCTAAGCAGGTTCCTGCCAAGATCCTCCCTGATGGCTGAGGGCGTCCTCTACGGTCCGCCGGGGGGATGCAAGACCACCGTGCTCCAGCTCCAGTGGATCATCAACATCGTGAAGCAGGTCCTGTGGGAGACGAGGAACATCAAGGTCTACCAAAAAACAACTGTAGACCTGATCACTCTCCGGAGGAGGATTCAAAACCTCCTCCAAGACGGCGTGATGTTGGACATTCATACCAACAAGACCCTGGCGAGAGAGAAATGGGGGGTGGACCACTGGAAAGAACTGGTTATATAGTCCACCCCCCCAAGAGGGGCAAGAGATGCTCAACACCTGCCAAACCCGAGCAAGATGGACCCTTTTTTTTAAGCATTTTTGCCCGCTTTGGGCTTTCTTAAAAAAAAAATAATAATAAAAAAATACCCACTTTGTTGCTTTCCGTTTGTTTTGATATGATTTTCCAAAGACTTGTTTTTCATTTGTTTAATCATCTGTTTGCACACCTTTGTTTAAAGTTATGCTTTATGTAATTTACAATTGTTGTCTAGTTTTGTCGAGTGTTTGCTTTTGTTAAAATCATTATTTTGAGTTATTGAGTGTGTTTTAAAAAGGAAAAGAATTTTAAAATGTAAAAGAAATTTAAACCAATAAAACAACCTAACCTGCATGTCTTT
Source organism: Conger conger (assembly GCF_963514075.1). NCBI lineage: Eukaryota > Metazoa > Chordata > Actinopteri > Anguilliformes > Congridae > Conger > Conger conger. Next base: position 51,085,329 of record NC_083763.1, on the reverse strand, counting down.
GGACTGTGGGAGGAAACCAGAATACCCGGACGAAACCCACGCAGACACGGGGAGAACACGCAAACTCCGCACGGAGAGGCCCCGGCCGCCGGGGATTCGAACCCAGGACCTCCTTGCTGTGAGGCGGCAGTGCTACCCACTACACCATCTGTGCCGCTTTCATGTAACATCATGTAACAAATATGATCACTGAATGTTAATGTTTAATTTATATTCACAGTGATATATATATACATACAAGATTTAACCTGTGTACATTCTGAGGATAGTGAGCTCCGTGTGTCCCTATATGGCTTGATAACTAGTGGTTTGCTTGTTGCAGTGTAGCCTCTTTCGTTCTGTTCTTGAAGTCTTCAGCAGACAGTTTTGTATTATATGTGTGTCTTTGTGAATCCAGTCCGCATCTTTGTGCTTCCCTCTTTATTGTATTATTGCCCATTCATGTTTCTCACCTGATGTTTATTTGTTAGTTCATCCTCACTCCCATGCCCCACCTAGTTTGTCTTATCCCTCAGTGTATTTAAACCCCAGTCACAGTAGGTACCATGGTCAGAACGTTGATCAATATTTCAATGCCAATTATTTGTAAGCCTGTCATACTTGAGATTCCTGAGACACCCTTTGCCTGATTCTGAGTTTGCCTTACCCCTTCTGTTTTGTTTGTTATTCTGATTTTTGGTTTTTGATCTATGCTCTGTGTTTTTTCGACTACTCTCTTGCTTTGTCCTTTTGTACTTTTGCCTTTCTGATCATTTGGAGTTTTGACTCTGGACTGTACCCTTACTATTATTTAGCAAACTGGATTTGGCACTGTGTTTATCGGATTACCTGGCTTTGACCCTGCGTGTTGGACTGAAATAAATAACGTTTCTTGGAGTACTGCGGTTTCTGGCTGCGAGTGTCCATACTTGCCTCATGAATAGTGTTTCTGGTCTGTCGGACAGGTGTTTGGGGGTTTTTCTTCATTATGTTGAGAATTCTCTGGTTATGAACTGTAGAGGTCTTTGTTGGCCTACCAGGTCCTTTGTGATTACTGGGCTCTTTTTCTTCTTAATGATGTTCCAAACTGTTTATTTTGGTAAGCCAATGTTTGGCATATGTCTCTGACTGGTTTGTTCTTATGATTCAGCCTCAAAGTCAATCAAAAGCCTAGAATCAAAACTAGATACTGAAAGCTCTCTTATCCCTCCGCTAAGGAAGTACACACATGGCAAATCAAAAACACCTGTGAAGTAATTTGTCCCAAATAGTATGGGGCCCTGAAATGGGGGGGACTATGTATAAAAAGTGCTGTAATTTCTACCAAAAAGTATAGAAATATTATTTAATAAAAGCTGATAATCTGCAATTTAATTGCTTCATGACAAATCTAAAATTGTGGAGTACAGAGCCAAATCTTTCTACCATGAATTATTACATTACATTACATTATTGATATTTGGCAGACGCTCTTATCCAGAGCGACGTACAGTTGATTAGACTAAGCAGGAGACAATCCTCCCCTGGAGCAATGCAGGGTTAAGGGCCTTGCTCAAGGGCCCAACAGCTGTGCAGATTTTATTGTGGCTACACCAGGATTAGAGCCTTGTGTGTCCCAGTCATTTACCTTAACCACTACGCTACAGGCCGCCCAATTATGGCGTACGATATACAGTATATGCACAATTGGCACATCATGTATATACTATGTATGGCAAATTATGGAGAGGGAAGTTGCTTATTAAAAAATGTAATCTGATGTTTTATACAGTACAATCGTACAAACAATGTCCTCTTCACACTTGTTCCTGTGTTTGATCTGCACTTTGTTGGATAAGAGCGTCTGCTAAATGCCTTGTAATGTAATGTAATGTAACCACCATTTTATAACTCAAAAGCAGTGGACCTTTCTGAAAGGATGCTACTGCAGCAAAACACAGAAGATTTTCACTCATCTGAATTAACTTGAGCTGGTATGATTCACCCAAACGCTGAAGTCGTATTACAGTATGTCGTCATAGCATTCTTGTAACATGCTTCAACAAGTGAGGGTGGGTGCAGCCAGTCATGGAGAGAAAAAACCCTTCATTTTCAGAATGAAAGTTATGTTCACTGTAAGCTTATGTATTATGTCGAGACAATTCAGTTATATTAATAATATTGGGTTACAGTGCTAGTCGGGTGCTATAGTGCTATGTTTTATATTTAAACATAATCTTAATCATCATTTCCCAAGTTGTGTTTATGCTTGATTTACGAAAATAAATGAGACCAAAAGAAAGTTTCAACTCACATGAAATGTGTGTTGCGCATGAAATGCAGAGCAAGTTTGGTCAGGAAACTTGCTACAGCCAGCTATTGGTTGGCCTGAGCAACTACATGTTCTCATACTCAACCACACATCGTTAAGCACCTTTTTCAGACAGATTTATCCTGTGCTGCGCTTTGCATGCTTTGCTTGCTGCTGCTCACAAAATTGTACTATAGTTGTACTCATCCTTCACCACCCCCGCCTCCACCTGTTGTTTGGATCTGGAGGAAATGCTATTTGCAATGGTGGTCTTTATTTGAGTGTCAGGCAACACATTCTTCATGTACTGTCCAACATCCAGAGAATATACCCACTCCTCACCACCTACTCAACTCAAAACAAAGTTCCTGTCATCTCCCTTCTGCACTGCTGAAACTTCCTCCTAGCTGGCCTCTACTGCAGCTCTTCCAGAATGCTGCTGCTTGTCTGATTTACAATCTCCCCAGACTCAGCCATGCATCTCCATTTCTCCTGTCACTCATCTGGTTATGCAGTTCCCATGAAAAAGAAAAACCTTTGTTCTAGCCAATCTGGCAGCTAAAGGAACAGCTCTGTTATCTCTTCAAAATATAATCTGACCCTACATACCTACCAAACCCCTCCGGTGTGGCATCCCTGGGCATATTTATGAAATGTATGATTTAACTATAAATTGTTATTTTTGTTTAATTCCATTGAAGCATTATTTAAGTAAATAAGGCTATACCCATGTATTCAACATGGTCTGTGTGTAAAAAGTTATTTTTTTAGAAGTTTGCTTAGCATATTTTGAAACATGTCCTTTCACCAGCATTGTAGATTGTTGAGTAACATCACGAGAGGAAGATCAATTGCATACATAATTTTGGTAACATCCAAAATAACAGCAAACAGCAAAATGATTCCTTTCTGCCCTCTTTCTTATCTTATTCTGATGACACAATAATAACTACAGAATATATAATTTGTATGAATACGTGTGGCCTTGTCTTGTGAAATACATATATCATAAACTATTCATTCAGACTATCATGAGGTAATTTGTTATGGTGTCTGATTATTTAAGCATTGTTGCATGATTAAACTTACAAGTAATTCTTCAAGATTATTTTCTTTTGTAAGCAAACATCTATATCTGTTTCCGCTAATATATGAAAGGAACACTGAAAGGTGTCATTTTAATTCTCAATGCAAGTTTCAGATGGTCAAATGTTAGACTGTAAAGACTATTTGCAGCCAGACCCAAACCACTAGGTGCGCAAGTATTTAAAATACTATCCTTGAGGCCATCCCAGCAGTTCGCCATCATGCATTCCTCTGTTATGAAACCTGAGCTCGCCAACATGTTGAGTAATGTTCCTTCATATACCAGGGCGGTTTTGCAATTTGTGTGCCAGAGATGTTTCAATCAAAACATTTTTATTTGAACAGAGTTAAAACATTGTGCTTTCTTAAAGGTGAATGAAAGAGAGAACCATACCCACATGGGAAGGGCACATCAACCTCAGTACCATGTTCAGACAGTGTGTAATCTCTGCCACACCTTGAATGTCTCCACAATGTACTGCACGTTACAAACTCCTCTGTTGCTATGGTATTATGTCAGCATATTGTCTGCGTGACAGTTCCAGACCTATGCTACGAAATTGTAGCATTTTCCTGACAAATTACATTCTAGACCACTAGAATGTCGCAATCACTCTCATGCTTAAATGCACAATTGAAAAAATGTTTAAATTTTTAAATAATGTTAATTCCCTATCATATATTAATTGGCCTGAAAAGACTACTCGTAGCTTCAGCATAGTCAACAACTTGGCCTCCTCATGCATTTATGACCCATTAACCCCCACACTCTCCATGCTGTCATGCAATGTCATGCAATCTTCTAATTTTAGTCCGTTCACTGGTGGAGGAGGGGGGGTTCTTTCTATGCCGTATACTGTGAAACAGTCATCCACCTGATGGTACTGTAGAAAAGGTGAATCCTTCTACTCTTAAATCCAAACTTCCCTTTTTTATGACTTGTATTTTCTAAGCTTTCTGTATTTCTGTATTGAGAAAAATTATTTTACATTTAAACACGCTAACATTTTTAAAGGTATCCATAACACATAAATGGCACAAAGCAACAATACCAAAATCAGTAGTTGGGGAGTGAGTCCATTGTAGTAGACCTGCGAAATGGCATTAAGATTAGTTTTGAAATGGGTGAGATATTGAAGTTAAATGTAGCTATTTTGAATGGAAGTGCCAACCAATGCAAACATATAGTGAGCACGGTAATATACCCTCAGATGGTAAATGGCTGGCATTTATATAGCACCTTTATCCAAAGCGCTGTACAATTGATGCTTCTTATTCACCCATTCACACACACACACACACACACTCACACACTAACAGCGATTGGCTGCCATGCAAGGCACCAACCAGCTTGTCCTAGCAAGAGAATTTGGGGGTTAGGTGTCTTGCTCAGGGACACTTAGACACACCCAGGGCAGGATCGAACCGGCAACCCTCCGACAGCTCTTACCTCCTGAGCCAATGTCGCCCCTCATATGAACATTCATGAACAGCTGAGTTTGATGTATTACATATTTAAAATGATTTATTTACAAAAACATAATGGGAGTGGGAACAAATAAAATGTACCATAGCTCATTCTGTTTGTTGAAACATTTATTCAGGAATGCATTGCTGATTGATGGAAGATGGAAGATGAAAGAACTCTTATGAGTACCAGATCAATTACAACTGAATCTGCAATTTCCGTGGTCTTTAGCTTTGTGTAAAAGTACAACATAGTCGCAAGTATTTAGTATATTTCTAATCAACTATAACAACTATATTAATGTTTCCACTCATTTATACAGTATAAACATGTGACTATAATACCATGCCGCAAATGAACTCATTTATGTAAATCAATGGCTGTGACTGCAATGCTATTTGCTTCATTTTGTCACACGAAAAAGAAATGAGGGAATAAGTCAGCTTATTCTTATTGCTTCACAAATATAGTGAATGCCAACAGCTTTAAGCCTTGTATTCTGTCTGGTATCATGAGGTTTTCAAGCCATTGATTAGATGCCTGCTTTTGCTTATATTTTTTTTATTTTGCACAGGTTGGTTATACACCCCAGCACTGGTTTTGCTACAGATTGAAAACATGAATTGGTCCTATAATGTGATTGAAGGCATGGAGGCTCTACCTCCACATGGGGACTATGCAACCTCACTCTGATATAGATAGGTAAAGCCCTGTCAAAAACCTGCAGTTAAATTTGCCTTGAAAACTTACATGGCCAATCATGCAAACATGAAATGGAATACAGGGGGGGGGAAGCACAGAAACGGTCACAACAACTCAAGAACCTGCAGGTTTCAGAGCACAGACATTAACATTAGGTGCATGACTGATGTGATCAAGTATGTGAGAATCTTGAACAATTAGTAGGCTAAATGTTCCTTCTCAGTTACTTCTTAGGCAAGGAATATTGCCTGAGATATCAGACAGGCTCCCCACACATTGCAAAGTATTACCACTTCCTGTTGTTAACAGCCAGGAAGTTCCCTTTTCTGTTTCATCAGAGCCAAGCAGAGAAAGTGGTACTATACCTAAACCCAATACCAAGTTCTGAATGCACAAATAATGCATTACAAATAGATTGTTTTTCTTCCCAATGGTGATCTATATTGAGAAGACATTCAGAGAATTTAGCATTAACTTGTCAATTGAACACACTAAAATGCATATTTAAACATGTCTTTGTTAATTTTTCAACACATCAACAGGTGCATTCTGAATTCAGATAGAATTATTTTTTTTTTCTTTATAAAAGATAAACCAGCATTAAGAACAGAGAGATGTCTTGCTGTTGCAATACTTTTGGAGGGGACTGTAACAATTATAATTAGAGAGCAGGCAGTAGATGGCAGCCTTCAGCAAGGAAAACTTCTTGTAAATCAAGTTTGAATTGAAAGAAATAACTGTGATATTGGTTTTACTATAGCTTATAATGAGAGGCACACATGGGTTGCTCATTCAAAATGAATTGCTATTGGCATATCCTTAAACAACATTTCCATTCAAAGTTCCATTATTTACCCAAGGGCAGTTTCAGTCCTGTGGACTCCATTGGCTTGCTCTGATACTGCCCTTTACCAGGCAAATGTAAATGGTAAATGGTTGGCATGTTGTCATTCACCCATTCATACACATATTCACACACCAACAGCTATTGGCTGCCATGCAAGGCACCAACCAGCTTGTCCACTGTCCACTGTCGCCATCACTGGTGATTGAACAATGGTCAAGGCAGCTTTGTAACAGTAAATGTTATATCAGCCACCATACTGTATATCCTTAATGGCAGCAAATGACTGCTTTTCTTTGCCATGGACTGGTATCTTAATAAGCTTGTGAATGTTGGATGTCAAGAGTTGTCATTGCCGGTTAATTTGCCTCTATCCCAAAGTCACCACCAGGGACTTGGAGATATCTACCAGAGATCTAACCATTACTTCTACATCTACATCTGAGAAGCACTTGCTGGTAAAGGGTTCCTCTAGTCAGTCTATTAGTCAACGGTCACAGTGGTACACAATGTACCTTATCTTCCTGCCCAGGTGTACACAGAAGGGGGTGGTTTACTGTGCCTCTGGGCATGGTATGGTAAATGTTTATCCTCAACTTATTATACAACCCCAAAAATAGTTGGAAGTTGAATTAAGACATGAAATAAAAGCTTTCCACATGATTGAATAGTATGTACTTTGCACATTACAGTTTATTCACTACAAAACAATGGACATTGCTGCAAAGTGGAACTAGGCCAACTAAATGTTGTGCAATTGCTTAAAAGGGAACAGAACATCCTCAAACCACATATTTAGTTTGAAGTTTGATGATCAGTGTTAATTAGCTGTAACAGCACAAAGACTGTGGTAGATTTGCGCCTGAATGAGGCTGTATAAGTGGAATTCACCAGAGATGTTTTCACTACCATTTGTTTTTCTTAATGCTATGAATCCTCGAGGCAAGAATCATACACTGTGCAAGTCAAGGGATACTTACTCCAGCTTGGAACAGAATGTCATAATACAGCTCCTGCATTTTCTGAGCACAGGACACATTTGCTATCCTGTTCAGCTCGCAAAGCCTCAAATTGTGTATTAACATCATTAATTCCTTTCAGCTTATGTAGCATTTTCTTTTCATAAATGTGGTGCAGTTTTTCTATGTTTTTAAAAGAAAAGAAGACTTGATGAAACATGGAAAAGTTAACATTATATGTGGGGTCCCACAAGGCTAAATCTTAGGGTTTCATCTATATGCGTTCTTGGGTGTTTATTTGTAAACCAAATTACAGGGAGTGGAAAAAGGTGCACAAAACAGCTACAAATCACGAAAACAGCAAACCTAGCATCTTTATAAAGCTGTATTTTTAAAGAACAGTATACAACCTCAGGGGTGCTGGGGTATGAGCCACAAGCCACAAAGAAAACAGTGCTGTCGAAAAACATTTCGTCCACAGACGAAGGTTTTACCAAAGAGTTTGTATACTGTGGTATAAAATACAGCTTTCTAAAGGTTTTCTTAATGGTTGTTGCTGAATATGTGTATCCCTTTATGACCACAGTCCATCCTTTTCAAATGAATACTTCCAGCATTCCAGCATATTAATACCTAATACCATGTCACAAGGCATGCATTATCTCAGGCCAGTTCCATGAACATGATATACTGACTTTTTTTTGGTTTACTGCAATGGCCTGCAACCTCCCCAGATCTCAATCAAATACAGCACTTTTGGAATGAGGTGGAACGGTAGGTTCGCAGAATGAATGTGTGGCCAAAGAATCAGCTGGAACTGCATGATGCAATGCCAGCAAACATGGACCAAAATCAAAAAGGAACATTCCAGGACCTTGTGGAATCCATGCCTAAAATAATTGTTCTGGAGGCAAAACAGTGCTAGAAAGGTTCAACTAATTCACTGGCCTGTGTATGTTGTTGCTCCAATTATCCAGAAGACAGTGAACTTGCATTTCACTGTCCCCTTAACAAGGATCAAACTGGTTTTAGGTCCAAATGCATGACATGAAATATCTGTTAGATTCCCTGTCGTAGTAGTTGTGAATAGGTCAAAAACCTTTGTGCAACTGATGATGCCTGAATCAGAATTTTGGAGGCCATATGAACCACAGCGCTAAAACAGCTTTCTACCATTTACAGATTCTGAAGTTAGAGGTTTTCTAATGCTGTCATACACAGAAAACCTGGCCCATGCCTATATTATAAGTAGATTAGATCAGTGTAATGCTCTCTTCTGTCCCAAAGACACTGTGGGGCAGCTGCTGCTCATTAAAAATTTGGTAGCTAGAATTCTGTACAAGAAATCTGAACATATCACAACTGTTTCAAATAATATTGTTCCTTGTCTACAAAGTATTGAAAGGCCTGTACAATATATCCATGAGGATTGATTATGGGCCAATTAGGGCTCTCAGGTCTTCTGGCAGCAAAACTTAAGCTGTTCCAAGATGAAATCTCTTTTAGTCATTATGCTCACAGTTGTTGGAGAGGTTTGCTAGAGGATATGAGACGTGCCTCACCTCTGCCCAATCATGTGCTTTGGAAGGCCAAGAGAATGTAGGTTTTCATTCCAACCAATTGCTCCACCTGCTGATATCACTAATTATAACACCTTGACCAGATTGAAAGGAAAAACCCCCCGAAACAAACAACAAACGAAAGCGGCTACAGTAGAAGTGTGCAAATGCATCACAAAAGAAGAATGCAACAGGTGCTGTCAACGGGTCACAGGCAGATTGCAAGCAAGGGATAAGCTACCAATATAAGTGTTATTTATTTTCATTTACTTAAATACTCTGTTCCAATACTTTTTCTCACCTAAAAATTGGGAGGTCTGATACCAAAGGTGCTATGTTCTATCACATCTAGGTGTAAATACCAGGAAATAAAAGCTGAAATTCTGAACTCCTGTCTCATCATCTTTTTTTCTCAACCCCAAATGTATTCAGTGTATTGCAAAAATAAAGGAATTGGTAAATGGCAAATGGTAAATGGTAAATGGCAGGCATTTATATAGCGCTTTTATCCAAAGCACTGTACAATTGATGCTTCTCCATTCCCCCATTCATACACACACTCACACACCGACGGCGATTGGCTGCCATGCAAGGCCCCGACCAGCTCGTCAGGAGCATTTGGGGGTTAGGTGTCTTGCTCAGGGACACTTCGACGCAGCCCGGGCGGGGGATCGAACCGGCAACCCTCCGACTGCCAGACGACTGCTCTTACGGCCTGAGCCTGGCCTTGCCGTTCCTTTTGGAGGGGACTGTATCTATAATTTGATTAAGCAGAACACTGAACACAGGCATTATGAGACCAACAAATTACATTGTAGAAAAAACTTTTTTTTTTTTAAACTCAATTATCACATCATTTGATTCAAAAGCTACTTTTATTATTTTATGTTTTGTTGCCATTTCCTTTGTTCCTTTACTGTACTATATGGCAAAACACTGTTTAACAGTTTTACATTAATACATTGAAATTACACATTGGGATATTCAGCATGGATTCACATGACTGTTATAGTACATTCTCTTATACTGCAGTGCTCAGAACTGTGAAATCCATTGAACCTAGTAGCTCTGCTGACATCCTGCATTACATATAATTCCCTTCCCTTATTTGGCCTCCCCTTTAAACAGTAATAACACCAATCCCACACATTTTATAGTCAGATAATGGACTATCTAAATAATAGAATGACTATAGGTTGGTCTGGGAGTAAGCTATACATGAATAGCATCCCAATACCATCATGGACAGAAACATAAGAGGCTTAAATTCAAATATGGAATACGTGCATACACATACAGCGCAATGTACATCTGATATGTGAAATAATGTTGCAAATAATCAATGAAATAATGCTAATCATTTAAAGTTAAAAAGTCCTAAAAAAGACCCACCACTTGAAAAAATACAACATCACCATACTGTAAGTATAACCCCTAATGCAGTGCAAATAAATAAGTACTGACATAGTATACAGTAGTATGATTAAAACCACTGACAATATTGTTACTGGAATCTAAATTAACAGTGAATAAGTGTAGATTTCCTTCACCATAAAGTATCCTGGCCTAACAATTTTACGAGGTAGATGAAATGCCATTACTACCATTTTCTTAGCTAAATCACACTTAAATAGGGTTAGAAAATATTGTGATCTATCAACTTAAAGGGATAAAAACTGAAAAAGTATAACGTTTATTAACATAGCATAATAATGGAAATAAAGCAAGTTGGTGCTATGAGAGCACATAGGACTATATGGGACTATATGGGGCTATATGGGGGGAAAAAATAATTTAAATACACACACACACAGGAATTATGTATTTAAGTTAACTGTCAAAAGTATTAAAAGCACAAAATGAAGCACTTCAATTAATTCTTCAGGACAATATATGGCCAGCTGAGGAAAGCACTGGACTATCTGATGGCCTTTACTGGGCTGCTAAATGCTTGGTCTCTCACACCAAATCAGAAGGTCAGAAACCAAGACAAAACAATTTCACTTCCATGTTTTTATATGCTAGGATGTTATTGCACTGTTATTTTAGTTCAGCTTTAATTTGACAGAGAAACATGTTGCCTGTTTACACCTTTCTGCACTGAATAGAGTGGAGGCCTGTGAGATTTAAATAGGAGAGCCTAACGGTAAATACTGTATAAATTGTTGGTTGTTTTTGGCTGTTTTGCATGAATAACAAACAAGTCACTTTAAAATAAAACCAGATCATCAGCAGCCAATGGTATTTTGGATAATTGAATCTATTAAGGTGATATAACCTCGCATAAGCGTTGCACATTCCACATGGAAATTTCACGAAGCAGAACCCATCTATAATCTCTTCCTTATAAACAAAATGCAACATATAAAATAAATCCCATCCAATCTTTTCATTATACAGTAACACACAAAATCTCACAAGGTACACAAAGTTAACGCTGCCACACATTAGATGCGATCAAGCTGCAGATGGAGGACCTTATTTAAATCTATACATTTGCTAATCATGCAAAGGAATCATATCAGGTTCAGGACAAAGTTCAAAAGTTCCTGTTTAGCCTCTGCTACTATTAGCTCACAAGCTCGCACTGCACAATACTATTCCTGTCATTGATTGTTTCCAACTTGTTCCAAATTTAAGGCGCAAACAAATGCCGGTAGTGCTTGTTTTGAAGTGTCCAATTGAATTTTGGAGTGTGCAAACCGGTGCTCTAGCCCAAGGTGTCATCTCGCCCACAGGGAAACACTTGGAGTTGCTGGGCAATACGCTCGGCAATGGCTCTACTGCTTGCTGTGATCAGCCTGCGAGACATCAGGTCAAACGGGCCACCTGGAACACAAGCACAGGTGTGCACCAAAGCTTATCACAGTGCAAATCAGAATGCAGCACAGAATACAATGGCTTCAGAAAGTATTCAGAACTCTTTACGTTTTGCACCCTTCATTATGTTGTAGATTTAATTTTAAATGGATAAAATTGCCCATCAATCTATGCTCAATAGCCCATATTGACAAATGTATTGAAAATCAAGAACTGCAATCTGTCATTTACAAGTATTAAGACCCTTTGCTGTGGCACTCACATTGTGGTAGGCCCTGTTTGCTTTAATTATCATTGAAATGTGTCTAGAACTTAGAGTCCACCTGTGGTAAAAATAATGGATTCTCTAGCCTGATGAGACAAACAAACTCTTTGAGCAGAACTCCAAGCACTATGTCTGGCGAACAACAGGCACTGCTGGCTAATACCATCTCTAAGGTGAAGCATGGTGGTGGCTTCTCAGCAGCAGGGAGAAGGACACTGGTCAGAATTGAGGGAAGGATGAATGTAGCCTGTACAGAGAGGTCCTTGAATAAAACCTGCTCCCAAGTGCGCGCAACCTCAGACTTGGGCAGCAGTTCACCATTCAGCACGACAATGACCTGAAGCATACAGCCAAGACAACGCTGGAGAGACTTCAGCACAGTCTCTGACTGTACTTGAGTGGCCCAGCCATAGCCTAGTCTTAAACCCCATAGAACATCTGTGGAGAGACAGGAAGAATGGGATAAACTGCCCAAATCCAGGTGTGCAAAGCTTGTAGACTTACCCCAGAAGACTCAAAGCTGCTGCCAAAGGGGCTCCTACAAAGTACTAAATCAAGGGTCTGAATACTTACATAAATTAAGAGATTTCAGTTTTAGATTTTTTATAAATTTGCAAAAAACTTCTAAAAACATGTTTTCACTTTGTCATGGGTTATTGTGTGTAGTTTGTTGGGCAAGAATTGCAATTCTAAAATGAAATCTGCAACACAATAAAGTGTGAAAAAAGTGAAGGGGTCTGAATGTCTTCTGAAGCCACTCTATGTTAGGTGTAAATCCTTTCATAATTTCATCCAGTCTCCATGAATTCACAGGCCTGCTCCTTGTTAATTACAACAATCATCTCTGGACCAGCTGCATTACACTTAAAGTACAACTAAACTAATCAGTTTAAACAATTCCCACTAGCCCTCATAAGTGGCGTACTACTTTCGCAATATCAACCACTAACCACAAAGTTCCATAAAGCAAAGACTATAGATCTTTGTTTTAACGAACTTTGCGGTTAGACGTCTTTTAAGTGTGGTGTATTTAAGCACGCTGCAGTGCCTTGGTCCATGGCTTACCCGTTACATCCATGATGACTCCACCAGCCTCAGTAACAATGGCAGCACCCCCAGCCATATCCCAGCAGTGGATCCCAATGTGGTAGTATGCGTCAGCTGATCCACATGCTACCAGACACATATTCACTGCCGCACTACCCGGAGAGCGGATACTAGCAGAAGGAATCAGGACAGACATTAAACACATTGGAAACTTATTGGACACAGAGCTTTCTATGCAGCTATTCTACTATGTATTGATACAAATATGTAGGACAATATGTTGGATAACTAAGCTTTGCTGGAATAGCACTGGGATGCCTGCACTAAAACTGAAAGATGATAAGCAGAGAATGCACTATACCAGGCATTAAGAGTCTCAACAAGAAGCTCTATTGGGGAATCTGGGTTAAAAGTAGGTAGTAAACACAAGATGACTTTCAGAAAATGTCACTATTATAAAAACTAAAACACAGTTAAGGAGTAGTGCTAAGGGAGGTTACTTTAGGTCAGGGGTGGACAGTATTTCTCATACTAGTATCAGAAGTATTTGAAATACAAAATTGTATTTTGTAACTTGTATTTTATGGTGGAGGATCCTACAGATACATGTAATTTGTATCAAAATACTTTAGAATTCTATATTTTAGAATTTTCAAGATACCAAAAATACTTTCCCCACCCAACCTCAAAACTCATAAACAGGGCTCATCCAGGAACTCATGCCCAAGCCCTCTCCAACGGCTGGCAACAACACGGCTGCCATTACATGTCATTACGCAGCACTGCTTCAACATTTTTAATGCCAAAAGATGCCTAACTGGCTTAGCCTACTAGCTAACATCAAATAACTGCAACAGGATAACTAGTACAGTGTCTCAGTGTTTTTCTTGGAGATGCTTTGTTTTTAGTTGTTCAGTTGCTGTTCAGTTCAGTTGCTATGTTTGGTACATAGGTATAACTGTTTCACACTACAATGGTCACTTTCGGGTTATTTGCTAGATACTAGCTACATCAGCCTAGCTACGTGCACATGGGAAAACAGGGTGTGATCGCAAGCTCACCCATGTACAGGGATGGTCAGGACCTTCCGCATGTTTAACATCATGGCATTAAAGTGCTCAGGATCTGCCTTTATCCCCAGCTCCGTCAGCACAAGGGACTTTGAGATGTCTACAGATGGGAGAGACTGAGACATTAACATTTTATGCCTTCATGTTTCCATAAATCTGTACATTCAATATTATGCAATTATAGTTTGTATGTAAATGTGTGAATTATTGGTTTTGTCTACTGACATAATAATTATCTTCATAGTTCAATAAATAACAGTAAAATTATATTACGTATTATGATAATGATGATTAACTCACCTTCTTGCCCGGACACTTTGATCGGGACTCCATTGCAGAATGCTCCTTTCCCTTTCCGTGCTGTATACATCTTCTCTTCAATGCAGCTGTACACAATCCCAAACTCAATCTGAAAAACAAGCAAGTTACCTTCACATCTGTCAGATGAAATGCTTAAGTACATTACATTGTATTAATGTAATGGAGTTCATAGACATGAGTCAGCACGTGAACATCAGGTTGTGCCATCTAGAGTATAGTGAGGCAGTACGACCATGATCAGTTCTCTAGACTGGAATTTGTGGTCTTTAGATAGGTGGGCTAGACACATCTCTTGTTGTGTCAATTAGTTGGTGAGGGCCATGTTTGAAACTCACTATTACTACTGTCCATGATATCACTACTAACTGTCAATCAAAACCAGGGTAATAGTGTACAAATGAAGTCTGCATTGATGGCATCTCAAAAAGAAACCCTTCATAACATGGGAAATTGTATGAATCAGTCAAATAAATATTCTATACTGGTAATCATGGCAAATCTGCCAGTGTTGGAATAGCTAGCGGACATTGCGGTTGTTAGCCGTTTGCAGTAGAAACTAGTCAAATCTGGATAAAGTTGGGACAAAGAGGCCAAACCGTTTTTTTATCGGACAACAGGCTGCACTGATTATCCGATTATCGGCACTTCTTAAGCCCACAGGACACCATTCAGATCAGAAAATCATGACATAACTCCAATTACACTATACTTAACAAAATTCAGATACTCAGAAATTTTTTTTTTTTACCTTTTTGTTAACAGCAAACCCAATGGACACAGATACAAATGGGAACCTGTATGGAAATGAGAGTTGAAGAATGAGAGTTGAAGAATAATGTCTTGAAACCTTTGCCTAGTTATCATGTGTCTCATTCATCAATGGTGGGGAGCAACTGGTCAGAAATTCAGATAACATACTATATTCCGATAACAGCCAAAATGTTTTATGAACTCATCATGTTGAGACACTATACTGCATAGTTGGGGTTCCATATTCTGGTGTCGAAAAGACTGGGCCAGTGCCAGACAGAAGATGTAGCATCACCCAGGTATGAGAAAGTTTCAGTCAGCTGGGATGAAGCATCTCATTATACGCCAGTGACCCCTCCTGGCTGATAGGGCCCACAAGTCCATCTGTTAAGCTGCAGATAAAGTTTCCTCGTCCAACTCATGTACAGTGGGCTCCATAATTATTGCCACCCCTGATGGCTAATTTTTTATTATATAAAATAAACAATACAATTATTGAGATAAAATAAAAAATGCCAACATTTGGAAATTACTGTACTGTATAAATGTGTCAATAGAACCAACCAAAATTAAACATTAATTAAATAAAAATAGAATTCACCAAAATCAAGGTTCCATAATTATTGGCACCCCTGGTTTAGTACTTGGTGCATCCATCTCTGGCAAGGATAACTGCATGGAGCATGGATTCTCCTGTAATGCTTGGCAAGGTTAAAGAACACATTTGGAGGGATTTTGGACCATTCCTCTCTGCAGATCCTTGCAAGATCCTGCTGTATTCCATCAAACTTTAAATGACCAAATGAGACCAAAATTGAATGCTTTGGTCAGATACAGCACCGTTATGTTTGGCATTGAAACCAAGATACATAAAAGGATATTTGCCTTATACCCACGGTGAAGCATGGTGGTAGGTCAGTGCTGTTTTGGGGCTGTTTTAATTCCAGAGGTGCAGGGGCGCTGGTTAAAACCAATGGTATAATGGATTCCACAAAGTATCAGGCAATTTAGCCAGACAATCTGGTTGCCTTTACAAAGGCTGAGACTGAGGCTCTAGGTGGACTTTCCAGCAAGACAATGACCCAAAGCAAACCCAAAAATCTACACAGAAATGGTTCCATGACAACAAATTCTATGTTCTGCAATGGCCATCTCAGATTTGAAACTGGGTTGGTTCCATTGAAACATTTGTAAAGCACAGTATTTTTCACGTTGGCATTTTTGAGTTTGTCAATAATTACATTGTTTATTATTTAAAGTATTTTTTGTGCATTGCAAGTCAGGGGTGCCAATAATTCTGGAGCCCACTGTATGTATGAGGCCAAGCTGCAGTGATAAAAAGTGGCAGCTTCAGAGGAGAGCTTGTCTGCACACTCCCAAGTCGATAACGGAGGTTGCAGCAATGAGTCATGACAAACACAAATGGGCATTCCAAACTGAGAAAAAAAGTCAATAAATGAATAAACAAATAAATGAATAAATAAAAGTGACATGGTAGCTTACCAAAATAACAAGCGGAGTGTTCAAGTATCTTGTGGTTAAAAGTGTTACTTTCATTTCTGTGCAGCTTGCTGCAAATTTATTAAAAATAAAAAACTAAGAAATCACATGTACATAAGTATTCACAGCCTTTGCTCAATACTTTGTTGATCCACCTTTGGCAGCAATTACAGCCTCAAGTCTTTTTGAATATGATGCCACAAGCTTGGCACACCTATCTTTGGGCAGTTTCGCCCATTCCTTTTTGCAGCACCTCTCAAGCTCCATCAGGTTGGATGGGGAGTGTCGGTACACAGCCATTTTCAGATCTCTCCTGAGATGTTCAATCGGATTCAAGTCTGGGCCCTGGCTGGGCCACTCAAGGACAT
The DNA here is from genome assembly GCF_963514075.1 of Conger conger. Lineage (NCBI taxonomy): Eukaryota > Metazoa > Chordata > Actinopteri > Anguilliformes > Congridae > Conger > Conger conger. Next base: position 51,068,301 of record NC_083763.1, on the reverse strand, counting down.
TCACAGAGCATGATGCTGCCACCACCATGCTTCACTGTAGGGATGGTATTGGCCAGGTGATGAGCGGTGCCTGGTTTCCTCCAAACATGACGCCTGGCATTCACGCCAAAGAGTTCAATCTTTGTCTCATCAGACCAGAGAATTTTGTTTCTCATGGTCTGAGAGTCCTTCAGGTGCCTTTTGGCAAACTCCAGGCAGGCTGCCATGTGCCTTTTACTAAGGAGTGGCTTCCGTCTGGCCACTCTACCATACAGGCCTGACTGGTGGATTGCTGCATAGATGGTTGTCCTTCTGGAAGGTTCTCCTCTCTCCACAGAGGAATGCTGGAGCTCTAACAGAGTGACCATCAGGTTCTTGGTCACCTCCCTGACTAAGGCCCTTCTCCCCGAATTGCTCTGTTTAGACAGGCGGCCAGCTCTAGGAAGAGTCCTGGTGGTTCTAAACTTCTTCCATTTACGGATGATGGAGGCCACTGTGCTCATTGGGACCTTCAAAGCAGCAGAAATTTTTCTGTACCCTTCCCCAGATTTGTGCCTCGAGACAATCCTGTCTCGGAGGTCTACAGACAATTCCTTTGACTTCATGCTTGGTTTGTGCTCCGACGTGCACTGTCAACTGTGGGACCTTATATAGACAGGTGTGTGCCTTTCCAAATCATGTCCAATCAACTGAATTTACCACAGGTGGACTCCAATTAAGCTGTAGAAACATCTCAAGGTTGATCAGTGGAAGCAGGATGCACCTGAGCTCAATTTTGAGTTTCATGGCAAAGGCTGTGAATACTTATGTACATGTGATTTCTTAGTTTTTTATTTTTAATAAATTTGGAAAAATTTCAAAAAAACTTATTTCATGTTGTCATTATGGGGTGTTTGTTGTGTGTAGAATTTTTAGGAAAAAAATGAATTTATTCCATTTTGGAATAAGGCTGTAACATAACAAAATGTGGGAAAACTGAAGCGCTGTGAATACTTTCCGGATGCACTGTATATAGAAAAGCCTTGCTAAGCTTTGCAGGAGCCGTAAGCCTTAATTTTCAGCAAAATTGAAAAGTACAATCCAGGTTTTAACAAACCTGTGGACAAAGTTAGTGGTCCCATCGATGGGGTCAATGATCCAGGTGGGGTTGTCCGTGAGAATGCTGGGAGCTCCTGCAGCCACAGATTCCTCCCCGATAAAACTAACAGAACAACCAGAGAAAATGACAGGGGGAATGAAAGTAATTCCACACCAACGGAAAAATTGTTATAATATTATATATTAAAAAATATTAAGAAACTATAACTGGGCCATTCCATACCAACTCCAGGAGGTTCCACTACAGCCTGAAATTTTGTAATTTCATACTCACGTTGAAAAACACAATTTTTAGGGGTTGATAACTTTCTAGTTTTTTTGGGCCTAAAAGTGGAATGTTCTTGACTGGCCAAGTCAATCGCCTGACCTCAATCGCCTGACCTCAATCGAATTGAGCAGGCATTTCACTTGCTGAATACCAGACTGAAGGAAAATAGCCCCTGAAACAAGCAGGAGCTGAAGAGGGCCTGGCAGAGCATCACAAACTTTTTTCTGAAGCAACCCCAAATTAATGTCCACAATTTTACATGACCCCAACATCCCACCCAAACAAAGGCCTTGTACCTAACCCTTGACTGTATTGGCCGTGACTATATATATACCATGGCCTCTCATGCATTTCATTGTTATAGTTCAATCATTGGGATCATTGGGTTCAGCATGTAGTAGCCTACATACTCATATTTTAAAGAATTTAAATTTAAATTTCACTTTTATTTTCTCTCCAAAAAAATATTCTCAAATCAGGCGACCCCACATGGGGTCCCGACCCACAGTTTGGGAACCGCACTGTTAATTAGTACAATTCATTTTGGCCCCCTACACACAAATTTGTAAGGCCTTTCCTTACAAATTCCCTAACAAAGACCTAAAACTTTGTCGCGTTTTTCATAGGGATACCCAGCAAACTTTAAATGGGTCTACTAGCAAAATGAAATGGAGTATGAAGCTCAAATTTTGAGGAATTTTACATCCCAACACACAGCAAAAGAGAAAAATCCTAGAGGTGCTGTGGTGCAACCTCATTGAGTTGGCATGGAATCGCCTAACTGATGTTTTACACACTGCAGACTGTTGCTATAGGACATTTCCCTTACTGTGCCATTCTCTGTTCAGGCTTGGGTTCTGTCGCATCACTTGAAGATTACAACCCTACCTCAAAAATGTCGGTATCCTAAAGGGCATCAGCTACCTCACAGCCCACCCTAGGCCCCTGAACCTGAGCTGTTCCATTTTCTTCCAACAAACTGAGAGCGGAACTGAATTTTAATAGGGAGGTAAATCGGAAGTCTCGCTGAATGGGATTTCCGGTATACAGATACGTGCAATGCCAGTGAATTTCATCATAGTCAGCAACAACAACTTCATATAAGCAAATGAAGCATTAAATTGTTCTACAAACACAAAATTCAAGGCTCCAGATCATCCGTAAATTAACGCAATGCAGCTTTTCATTGTTTTTAAAAGAAAACTACCATTCCCGATACATTCGCTTTACCTCCCTATACCATCAATTCCTCCCAGCAGCACAACTTGCCTGTGATTGGGATACTTCTCCTTTAATGAGGATATGATTAGGGCCTCCACTTTCTGATCGGTCTCTGTCACAAGATCCACTGGGGAGCTCTTTTGCATGACAGAGATTTCCTTCTTCAGTGCATCTCTAATCATCTGACCAGACAAAACATCAGTAATAATGAAATACATGAGTAAGACCATTTATAAACACAGTATGTACAGAATAGGAAAGGCTGACAAAAAATGTATTGACAAACGGAGAGAGAGAGAAGATGGAGCAGTTACACTAGAGACAATAATGCTCACCTTCCCTGCCTCCTTTGTCACAACCAGGCAGTGGTCCATGCACTCCTTCCAAGGGTCTGACATGGCTGCAGCAGTTTACCCTACGACAGTGGAAGTTATGGTTACCTGCTTGTTATGTAGATACAGGTCAGGAGCTTCAGTTAATGTTCACATAAACCATCAGAATGGGGGAAAAATGTGATCTGGACTTTGACCGTGGAATGATTGTTGGTGGCACAGGGTGGTTTGAGTATCTCAGAAACTGCTGCTCTCCTAGGATTTTTGTGCACACTCATCTTTTGTAAACTACACTCATAGTTTGTAAAGAATGGTGCAAAAAAACAAAATCTGCTGACAGGAAGGTGACAGTAACGCAAACACACAACGCATCATAACTCTAAGTGGATAGGCTACAGCAGTAGAAGCCTACAAAATAAGCCTAATAAATATCTAATAAAGTGCTCGGTGAGTGTACATATTGTAAATTAGTTTCGTTCGCATTCAAAAAACATACCTGTAAAAAGAAAAGCTCGGTTACAACGTTAGCTACGTTATAACTATAAAAGCTAGTGTTATCTGTTCCAATATTCTTTGTTTATCTTAGGCTATGTGCTTGAAATAAGATTGCAAGCTAACGTTGACTTAGCTGTTTGCGGAAACGAATGACATGACTGCAAATTAGCTAGCTAGCTAGATAAGTAGCGAGCCACCAAGATTGAGTACTCAGAATAGTTAGTTACAAGCTAGCCATCGTCTAACATTATATCGTAGCTTCGTTAACGTTAGATAGCTGCAAGTTGCTGTCTTTTATGTCCATCACATCAGACAGACAGAAGACAAGCTATTCCAAGCATTCTTTTCAGTGTTCAGGAGCAACCTAACTTTCCTTTGTATAGAAAATAAATCTAGTTATTACACAGTGTATTAATTTATGGCTTCTGACTAAATCATACTATACTAGCTAGTTGTCTAATTTAATATTATCATTTTAATTTGAATGCTAGACTGGTATTCAAGCTACCTTTTGATTTCCGTGCTTGAGGCCTTTGAACCTGTAGCTTGCGTATACGTTACCTGCCGGTTTCAACTCCTGACAACTAACTTCCGGTTTATGGATTTCAGAATTAAAGTTTGTTGTTTGTCAAAATAGTGATTTTATTAAAATAACTTTCACAATCTAACTTTAACTTAGTTATTTCCTAGACAAATAAAAAAATAAAAAAATAATTACAAGTGACTTTCCAAATAATTTTACATTAGAAAACGTTACAAGAAGGCAAAAATAACACAAATGAAATTATACTATTTTTTCATGCAAGTCAAATGTAATTGCCTGTATTGTGAAAAAGCGAAACATCCTTATTAGACTGTCCAGTATTACAAAACAGAAACAAACAAAACTTGATTTGCAATTAAATCACACATATGTTTGCAGGCTTTTCCATGGCACCCAAGTAGCCACAGTGAATTCCACTGATGTAAAATGTCTCATGGATGTGCTAGGTAATCACCCTCAAATTATAGACAGATAAGTTATCTCAAGGACACTAATAAACAATGTATACTTGCCCCCATGTAGCATAATAATAAAAAAATTCAAAGACATTCTACATCTAAAGACATTCCTAAACACTATTCACTATTGTCAAGTATTTATGTGGTCCCATTGCAAAGGTGTATTTATTGCAACCTCGGTTCAATTTTTCAACATGAAGCATATTCATTGGCTAAGATGGGGCATATTCCAAACTTTAAATTCTGGGCTTATGTCATACAATCGTTTATATAGACTTAACTGAAATTGCAGTGATTATTGTCTAAATAAATCTGTATATGAAATCCATATGCCATGGCAAAAAAATCTCCCAGAAGGGAGCTGGGTTGGGTTTGATTCCACTTGAACACATTCCCTTCCATTACATTACATTACATTACATTATTGGCATTTGGCAGACGCTCTTATCCAGAGCGACGTACAACAAAGTGCATACCCATAACCAGGGATAAGTTCACTGAAAGACCCTAGAGGGAAGTACAATTTCAACTGCTACCTGTACAGCAAAGATAAGGACAAGAGCCTTTTTTTTTTCAATTTTTTTTTTTTTTTTTTTGAGAACATAGAAACAAACAAACAGAGCAAAAGTGACCAAAGTTAACACTGCTTACCTAGCCAACTAAAAATACAGATACACAAAGCAAGTCACAGAGACAACAATTAAGGTTCACAGGGAGGTAGAGAGGGATGGGGAGAGGTGCTGCTTGAAGAGGTGTGTCTTCAGCTTGCGCTTGAAGGTGGGGAGAGTTTCTACAGTTCTGACCTCAACGGGGAGTTCATTCCACCACCGTGGAGCCAGAACAGACAGTAGTCGTGAGCGTGATGTGGAGGTTCGGAGAGGGGGAGGTGCCAAGCGGCCTGTGGAGGCTGAACGAAGAGGTCTGGCAGGGGTGTAGGGTCTGATGATTTTTTGTAGATAAGCTGGGGAAGACCCCTTAACTGCTTGGAAGGCTAGCACCAATGTTTTGAATTTGATGCGAGCCATGACAGGCAGCCAGTGGAGGGAAGTAAGCAGGGGGGTGACGTGTGAGTATTTGGGAAGGTTGAAGACCAGACGAGCTGCTGCATTCTGGATGAGTTGGAGGGGTCTGATGGCAGACGCTGGGAGGCCAGCCAAGAGGGAATTGCAGTAGTCCAGGCGGGACAGAACCATCGCTTGGACCAGGAGCTGGGTCGAGTAGGGGGTGAGATAGGAAGAACCTGCATGACCGGGTCACCGCCACAATGTTCTCGGAGAGGGACAGTCTGCTGTCCATCACCACGCCGAGGTTCCTTGACGGCGTGAGTGTGGTATCCCCAACGGAAATGGAGAGATCCAGATGGGGAGAGGTTTTAGCAGGGATGAATATCATTTCAGTCTTGCCTGGGTTGAGCTTTAGATGGTGGTTGTCCATCCAGCTCTGGATGTCCCTCAGGCAAGCAGAGATACGGGCTGAAACCTGCGTATCAGACGGCGGGAACGAGACGAAGAGTTGGGTATCGTCCGCGTAGCAGTGGTAGGATAGCCCATGTGCAGTGATCACAGGGCCAAGGGAGCGAGTGTAAAGAGAAAAAAGAAGCGGGCCTAGGACTGAGCCCTGGGGAACTCCTGTGGCGAGGGGCCGAGGTGTCGATACCGAACCAGCCCAGGCAACCTGGAAGGAGCGACCAGAGAGGTAGGACTCAATCCAGTCCAGGGCTGTGCCACAGATGCCCGTTGCTGACAGGGCAGACAGGAGGATGGAGTGATCCACAGTGTCGAAGGCAGCAGAGAGATCTAGAAGAATGAGGACAGAGGAGAGGGAGGTTGCTCGTGCGGCATGGAGTGACTAACTGACGGAGAGGAGCGCAGCCTCTGTCGAGTTACTGTCCTTCGCACAACAAGCAAACTTAACAGGCTTGTAAGGGAGGATAGATGATGAACAAACCAAAATGGAATGGAACTCTTGCAACCTATATAGGAAGTAACATTGGAATGTTTCTTAATAATAATTTGTAACAACCATACTATCTTATTTTTAGCGATATTAAAAGCACACCAGCCAGTTCTTAGTCCCCTCTCTCATTCCTTAACATGTGCTCCCTTCTTGGTGGAAGCTTGCATTTTAAACCCTTGGTGGGAGGGACGAAAGACAAAAGGAGCAAAGGAATATTATTGTAATTCAGAAACAAACCCAACTGGCCTCCATATTTATCCCGGCATTTTTCGGATCCCCTTTAAGTAAGGGAAGGGGGTGTCAGGAAAAAAAAGCATACAATTTGAAATCAAACCCAGACACACATTGGACTTTTATTTTGAAATTCAACCAGAAAACTGAACTGGAAGTTGGACTAACTCTGTTTAAAGGGGCAGTTCATCAGTTCATGAAACAAGTATGTTTTCATTTACCCAGTGTACTATCTATCCATCCATATACTTTTGATGGGTCTACTTTTCAGGCATAGCCAAAGTACACGGCATTTTCATTTGCATTTTCTTTTGTTTGTGTTGTTCAGTTTTCTTCTTAAATGTATGATTATTATTATTATTATTATTATTATTATTATTATTATTATTATTATTTTGTTGTTGACACTGTAAATATTTCTGCACTGCCACCATCGCACCTATAAATGAAATACACCTTCAGCACCTCATCACCGCAGTCCCTCGTCCTCTACCCTCGGCACACCATAACAGCATGGCAGTGACAACTAAGAGGAATTGGGATTGTATTTATATACAGTCAGGTCCATAAATATTGGGACATCGACACAATTCTCATCTTTTTGGCTCTATACACCACCACAATGGATTTGAAATGAAACGAACAAGATTTCCTTTAACTGCAGACTTTCAGCTTTAATTTGAGGGTATTTACATCCAAATCAGGTGAACGGTGTAGGAATTACAACAGTTTCTATATGTGCCTCCTACTTTTTAAGGGACCAAAAGTAATGGGACAAACTAACAAATAGTACCTAATAAATCAAACTTTCACTTTTTAATACTTGGTTGCAAATCCTTTGCAGTCAATTACTGCCTGAAGTCTGGAACGCATAGACATCACCAGACGCTGGGTTTCATCCCTGGTGATGCTCTGCCAGGCCTCTACTGCAACTGTCTTCAGTTCCTGCTTGTTCTTGGGGCATTTTCCCTTCAGTTTTGTCTTCAGCAAGTGAAATGTATGTTTCACCATTTCGCCATTGCATAACATTCCACTTCTTTGCCTTAAAAAACTATTTGGTTGCTTTTGCAGTATGCTTCGGGTCATTGTCCATCTGCACTGTGAAGCGCCGTCCAATGAGTTCTGAAGCATTTGGCTGAATATGAGCAGATAATATTGCCTGAAACACTTCAGAATTCATCCTGCTGCTTTTGTCAGCAGTCACATCATCAATAAATACAAGGGAACCAGTTCCATTGGCAGCCATACATGCCCACGCCATGACACTACCACCACCATGCTTCACTGATGAGGTGGTATGTTTTGGATCATGAGCAGTTCCTTTCCTTCTCCATACTCTTCTCTTCCCATCATTCTGGTACAAGTTGATCTTTGTCTCATCTGTCCATAGGATGTTGTTCCAGAACTGTAAAGGCTTTTTTAGATGTTGTTTGGCAAACTCTAATCTGGTCTTCCTGTTTTTGAGGCTCACCAATGGTTTACATCTTGTGGTGAACCCTCTGTATTCACTCTGGTGAAGTCTTCTCTTGCTTGTTGACTTTGACACACATACACCTACCTCCTGGCCAACTGTTGTGAAGGGGTTTTTCTTCACCAGGGAAAGAATTCTTCTGTCATCCACCACAGTTGTTTTCTGTGGTCTTCCAGGTCTTTTGGTGTTGCTGAGCTCACCGGTGCGTTCTTTCTTTTTAAGAGTGTTCCAAACAGTTGATTTGGCCACACCTAATGTTTTTGCTATCTCTCTGATGGGTTTGTTTTGATTTTTCAGCCTAATGATGGCTTGCTTCACTCATAGTGACAGCTCTTGATAATGAGGGAATAACACACACCTGGCCATGGAACAGCTGAGCAGCCAATTGTCCCATTACTTTTGGTCCCTTAAAAAGTGGGAGGCACATATAGAAACTGTTGTAATTCCTACACCGTTCACCTGATTTGGATGTAAATACCCTCAAATTAAAACTGAAAGTCTGCAGTTAAAGCATATCTGCTGTTTCATTTCAAATCCATTGTGGTGGTGTATAGAGCCAAAAAGATGAGAATTGTGTGGACATTATGCATCACCTTTCCAGACATTTTGCAGAACTAAATTGACATGCTCTAACATGACCTGAGTGGACTTTCCAGATGAACATGTTCAGATATGGGGGCGATGTGGCATGCAGGTCAAAGAAATGTATTTTCTCTTGAAACAACTCAATAAATAAATTAACAAGTCACTTTTATCTTTGTTCTTGACACTGGTCTCTGATACAGGCCCATGGGTTGAAACATGAATCTATTATCACATGGTGAAATTCCCATAATTATCAAATACTTTTAAGCACAACCACAGAACCTTAAGCCAAGTTTGTACCTTTCTGATTTTACGGTCATAATGTTCACTACTCATAATGATGACTGTTATTGAATCAAGGCGATGTGTACATACTTGTGAGGGCTTAATGAGCCTACAAGGAACCTGACCAGCCGAGTACGAGAATTGCCCACGGGGAAATTATGGCACTATCTACTGGAGCTCTCCTGCCCTCATATTGCCTCCAACTGTGATTTGTCTTTTCTCCCTGTCTTGTTCTGCACTTTTGACCTTGTGACCAAATAGGGAAGCATGGTCACTGCATTTCAGCCAGTCTCATACTCATCACTGTTGGGGAAGTTGCAGGCAATTTGAGAATCCTCACCTTTTGAGCACCTTTGAACAAAATGTGAGAAAGCGACAGGGTGCGGCCCACTGAGTGTTGACAGTCAACTAACACTGATACTTTTGCTTGCGTCATGCATCAGAACAGCTAAAGAAATCAACATGTAAATGGTTGGCATTTATACAGCGCCTTCATCCAAAGTGCTACACAAAGTGCTATACAATTGATTCTCATTCACATATACACTCACACACCAACGGCGATTGGCTGCCATGCAAGGCACCAACCAGCTCCTCAGGAGCAATTGGGGGTTAGGTGCCTTGCCCAGGGACTCTTCGACACACCCAGGGCAGGATCGAACCAGCAACCCTCCAACTGCCAGATGACTGCTCTTACCACCTGAGCTAGTGTCGCAAAATGTACTGTAAGGCTGCTGTTGTCAGATGATGAGCTCTGCCTCACACAAGCATTTCAAAGGAATATATTGCAAACTTATTTTGCCACTGTGTTCAACCTGAATTGTGATACAAAACATAGTAGAAATCTCAAGGCATACAATTCAAACTTAGTTTTGCAAATGTACTGTAAATGTGAACACATGCAAACTTGAGTCACCCTGAGTCACTTGGGGACCCCCATTAAGCCAAGATGTTCTTATGGCAAAGAACCTTATGTTATAATCTTCGGCCAGAAGATTCAAAATTAGATTGATCCATGATACTGCATATTGTAGTGGGAGTCATTAGAGTATATCAAAGGCCACAAAGTTTTGTCATATATCTAAATTTTTTGTGTTATATACACTCTCAGAAAAAAAGTTACGAAAAGTGTTGAAAAAGATATCAAAGCCAGTTGCTGGGGTTGTACCCTAAAGGTACATAACATTGTATCCCTTCTAATTTGATTAATTAGGTTTTTTTTTTGTTTTTGGTTGTAAAAGGTACTTCTACCCAGAAGAACAGTATTGTACCTTTCAGGGTACATTTGGGTAATTTGTTCCTAAAAGAACAAAAATATACCTCCAACGTACAATTATTTCTGAGAATGTAGACACTTTTAAAAGATATCATCACACATTGATATGTACATACATGATGAAATCTTCTTGCCATTTCCTGTGCATTTACTCCACAGCACTTCCTGAGGTGTTCCTATATTTGACAGTGAGACTGAATATAAACCAACAGAATGGCACAAATGTAACTGAAGTCCTGGAAGTAGAAGCTACAACGCTTACACTCACTGACTCTTCTGCATAATGGAATCCCTTCATACTCTGATTCTTCTCTTGGCTGTTCTCTCTGGTAAGGAAAACATACAGTGTCTAATTAATTTTAAGAAAATCATAGGACTGTACTCAGTGAGAATGTGAAGGAAGATAGTGAAGAGTCTGTAGGGCAAACCCTTTAATATTAGATATTATATTTGATATGTCATTGCTAAACTTGTTTTGTTCAAACAGAACAGGTAAATACTGTACAATAAGCACAACTGAGTTATTCTGGTGTCTTTATATTTTTTGTCTGTATTTGTTTCATGTGAATACATTTGTATCTCTGATCAATAGCACATTTGTAGGGTTGAGTCACAAGTACGCTCTTCTCTGCTCTGCACTCTCTTCTCTCAGAAACATACAGCTTGTCATCACTGAAGGAAATTATGGGACGAAGCGGAGGATCAGTGTGGATTCCCTGTTATTACAATGTTAAATACAGAAACAGTGTGAAATCCTTCTACCAAAAGCGGGCATTTGGTCGCCATAATATTTTGGCACAAACAGAACCAATTTCTACAGCTGGATCTGATGATAGAATGACAATCAGTGATGATAAATCTCAAGGAATATTTACCATTAAAATGAAGAGTCTGAAGAAGAGTGATGAAGGTCATTACTACTGTGGTCTGAAAAAGCAGAACAAGGAATCGTATATGTACCTACATGTAGATGAAGGTAAAGAGACTCTACTCACTAGATACCAGACCTGGGTCAAATACATAATTGTTTTGGATGCAAATGCTCAAATGAGCTTGCCTGAGGACCAGAAGGTGGGGTTTGCAGTTGAAAGTATTTAATAGGTTCCAATACAAAAGACAAGCTCAGTAAAGCATAGAAAAGTATTTGAATCCAAACCAATTATGTTTTTGACCCAGGTCTGCTAGATACAGGGGTCTCAAACTATATTTCTGGAGGGCTGCGGTCTCTGCTGGTTTTCGTGCATTATTTCCTTTTAATCAGCAGTCTCTTTAGCCAATCAGTGATCAAAAATCAGAAGATTTTAGATTAATGTACTTGATTATGATAAAAGAGAGGAACAAATGTCTGATCGTAAATATTGTTAAATGTCTGATCATCATTCTAATGGAGATACAGTAATTCTTCTGTTCTCTTAATAGGTGACTATGGTCTGTCCCTCAACAGCGACAGTAATGTGTTCACAGGACAGGAGAATGGATCAGTTGCTGTCTCCTGTAAATATACCAATACCAAATATGTGAGCTTTAAAAAATACTGGTGTAGAGGGAGATACTTTGACTCCTGTAAAAAAATAAAAATATCAGATTCTCCCAGGCATTACAATACGGGAGTATCAATCAGAGATGACACAGCAAGTCAAGAATTTACAGTGACTATGACCCGACTGCAGAGGAAAGATTCAGACTGGTACTGGTGTGCAATAGAAAAGGCATTTAAACATGAAAGAGTCCCTGTCCACATCAGAGTCACACAAGGTAAGATCACATTATTGACATTGTGTCCTTTCTAAAGATAATTATCCCCAAAAATATGACAAATGCGGTTGTATGACAAATGTACAGTCAGTCAATATTTCAGAATTGACCAAAAAATGTTAGCATGTAACAACTAGAACACTAGTACAACAGAGAATATAGGTAAATGTGCCAATAAATTCATAATATAGCATAGTATAAACCAGTAAAACATATTTTAAATGATAATTGTTGACAGTTATTTTATTTTTAAGCGCTGATTTCAGTACATGCTCATAGATTATCATGTGTTTGCTTCTAAATAACATGCTTAGTTTCTGAGGATTGTTTCTGTTATAGCATCTGAAACTGAACAACTTCAAGTAGACACATCATCATCCCCACAGTCAGTTGTGACTAATGGTGTGACTGTCAGCAGAAACCAAAGAGTTTATATCAGTACTGAACCACCAGAAACATACAGGTAAACTAATCTACAACACCATAAAAAAGCAAACACAAATTCAAATAAAACTGTCACACATGCACTTAACACACACCAATTATTTTATAAAGAATGACTCAACTGTAAAAATGCACAAAAATGAAATTATTTATAGAAAGAGCAATATTCACACTGAGAAATTGACATTAGACAACTGTTTCAAGTTTGAAATTTCATTTTCACATTCTGGTCACCCTTTACTTCACCAGTCATAGCCGTGATGTCTCATAAGTGAGGTACATCACATTCGGCAGATAGGGGCTTTCACACATCTTCTAAGAGTAGGGTTAATATTAATTATACACTGTAGTGCAAGAGTTAACAATCCTCTTGTGTGTCTGGTAATAAATACCCCAAGTATTATTATGGTCAAAACCGAAAATGTATTCCATCTCCTACACCTTTAAATAAATGCATTTTTATTGTAAAATACGTTAAGCATATCATAACATAACATAACATAACATTTTCTTTAAATTTCACACTGATTTTCTCTTTGTTTTTGGTTCGTAAGATTATAGTGCATTCCATTGACTGCCTCAGTTCCTCTTATTGTACAGCAATGCATCTGAAGACAGCAGATCTCATTTGACCATTGCCCTGGTGATGAGTTGCCTGGTCCTCCTTTTCCTGACAGGCAGCATTTTCACTCTTAAAACAAAGAGGAACATGAGAGGCAAGTTTTGAACATACAAATCTGCTGACAGAAACTAACCACAATGAAAAACATAGTTTCAGACATGTTGTACTTTATTTTAGATTGGCCATGGCTATTCAGCGAGTAATACGGAAACAAGGAAGGAAATCTTGCTCTAACAGTTTTACTACTGCTGGAACAGAGATGTGAGAAGAGCTACACATTAGTCTGTGAATAAAGAGAAGAGATCAGTTTCATTTCTATTATAGTCAGTTAATTTTGTACAGGTTTAGAGAAATGGCAATATACTATGCCAATTGACAGTATGTGTGCATACTGGTGTTTTTTTTTTTTGCCGTTTCATTGTAGAGGGAAATCAAAATGAAAAAAGAACTATGCACCAACAAGGAGAAGGAACAACTGAAGTGGTATATTTATTCACTGTTTTCTGTCTGACTTTAATGGTACCAGTTGAATACCATTAATTATTTATTTATATGTTTGTTTGTTTTTTCACATTTGCACATTGTGGAGCATAATGGATTTATAACTGAACTATTGACAAGTATTTCAAGATTTCAGATCTGCGCTTATCTAATTTTTGACCAAACTTTTCAGTTTTTTCAGGATTCTTTTGCGAACTGTGCGATGGTGCACCGTTTGCGGCATTGAGTCACAATTGTCTGGTCGACATCTATATTCACTAGCTATATTTTTGAACACTCAATTTAATCATTTCTGATACAACTATCCAGGTTTTATGTTATCAACCTCTTTTGTACACCCATGTCAACACAACACATTCTTCCTTTCAGAAATCTGATGTATATGCTGTTGTGTCTCATCAGAAGAAGAGAAACAAAAATAAGGTAATAGTCAGCACTGATTGTATTAGTTGGAATTATGTATAATTAAATTAATTTAAGCACCTATGGTGGTTCAATAAAAAAATAAAGCCCAGGAATGTGTTGGCCATGCCAAACATTTACAAATTGATCTCCGTGGGCCATTAACTTGCTGGGACTCTGGTACATCCTAATAAACAATTTCACTTAGTATTGTTTTAAAGAAAACTTGTACTTACCAACAGTCTTTTCATAATTATTAATAAATATAGCAGACGAGTAATGTGGCTGTAATTATGAGCTTATATACTATTCTGTGTATTAGATGTCCCAGAATCAGCATACTGAAATGAATTTGTCTTCCTTATGAAAAGATGTATTATTGTTCACTTAAATTAACTTAAAATCAAGCAGATCGGGAAGTGCAATGTGCTGATATGTAATTCCAGAAGAAAACCAAGAGAAACTTTCAATTATCATGTTTGTTATTGTTTTAATGGAAGGTGAAAAGTAACCATTATTCCAGTATACATCATTATTCATAAGAAATATTCATTTACATATTACATTTTGTGCTCTCTGAGCATAAATATTTGTATATGGAATTGTTAACCAGCATTGCTTGTTATAATAGTCCCAAGTTTTTCTTGCTTGTTTTGTTTTAGTCAATTAGCTGAATTTACTGAAGTGGATTAATAATACAGCAATGTACCAAATAATTAATCAAGGAAATGTTATGTTAGATTGTTGGAGGTAATCATAGCTAGTATTATTTGACTAATTATATAACTAATTTTTTACACTTAATCTATTTCTACACTGTTCCTTTCTAGGTCACAGAACCACCTTCAGAGGACATACATTATGCAGTTATTTCATTTCAGAGGAAAACCGAGGACAGAAAGGTAGTGCTCCAGGGCAATCTTTAACATTGATATGATGGCTGTATTTCATCTTATGAGCAACTATTGCGAGTATCCATAATATGTAGCCACTAGGCTGAATTCCCATGTTATGTATAGTAGCCATATACAAACCACTGACCAATCCTCTTTCTTCTAGCCATATAGGAACCCAGAAGACAGTGTCACTTACTCTGCCGTTGGCTTAAAAGGAACAGCAGACACATACTGAGGACGCCACAAAACACCCATGCCAAAGACGATGAACAGTCGAAAGAAAATATTTCAGAAACTACTGCTTCTCTCAAAGCCATGTAACCACCCTGAAAGAATATGGCATATTCCATATGCAGATATTTCTATTAATATTTAAAAACTGAGAAGCAAGTATTAAAAATAACAGTAGCAGTCTGGGAAAGGTCAGGAAACTATGTTAAGATGGTTTGGAGTTTAGTTCCCTTCTACATTAATGCAGAGGACACCTCCTGGGGCAGCATTCACTGCAAACCAGATTTATGATCATTATTTCACTAGGCACTATTTCAGCCATGCTTGATGTGCAGATGAAGTGCAGTTTATAAAGTGTGAAATTGTTTAAATTGTTTGAGATGCTCTTTGAGGGTTCCTTTTTTATCTGTAAGACATTATGTGAAACCACATTTCATAATTGTGTATAGGGGGCTGAATGTTGGTTGTAGTATTAATCAACACATCTAATGTAGCACTGCATTGAGTAGATATTCAACTGTGTATTTGTATTATGTAAATTGTTATGTAATGTGTCAATATTAAATCAGATTATATTTCAATAAAATATACTGTATACCAACGTCTCCAAGCTCCCTCATAGGTCTGCATGAAATCAGCTAATAAAGTGATGTAATTGCAGAGATGGTTGTGTCACCAAGTCTAAAAAAACACATAAAATGGCACCTCCGTACCAGAAAACTCTTTGGAAGGGTGGAACAAATGCAGCCCTTACTGAGGACAATCTAGATCACTTGATATCTATTAATCGTCTTGTCTAAAAATATCACAATGATCTCCATGTTCCGTGCAAATGATTATTGACAACTTGAATACAAGCCAGTGTCCCATACTGTTGTTTTTAAATAATGGTAGAGCATGGTGTGCACAAGTCCAGTAGTGTTCTGTTGTAATGGAATTGCTGCATAAGAATGATGAGTTGATGAGATAATCCTAGCACAGACAGACAGGACCTCTGAGTGACATCAATAATGTGGAAGCCTACAATGCAAATATACACCCACAAGAAAGCAAAAAGCCAAGACCTCCGTTAGTTACAGGAAACTGCAAATATAACAGTGCAAATATGATGAGACAAAAGGGTAGTTCTCATGGTGAGTTTTGGATTTTCAACATTACATAAATAATCAAATAATTGTATTTTCAAATGTATTGAATACTGATATGAATATGGCTGACAATTGCAGCCATTTAACAATACATGATATCTGAATGCGTTCTTTGTGCACAGTGGGTGGCTCTGGCCAGCAGAGGGTGCATATGATTAAGCTTGTAGAATAAAGAAATACAAGGAACATTTATGGATGATGAGCTACTACGCAATGACATTCTACACGTATAGTAAAACAAATACAGCACATGGAGCTTTATGGAATTGTCCATATTCTTATTTCTTAAAATATACACTCAATGACCATGTTATTAGGTTGACCTGGACACCAGCTTGTTATTGAAATCTCTATTTAGCCATGTGGCAGCAACTCAATGCATAAAAGCATGCAGACATCATCAAAAGATTATGTTGTTCTTCAGACCAAATATCAGAATAGGGAATAAATGTCATCCAAGTGACTTTGACAGTGATTGTGCCAGGTTTTAGTATCTCAAAAACTGCAGGTCTCCTGGGATTTACAAGTACAACAGTCTCTAGAGTTTACAGAGAATGGTGTGAAATGAATTCTCATGAATCAATACTTCCTTTCTTCTTTAACATGACTATCTGTCATCTAATTTACAGGCATGGCCTTTGAGACCACCATTGGTCTCAGCTGACCCATAAATAGAGAGCGCTCAAAATTCAACAAACAAAACAAGATGTTTCTACTGAGTATTATGGCCAGATCAAGCTAAGTATCAAAAGGAAGCAGTTCCTTGAGTGAGAACAAGCCCACTTTAATTACTGTGTCTGAATGTGTGAAGTGTGTGGGTGAAGGCATTATGAAAATGTATTTTATTTTAGTGCATGAACCAAATTTTCTATTGTGTTTGCATCTGTTTTGAACAGTTGGGTATGCTGTTTTGTCTGTAAAATGCATCCAGGCTATGTAAAGTTGCACACTTTATCAAAATGGCGCCATTCATATTTCTTCTTTGTTTGTCTCCTGTTTCCTGGATTGTAGTACAAGCAGATGTGCCTATAGGGTAGCAGTGTAGCTTGTTTTCTCACCTGGGCCACCTGGGCAGCAGCTCATCAGCATGTGGCTCTTCCCACTCTGACCTTATATTCAGTTGATTCAAGCAGAGGAGCCAGCTTGCAAGGATCATGTTTCGTAAATACAGTAAGTTGTCCAATAGGCTGTCCAGATCTGGACGGAGAATTCTGAGAGAGAGCTTTTCCTGTAAGGAAGAGCATGTCTTCGGCTCCAGGGTAGTGTGCCAAGTTGCTTAGAACATAGCACTTAGGAACAGAACAAGATGCAAACTGAGCCTGCTTGTGCACTGGCTTGGTAATTAATGTCTGGTGTACACATTTTTTTATTTGACATTTCAGTGTTCACTGGAAAAACTTCATACAGCATTCTCTGAATTGTCTGACTTCAAACTGAGATTTATGCTTATACAATGTGCTCTAGTGAAAGTAAGTAATTATTCTTGCTGACAGTGACCTTGGTGAGTGAAGACAGTCAATTGTTATTTAATATGGTGAGAAAACGGTGTGACCTTCCCCCCACCTCACCTCAGGTGTCTGATGTTTTCACATACTGTACCGGTGGGATGTGCAAACAGATAAATGTCCAATTAAATCATCATATCACTGGATTTATTCTATAGGCTACTGTACATTCATGTTTTACTAAAGATCAGTCTTCAAGCAGTTTCTTACAGAATCATACAGAACTGTTATAAAACATTTACATTTGGAATTACAGTCCTATTTTGGATAATAATAGCTGGAGATGTGAACAAATGCAAACACACACTGAAATGCAGGTATACAATTACAACATGATCACAAAGGTTTTTCTGATTCACAACCTAATTTTTGGATGGTGAGATTTTTTTTGTTATCGTCGAGGTGCCCAGATCTTATCCAGACAGTGTACAGACTAGAGGTGCCCAGCTCTTATCCAGACAGTGTACAGACTAGAGAAATAATGTGCCATTGTTCACTTGTTGATAATATTTACCAAAATGGAACATTCTTTCATTTTTCTTTTCTTCATTTAAACATTACATTCACATATTATCATTTAATTCAGAGCAACATGGTGGTGCAGTGAATAGCACTGTCACTTCACAGCAAGAAGGTATCAGGTTTGAATCCCAACCAAGGGCCTTTGCTGTCCTGATTCTATGGATTATCTCAGCCCCCAATAACAGTTGAAGATTACAGCCATTTTCACAACCTATTTTATCTTGTTCCTTATTCAGGTCACTTTACTATCCATTAGCCAACTTTGGCTATTGGAAATGTATGTTGCCCAATCTGCTTGTCTCTGCCAGCAGACTACTTCAGATTATTCTAAACACTGCTGCTCTGCTGGATTTAAATCTCCCAAAAGCTATTGTCACTGATTTCTAATAGTGATTCCCAAAGTCACACCTTTGACCCCTACAGGAACTCTACACTAACCTCTGTAACCTCTGGTTATCTATCAAGCCTCCACTCCATGTCTGCCTTTGGTCTACTGGTCTTAATAAACTGCCTGTAAACAGAAGTGAAGGACAGATCAACATCAGACACTGGCTGAAACAGGTCTATTCAGACTTGGATTTCAGAATTTGCATATGATATGAATATGATAACTCTATCATTAATTGGATTGTAATTTACTGTGGCATATTTGTAGCGGATTTGGATCATTGTCCATCACTATATGAGAACATGAGGCAATTTAGCTTCATGTCTAATTGGTTATTGACGTATAGGCAATATGATTTTTCATGTTGCTTTTCTACATTTTATTTGGGCTCTAAAAAAAAATCTTACTACTTAAATAAAACTATATTACTATTTACTGTTACAGTATATATTTTAATTACAACACTGTTTTTCTGGTTGATTCATTTTCATAGTCGGTCCAACTATTATGACCACTCTCCTCGTACATGTACATGACAAATAGGTTTACAAAACAGAACATCATAGCTGACTGATAAAAATAGGTTTGAAGTAGGTTCTGAAACAAGACAGAGGACAGATAACAAAAATTATACTGCCTCAACACACAAGAATGTGTTTTTTTTTTCTCTGCTTAACCAAAAAGTGCAATGTAGCACTGAAGTACCTTTTACCTTTTCAACCAATCAAAATGACTGATATACTATTGTTTTGGGCCCCGATTAAGATCCTACTAAATTCTCTATTTTCTCAACTAAAGCCAAAATCCCTTGGGATTTGGGTGGAGCCAGGCTGAAAGGGACTGAAAGGCTTAATGATTCCTTTTTTTGTACATTTGTATTTTAATATTTACATAAGGTGAGTGGCCATTGTGCAAATGAAATAATCCAACTGGTGTTTTCTCTAGAACTATGTACGTACATCATTTTGGGGTGTTTTTATATACCCAGAGAAGTAATCTGGCAAAAGCAGGGAGATACAAAGGCTTGACACACCAAAAATAGAATACAAGTTAAACTACATAGGGTAGATAAGGTAACAATAAAAGCACGACTTCTGATCAATGTGCACAATACCACAATGATTTATTTCATTTGCTGGACCAGATAGCAGACAAATTGCAGGAGGTAAAAAAAATCAGAAGACTTGGCAGCTGAATTCATAAACAGCTGTATCAACACAGATATCTACAAGGATCATGTTTCCACTATTAAACATCAACAGACTTGGTATATCACATTGAAGCCTCCTTTTAAAATAATAAACCAACGGCCAACATCCCACTCCCCCCATCCACCATGGGGGACAACACTTAATAGGATCAATACACATCAAGCTCTTCAATATAGCAGCCTCCGGCATATCAATACA
Source organism: Conger conger (assembly GCF_963514075.1). Taxonomy (NCBI): domain Eukaryota; kingdom Metazoa; phylum Chordata; class Actinopteri; order Anguilliformes; family Congridae; genus Conger; species Conger conger. The sequence continues at coordinate 51,048,279 of NC_083763.1, read as the reverse complement.
ATAGTATAACCAATACAGATCTAATGTATGTCATGCTAACGACTTAAGTATTTTTCAGTGGTTTCACTTTTTCCACAGATACATTCTGGTCACAATCAACAACACATTTCATGGTGGAGGCGAGAGGAAACCTTGAAACTGCATAAAATAAAATGTGGAGTACTGTGTGCTGCACTCTGCACTTGTATCAGTTAATAATCAAGTGGCTCTAGATAAGGCAACACATAATCGCTTGGCAGCATTAAATGAAGGAACTCCATTGAGCTTGATATATTATCAATCCAGTAATGGCATCATATAATGTCTAATATATCTTAATTCTAAAAAGCATTATATGGACATCCAGGAGACATTATAATCGGCAAACAACTCTCAGAATAAAATTATATGTGCATTTGATAAGGGATTATAGGCAGGTGATGAATAGAATACACTATGGCCTAGTTCCTCTTTTGTGGCTAACACAAAGGCTAACCCCTTTATGAAATAGAGGCATGCACAAATAAAGATTTTCTGGACATTGGTCCAACCATACAGTATCCAGTCCAGGTTTTTCAGAATGTTGGAATGATCTACCCGTTCAGTTTGGCTGTGCAAGCTTTTCTATGCCATGATGATGCCAACCCCTATTGAAACCTGCTGCAGACCCCTAGAGCCAAGAAAAAATGTAAGTAAAGATATAATAACAGGTACTGCACCAAAAAAGTGTGCAGTGTATATACAAAAAAAGCAGCAACTTTTCTGTCAAATGTTCTTCATCAGTCTACTACCAAAATGAAAAGTAAAACCTAAGCTGGTAACCATAGTCATGAGTTTGGCAAAAAAAAAAAGAATCCTAATCCCATCCCTTTTTGCGTTCTATACACTTCCAGCCCAATACAATGTATTATAAAGCATCTAAATATATGTCACATTTTCATCACAGTTACTGATAACTAACATATAGCACTCTAAACCAGAACAACTTGGATAACTTTTTTTTTTATGGGAATGGGAATTGATCCTGCAACCACCAAGTAACAAGCCCAGTTCTTTACCAGTACCTAATCTGACAAATTTAATTCGATACCGAATTATGGGCGGGCATCAATTTATAGTCTACGGTGCATTTTTAAGCAGGTAGGACAAATCTCGCAATCTACATTTTCTATATACCACTGCTATGTGTTCTAATGCTTCTATTTCAAGTATCAGTCCGCGGCGAAGTAGCCATTAGAGTCAAAATGAAAAACCGTTATATGCAAGACGATGCACGTCAATCACCTTGCAACAGTGTTGCCCAGAATTTGCAAGCAAGCATGGACGCAGAGCTACACACTGTCTCCGCTTCCACGTGATTCAGAAACTATCCGATGCAGGTCTTCATTCGTGAGAGAGATTTGTGTCCGTAAGCAGACAGAAGTGCGAGAGGTGACCGAAAATTGTAAACTTCTGGACCGGAGAAAGCAGAGCAGCGCTACTCTAAATAATAATACCCGGCCTGACGCGCCCCTTAGCTGTGATACAATTTCTACAATATCACTGTCTGTCGTGAGTTAAATACCCAAGTGATGCGTATTACTTGGACTATAGCCTACTGTAGATTAAAGCATCTATCACATTTGGAAAGCCGAAGAGTTAGCTATTAGGCTGCAATACCTATGAATAAGTATTATTATTTCTAAGATATGCTTGCAACAACAAAGCATCTACTTAGTATACATTGAAGAAATTAGTAGACATTGAACTAAATGTATCAGAGAAACCAGCTGAAAGCTTTGGATAGTGAAGATGAGGATAAGGGTTTACTAGCAGAGGGCACAGGATCCTAACAGAGTTGTTTTATGACCTCTTTGTCCACTGGCAGTTTGTGGGTTTTTTGTCTGGGCTTCTGAGTGGCTCTATCCATAAAGGTATTAAGGCCTGGCCAGATTATTTGTTGGCATGAGCCTCTATTCTGTCATTAGTCTTGGAATATTCAATGGCTAAAATGGGTTAAAGGGTCTTTGCATCAGATGTGTGGTTCTGCAGATTAGCTGCTATTGGTTCAAAGCCAGAGAGACATAATACTGTGTATTATACATAATTGAGAAAAATATCTAACAAAATGGAAAATAGTACACTTATATATATATATATATATATATATTACTGTTTGTATATTTGAAAATATATAGCTGTTGTCCATAAAAAGAGATTGTGAACAAATAATATCCAACAAAATATTTTTAGATTTGCCAGATATCTTGCAAAATGTATAAATATGGTAAGCCAAAACAAATGTCAACAATGGTTTTCAAAATAATTTTTGAAAATGAACAACAATTAACTATTGTCGCACAAAAGTGGCCTTTAAACACTTGACCTTTAAACACCTGTAGCCGATCAAGTATGGGGCTTCTGCGCTTGCTTTCTACTCTTTACGGTAGTATTCTCGGCTAAGAAAACGCTGTGAAGCAGAGCAACGCAATTCGTGAATGATACGTGCGGGGGTTGTCCAAAAAGGGTTGGTACAATGCGTGTAGAAAGTAAATACTGCGACGGAGACAGAGTAGAACGACGGCAGTGTGTCGCGCATATCTTTATTCCTTTGACTTGTTTGTGATTGTGTAGCATAAAGGCTACTCACCATAAACTCATTTGACTATTTTTATATTCCGAAGAACACAGAAAGGGATAGGCTATATTTTTCGAGGTCCTCTTGAAAATCATGTTTGGGGCTCATATAGCCTATCTGGGGTTTACTGCAAAAATAGTAATATCCGATTAATAGGCTACCCTTTGTCAGTCGAATTTTCATGCATAGTTTATGCCTGTATTCTGCAGTATTGGTGAGCGCATGTAGCAAGCTTGTCAGTTAGGGGATCCTGCACGAAGACCAGTCAGCGCTTAACAGAGGGGCTGTATTAATAGGCTGTTCTCCGGTATTGAACGCATTTTTTAGAGCCGATTTATAGACAAGCAACAGGAACTTGTGTGCACGTTGCGAAGAAGCCAAGGGCTACAATAAATCTGAACAGGGAATAAAATGACTATGTCCGTCCAGGAGAGGAATTCGGGGTCTGGGGGAAAGGAAGAAGAGAGCGAGGATGAAAGCGAAATTCTGGAGGAGAGCCCTTGCGGTCGTTGGCAAAGGCGAAAAGAGCAGGTTTGTCCCCATTCGGTTGTTGGTGGTATTCAAGCTATTGTGCCATTTTATTTTGCGATATTCAGTATGCAAAGTAGACAGTGGAAAAACACTGATGCAATTCCTCTCTCACACACAGGCATGTGATTTAGTCAACCTTACGACGAATTGAATGAGCTGTATATGGTCTTGAATATTGCCTGTAGCCTATGCATTTTTTAATTAATGGCATTAACTTTCTGGTTAATGTATAAAGTGCGTAAATATATACACTATGCAAGTAGTAACCCTGTCATAATGGATAATGTGTCGTATGATTCATGTTGAAGTTCAGGTTTCCTACTTTTTGCGAAGCAACTATTATAACTATGATGAGTCACTAATAGACTAATACTGGACATAAATTAGGTGACACATGATGTGGTCATGGCTCTATTGTCGTTTAGTTTCGTGGGTTCTTGGTTAAATTGGCGCTTAAAACAGGTGCAAACGATGAAAAGGTGAAAAAGGTGCAGCTCGTTCTGCTTGCCATATTGCGTAGTGTGGTTTACGCAAGGGGAAATAGCCTCACAAACCTGCAATTAGGACGGGCGGGGATTTTACTCATCACGGGGTGGGATTTAAAGAACCTGCAGCATATGAACCATTTCCTGTGGCCTAATCGTGATCGGATCACGTAATGACCAAAATAATGCGTTCACAGTTTAACGATTTTGATTCTACACCCTAATATTATGGACATACGCAACTAGCATTGGTTACAGCTAATATGGCTATCTGGAGGTAGGCTATCATATTTAAATTGATGCGGTGCCTCTGAAATATGCTTGGTCAAATGTTTGAGGTTTAAGAATTTCGCTGAATTGAATTAAAAATGTGCCAAAAAATAATACCACCATGAATATTTTCAAAGCATTCGTGCGTTTTATTTTTTAGAAGGAAAATGATTTAACTTGGACTATGCATATTTTGATGAGGTGTGTTCATGTAGTTGTTGTGATCTTTTTACGACCGTCAGAGGTTAATATTTAGAGCCCTTTACATGAAATAGTCTGGTGGCCTAGAGGCACGCCTCTAATGTAGATAAGGCGGAGCTTTTAAACCGAAGGTTATCTCCCTGGCACAAGGCACATACGTAGGCTCTATCGGTCCCCCAAACATTTGCGCTCACTCTCCCTCTCTGAAGTGTTTCCCCCTTTCTACTAAGGACAGTACTCTCCGGCCTGTGTTTTTCCATTCATTGATTGCCCATCAGTTTCACTTCAAAGCGAAACTGTTATTGGTCTCATGCCTGTGAACTGCTTTTGTCTGTCTTCCTGCATGGCTGTTTTAGGTTTTAGTTTGGCTCAGGACGTGTCCGTGGAAAAATGGTTAATCGGACTAATAGCAATGATCCATCCAATTATTAGGCGTTGCCATCATTTTGCGAGTTGGGTGTTTGAAATGATTTAAACAATCTGTTTATATACTTTATCCTCTCCTTCCGGTAATAATGAGCATAGATAAAAAAATAAAATAAATACAAGTATTATGCAGAAAACTACAAAGCTGGGAGAGATCAAGCTTAATAGGCTGTACATAAGCATATTCACTCAGTGAGCCCTTTATTAGGTAGACCTGTACACCAGCTTGTTAATGCAAATATTTAATCAGCCAATCATGTGGCAGCAACTAAATGCATTAAAGCATGCAGACATTGCCAAGAGGTTCAGCTGTTTTTAGGCCAAATGTCAGAATGGGGAAGAAATGTGATCTAAGTGACTTTGACTGTGGAATGATTGTTGGTACCAGACAGGGTGGGTTGACTGGTGAAAGCTGACAGTAACGCTGTCTGAACACACAACATGTCAAACCTCTAAGTGGATAGGTTATAGCAGCAGAAGACTTAAGTGTAAAAAATAAGTCTAATAAATACCTAATAAAGTGCTCACTGAGTGAATAACTACATCATATTTCAAAAGCTACCGTAGAGATATTGTCTGACAATGTGAATGACACAAATTTCAGCAGTAAAAGAACACGCTGCTCTTTTTTAACAAAGTGATTGTCTGCTGCCCAGCACTTGCTTGGGCTTCTTTTGTCTTTGGCCATGATGAAGCTGTAAAAAGGCAATGTGAAGATTTCACTAGAACAGGGAAAATTGGAAAGCACACACTACCAGTAGGCTATATTGGCAATATCAATGAAAATGTTTTTCTGAATGATAGCCAACTAAAGCCGTAGCTTAGCTAGGATTGTTTCCCTCATGCATACGCAAGATTCTAAGCTGTGTGGGAGGAGGACACTTCAAAGTCCTCAGTGGTCAGTGAGAGGTTGTGGACTTAGCATGGATATAGAGAAGCTCAGTCTTGTCAAGCTTCAGGTCATGGGAGGTCATCCTCCCAGAGATGTGAGTCAAGCAGGCAGAGATGCGTGGTGACCTCAGTATCAGGAGGGAAGGTGAAAAGTTGGCTGTCATCGGAATACGAGTGGTAAGAAAAGCCATGGGAAGAGATAACTAAACAAAGAGGCATGATGTACAGAGAGAAAAGGAGGGGGCCAAGAACTGAGCCCTGCGGGACACCGGTATCTTTGTGAAATTAACTTTGTCTTTTAAATCCCTTACACACATCACATAAGTCATGATGTTTGGAACCTTGCAGGCTTGTGACACCATGCAGCCAGCAGTTTATTTTATCTTTTTCCTTCATCTCATGGTATTGTATTGAAGTTGTATATCCCAGCAGAGCCAACCCTAGGGTTTTTGGTGATCCTAGACAAGAACAGAATCAATAAATCACATTCCGAGCTTTAATTGTGGTGGCCTGGGGATGGGTGTGGCCCTATACGACTGCATAGGGTGTAAACACACTGTGCCAACATGGAATGCACAGAATGCTAGATCAAATTCTGAATCAACTACCACTTTGAGGTTGAGGAGTTGAGTGTGCTTCTTTGTCTTTCAGTTAACCTCAGCCTAAGGTATGACATGAAAACCACAGCCAATTCCATCATTAGAGAGAAATAGTCAGTGGAAGAATAAGTCTGTTGGTGATGGCCCAGATCGATCCTTATGCTTGTGGTTAATGAGTGAAGCTATCTTCTCTGCCTGGAGCTGCAGGATTAAATGTATTCAAGAAGAGTCAATTTGTCCTGACATGCAGTACTGGCAGTAGAACGTATATCTGTTCTATGTAGGGTATAATTGGGCATGACTGTCTCTGGACCATTTTATATACAGTATGTCTCATGGTTTGTTTCAACACCACCCTCTTGGCAGCAGTTTGAGCAGTTGTTTGTGAGCTATGGTCATTTAGAACTAACTCGATTGTGACTGGCATAACAATTATACCTCCTTCCCCATCTCAATTCTGTTCCACATTTCAAACACAACCCCAGAGGAAGTAAAGCAGAATCCAAAGAAAGATCTGAAAAGTTCTGGGATCAGAGCAGAAATATTCAAATATCATGTCAGGGAGTGTGCACCTGCTGTATTTCCCTCCATAAGGCCTGCTGGCTCTTTTGTGGGTCCATAAGGTGCCAGAATTCCACCATTGAGAATGAGGGTGAGAGTGGGAGAAAGAAAAGCATTGAGGAGTTTAGCAGTTGAGCAGTATCCCAGTTATGAGCTTGAATAACCTAAGAAGGCTCTTGATGAGGGAGACCCTTCACTGTGCCCTCAGCACTGTGAACTGGAATTTTAAAAGCCAGAGGGAGATGTCTGAAATACGATCTCCTCCTGACAATGCCCCCAGGGGCAACATTATTAATTTTGCCTATTAAACAGAGAGGGGTGTCTCATAAATGTGACATCGTCATGATGCTGTGTCTCAGATGTAAATTATGAGCCGACTCGCAGAGCTTCTGCTGGTTTCTGTATGTAAACAAGAGGCTGGTTTGCTTATATTTGTGACGGTGTCTCTGTAGGAAGTGCTAGACCGATACAGTTGAATTTAATTGCTATGTCTTTTAAAATGATTTGTTTTAAGGGCTGTGAGATGGCTTTGAGTCTTTCAGAGCAGTCGGTCCTGGGGGCCCCCTGTGTATGCTGGTTTTCGTTCCAACCATAATTGCTGTCTCAGAATTTTAACAAGCAGTTAATTTGGCTTAATTAGGTGCTTCATGTTTAGAGGGATTGTGTAAGTCACATTATGTCAGAAATAGCTATGCATGCCATGCATTATAAGTATCCCGGCTATAAATTCATAGCAGGTATACTTGTAAAATGGACATGAATGACCTTTTTTATCTCCAAATTACTCCTTAACTTTGCTATTACACAACTATGAAATTTCGAACCCAAAGAAAATGTGTAGTGTCTACAAAGTTTCATTTACCAGTGAAATGTAGTTGCACCTTTTTCGGGTTAATTCATTTGATAAAAGACAAAGTTGAAAGCCTGCAGGTCTAAAGCAATATGTCATTCTCCCTTCTGGCAGTTCCAGGCTTGTATCCATATTGTGACCTTGATTGCCACCCCACCAATGACTGTGTTGCAGGTGAAAAGCATATTTTACAGTGCTACAAGCACTTAATCAAAGCTTTGGCAAGTCATTGACTAACTTCAGCTGAAGTTGTGGTCTCATTCAATTTCAAAAGAGGAACTACATCTATTTTATAGCCAAACCATTTGTTTAAATTTTGAAAGGTTCTGGCTACACAGGTCTCTTATAAGCAACTTGTAAAAGTGTTGATTTAGAAACATTAAACATTGTGGAGCCAGCTATGAAAAGACAAATATGTAAAACAGTGTTTTTCTTAGACATGGGCGTCACATAGTGTGTACCAAATTTACTTACAAGAGTGCTCATTTGTTTCACTATGCAGTTGATAAATGCACAACAGGACTGCATATGTATTATTAGTACATTCCTTTAGTACTAACGTAACTGACCTTTGTGATGGGTGAAGGCATGCTTTATTGCTTGATGTTTTTATGGTTCCATTTTATTCCTCCTGACTACAACTTCCCTAGTCTCGCAGGTTGTAGTCAGTTTGGGATCAATTCAGAAATGTTTGTTGTATTCATACTTTTACCATTATGTAACTAACTGCAGTATTGTGGACTAACCCTAAGGTTTATGAATTCAGATAAATTAAAATGCATTCAGTTAAGCTAATAACAAATCATTATTTTTCTTATCTTAATTTCCACAAACTATGGGCGAGCATAGCTATAGCTCAGTTTAAATACAAGCCGCAAACAAACGCAGACTGACAGCTTGCTAATTTGCAATGAAGTTATAAATTATAATCTTGCTCGTTCCACCCATATATTTTAATATACAATAAGGTACTGCACAATATGCACTTTACAGTGTCATTTGTCATTTGCGTAAAATAGCTCTGTAATTTACTACACTGGTTTCTATTCATTGTGGTCTGCCAGACGAGCTCGCTGGTTTGATGACGGTGAAGTCGGTAGTGCAGTAGTTTAGCCAACCCATTCAGACAGTCTCAGACTTAGCTTGTATGCCATGGATGAGTTTGTCTTAGCCGCCCTCAAGCATTCAGAAGCTGTAATGTCTTTTTTGCATGCGGTTTTAACATACATAACAAACATTTTAATTGTTTGGAAATTACTTCTTGATTATTTTTTTGCATTGTCCGATTTGAACATTTCAAATGAGCAACCGAGTAACTGAATATTCACTTTAGCAGTTATTTTAGCAAAAAGATCAGGTTAAGTTTCTATTTTTACATATTCATTTAAATAAGTGTAATTGTAGCACATGTGAACATTGCTCATTTTGTTAATGTATTTGAGACAGAGAGCAGATAGCGCTGCAATCTGAAAGGGAGGAAGATTTCCGGCCCTGGTATCCTCAACAGGGGGTGGCGAGAGGGAGGTAGCATAACGAGGGAGGTAGCATAACGTCACCCAGGATATTTAGGGAGCTGTCTCTGCGTGAAAGCACTTTGCCTTTGGGGTGCAGCCAGGAGTGGGTGCCAAACCCCCGGGAAACCGAACAGCCTCCTCCCATCACATTGGCTGGCAGCACCAGAGGGAGCGCTGAAGAACGAGGTCCTCTTGGGATAAGAAATGCAAGCAGCAGGTGCTCAAGTGTGGATCCCATTGCCAAGACCTGTTGTGTGAACAGATTTCTGAGATCGTGAACAGATTTCTGAGATCGTGAACAGATTAAAAAAATGCGAATGATGTTCCCGTGTTTTGTGAACACATCTGCGGATACGCTTCAAGCCTCTATTTTCAGCATATTAACTGAGTTCTTCTCACTTCTTTGGCAGCTTGCCTTGCCATCATCCTTTGTGGCAGTTGAATCTGATGGTGAACTACTGATACATTTCTTGATTCATATATTTCATATGTTCTCTCCCTGTACACATAATAGCATGGTGATTTTCTTTGTCCCATGGCATCATTTTACGCTTACATTTTGGGTATTTACCACATGCTCTTACCCAGTGTGAATTACACAGCTTACTTTTTTTTTTTTAGGTCATTCAAACTGCTGAATATTTACTGAAGCAATTCAGTTGAAGTGCCCCTCTTGGGAATCAAACCTACAGTACAAACTTGGCATTGGAAGTCCAATTCTTTCCCTGTTATACAACACTACACAAATCTTATGTTGTTTGTGGTACTAAATTTATTGTCTGGTGACAGCACTACTGTTGATGCTTGGGGAAATAACCAGGGACTTCTCCATGGTGACTTTGTTCAACTAGTTCCTTTGGGCCTGATGCCTAATGTATCAAATCTGCACAGAATCACTAATAAAACTGTTAGAATGCACAGAAAGTGGATTGTTTTGTGTATAAAAAAAAACCTAATTCCTATCGGCTTTCTCATGCATGTTTTCTGGGGTAATTGCCACTTAGATTTTACATTTTATCAGTTCTGGTAGTCAATTGAAAGATGAGGTGAGTAGTTGGAGATATGTTTATGTTATTGAAAAATTAGTCATTTTCTCACATTTCTTTTCTGTGATACTCACAGTAATACAGAATACTCTTGATTATGCTTTGTTGTTCACGCAATTTATCAGAATACAACAAAATTATCTACAGAGACACCCTAGGTAAAAATATATATATATCTATATTGAAACGCTGGAAATCTTTGCTCTTGGTTTTTTGAATGGATTAGTTTGCTAAATATATTGAATTTGCAGCATTGAAATCCCAGGACTGTATGTATATGATAATTGTTGATGTTGGTCTAAGATGGCTGTAATTTCTCCTGTCATCAGCAGAGTCTCCATAGTGGCCGTCTGAGCATACAAGTCCTCTCCACTTAGAGAAGCCTGTCACTCGTCAGGGAAGTGTTGTGAAGGCCTCATTAAATTGGAGATAAACCACTCCTCCCTCCTCAAATGTCAAGACAAGAGACACCCAAGTAGATTAAGAGGCCCACAGAAAGGGATGTCAGTATATGAACAGTTCATTTTAGTGTTATACTGTGAAATTGTTTTATTTAAAGTGGCAACCATTTATTCAGAAATATGCTTTTTTGAAGTTTCTGCATATTCACTGAGATTACAGTAAACTCGCAATGATGATAAGGACAAAAATGGCTTACATTATATTAATGGCATTTGGCAGACGCTCTTATCCAGAGCGACTTACAGTTGATTAGACTAAGCAGGAGCAATCCTCTCCTGGAGCAATGCAGGGTTAAGGGCCTTGCTCAAGGGCCCAACGGCTGTGCGAATCTTATTGTGGCTCCACCAGGGATTGAACCACCGACCTTGTGGGTCCCAGTCATGTACCTTAACCACTACGCTACAGGCTGCTGTCTCAGCACATGCAAACACAATTGCTGTAGTTAGCTGTGACATAGATGATTAAAATCAGCCACAGACAGAACTAGTAATTGGTAGTTTCCTTGTGCTTCCATTACAAGTAATGTACCAACGTCTGATTTTTTTATGTGCCAGGTAGAGACCTACAGTAGTTTTTCCACCAGCATTTTCACCCTTCTTGTTGCTCATGTTAAAATGTGAAATATTTGCCTTCCTGTGTACTACCAGTGCTTGTAGGTCTATTCTCTTGCCACATCATCACCGCTTAATTATGACTGCTGACAAGCATGCTCATTTTCATGCATGTGACCACTTCTCACTCCATGAGCTGAAGTACACTGTAATTGCACTAGACACATTATGTACACACGACCCTGGGGCACATCAAGGCAGGAAAAGCCTTAGCTTAATGCACCACCTAGTAACACAACCCCACCCCCCCTATTTTTCATGTTGCAAGTGCTGCATATGTGTGATGTCAGGTTGCCCCAGTGATCATTAGACTTACCAGTATTGTTTTTTTGTTTTGCAACAGAGCATAACCTCAGTTCCTCCTCTGAAGTATATACTTCATTCATACATTCAGATGAGATGGCAAACAGTCACCATACTTGTCTGACAGCTTCTTTGCAAAAGGCTGCCTCACTCAAAATACAAAGAGCGTCTGCATTTTGCGGCTTTTCCGGTGTCGTTCTTCTGCATGTTAATATTCCTGTCATCTTTTCTATCTTTGTATAAAATGTGTTCCCTTTGTCTTTGCCTGTTGAAACAAGGAAGTTATATGAAATACAGTATATATTAATTCAAATCTATATATCAAGTTTAAAGCATCAATGCAGTTTATTCAACAGGTTTCCTGCCGGTGACATTCAACATAAATGTTGTATCATATAATTAGCTGAGCATAATAGATTCCTGATCTGTTCTCCCAAGAGTAGTTTATTGATATTTGATTAAGTTTGCAGGGCTGTATTGTACTTTCCATTTTATTTGGAGTATTGGACACAAACAACTTTTTTTACTTCATTTGTGGGTGGTAAACGCAATTGTAAAAAGTAAATGAGTAATTACTGTACCGCCATAATTCAGTATTAAAATGAATAACACATTTATGAGGGAAAATTATGAGCAATGGAAATGAGTGTTGGTAACAATGGAGTGATGACTTGAATAAAATCAGATGTAGTCTCTTCTTGTGGCAGGCTAACATTTGCAGGCGGCTAAAATGGAGGCCTTCGTTGCTGGGGAGGTGTTACCCAACTATAGTGGTGGAAAGTGTTTGCAGATGATGCTATGCTACTGTATGCCAGATGGCTGTCTTCCACTCTTTGTTTCTGTCTTTCCGCTTCTCTGTGTTTCTTTCTTTCTTCTGTTTGGAAGCTCTGTAAAGCTTCATACAGGCCACCTTGCAGCAGTTCCAAAAATGCTATAAAAACCTGTCATTTTGAATCTCCATTTTCATTTGCCCTGGCCTCCTTTTGCTAAAGCCAGCTAGAGTTGAATTGAACCAGAAGCCTTTACATGCAAAACTGAACCCGATTGACATATTTTGGTTAACCCTGCGTCTGCTGGCGCCTATTTTCCCAGAAACATGAAAAACTGGGTCTGCATTAGAAAAAAACAGCTAATACAGATGAGTGTAAGTCTTCAAAATGATTTAAACTGTAGGAGCTGTTTATTGAGTGTGTCCTGAGTGTTTCTATATTTCTAAGCAAGGTACAAACTAGCCTAAATTATAATTCTTCAAATGAATTCTTCAATTCCATTCCTATGCAAGCTTCCTTAGTCACAGCACTCTTTAGTTCTCTTTAACCATATTTCACAATTCAGTGCACGGATTACCAAGGAATGTGGTTTAACAAGATCTGAGACTGCTGAATAATTTTGATACAATTTTGAAGTATTTGATATGCAGGTATGGAACTGATGAGGCAGATGGTAAAGTTTATCCCCTGAAGAAGAAAAAATGTATACAGTAATACAGTAATGTATGAGTGTAAGTTTTAGACCTGTGCACATCTAACTTGAGGCTCACTTGACATTTTTAATAATGCCCTGCAGTGCACTCTTTGCAGGCAACAAGCTGGATCAAGCCTCTGGCCATGGTTTTCCGAAGTAGCATAATAAAGGGATTCTATAGTTTTAACTACTGAGTGATAAGATACCCCTGATTATGTTTCTGCTATGGCCTGCTTGCTGGTAAAATACCTGGGTGGATGGGGCCACCTTACTCAATGACTCTATCCAGACCTTTAGTTCTGGTATCTTGCAGTTGAGGTCCTTTTAAGTGCTACCATATGATCATTATTTTATTATGCAAGTTTTTTTAAACGGGGGATCTGTGTGTGTTTTGTTTAGTAGACCTACATTACTGATCCTGGATTAGAATTTAATCTTTTTTTAAGATGGCTACTTTTGTGAAAAAGATGTCCTCTTTCTCCATTGTGTAGTGTGTTCTCTGTGCGTTCTGCTGCGAGCATTGGGCATGGGCAAATAGGTTTACTTAAACAGTAATTGGACCAAACACTTGAGTCAAACACACTGGCAGACTTCCAGATAGAAATGGAAATATCCCCAGTTTCTCAAGGGAAATCGTATTTGAATTGGAAGGTGAGGAAACCAGGAGATTAAGCAGTATTTTATTTTTACATCAATTTGTATGACATTTTTATTCCTACAATAGTTTGTCCATGCTTTTTTATGAGTACAGTGAAGTGCCCAGTCAAGTGCAGCTAAATTTGCATCAACCTGAGTGCTTCTGAGTGCCAACATCAATGACATCTGTCTAATATTGCTCTGGTATTGATTCATACCATACTCTATGATCTCCAAAAACTCACTTGAAACTGACCCACAGTATGTGTGTGTCTTTAATGAGAGATCAATTTTGTAATGCTCTATATCTGTAGTAGTAGGGGCATAATTAATTGTGTTAAACAGTTTCCTCGTGTTCAAGAGGAAAACTTAAGTATAGCGAGCTTAAAGGTCTTCCAATGTGTTATGAAAAACTGTGCTTACTGTGTATTGCTTTGGTTACTGTATTTCTACACATGTGGTTACTGAATTCCAGCCTTGCTTCTTATAAACCTGTTGGATAATCACCTTAAGTTGTGGCTTCTTGAATATCTGGCTCATTTTACTTAGAAACAGTTATGAGATTGCTTGGAGGTCAACTGTATATGCTCTAAACATTACAATACATTGCTTGGATGATGCCCCATACATGAAATTGTTTTTGTATTATATCATGCAAAGCACTAGATTAGTGCAGGAAACCATATGCAAAACAGATTTGTATATGTCTTCAGCTCTGGAGCCCAAGAATGCAATGTTTAAAAAATAATAATAATAATAATTTATTACCATAACCATATGCAATCACCAAATTGAATATTCTGCTATACTCTACTGGTACTGTTCTGTAATGGCTTGTCAGCCTGAAAGGAAAGTTGAAAGGCAACTGTGCTTTGGGGCTTCCTGTTCCTGAATCCTCAGCTCCTTGTGTTAGTCAGCCTGCATGGGAAAATTCTTGACCCTGGACATATTCTAGACTGTAAATACTGGATGGAGGCCTTCCTCTTCCCTGACCCTCTTCAGCCCCACATCTGTGGTTATGACCCTTTAGGTTCAAGCTGCACTGGCACCAGAACTAAGAATTTGGTTTCTGGTTGGCCTGAATAGTGTCCCCGCAGGCCTAACCTCCTCAGATCTTCTCATCCCCTGAGCCACCGCTGACTTTAGGATTTGATCAGAGTGAATCCCTCTGTGCTCATCTGCAGTTCAAGTTCAAGACAGTGTATGGACAATTAAATGCAATTTCAGGTGATTCAATTGACAAATCTTCTCCCTCAGGGACAGGAACAAGTTGGATTTGGAGCTATTCTGTAAATGCTATAAATGGCCTACAGAGACATAACAAATTGGGTCTGCGCTCCAGTTTTACCCAATGGAGATGAATGTTGGATGTACAGGTTTGGATATGGCTTCAGCAGGTGCAGGATGCTTGGATTATAGGCCCAAGTGGGAATTCAAACAGGTCCTGCTAGCATGAATGCTTGTATTGTTGTACAACAGTGTTGGGCTTCTGTTTTGGCTATTGTGTGGAGGCAAGGGTGTAATTGAGAGGGTAAGGTGGACGCTGTCTTGGGGTCTCTGTTATGCCTCATCTAATCTTGTAACAACAAAGCCAAACAAATACCAGAGCGCTTGTGTGTAAGGGCCTTAACCTTAATTTAAACATGCTGATTAATCAGGCCTCACTATTTGTTATGTTGTAGTGCAGAATGGAAATGGAGGAGGGTTAGTTATAAATTGGGGATTTGTAAGATTTTAAATAATTATTTTCCATTTATATATTATTCAGTTGAATAAACACACTCCAAGCAGCTTGGTATTTGTGAAGCATCTACACCTTTGCACCTTTGGAATGACAGTAAGTGACCTGGAAAAATAACTACAAGGAAAGTCTGGAGGATCTATCCATAGCTTTTAGTGAAAATCAGACCCCTTCATGACCTTGGGGATCAGAAATCTGTATTGCAGAAACTGACTTAAGTTACTGTCTTAATGTATTCCATATCAAATTAAGATTTCTGTCTTCATCTCTGAGTAGGTGGAGGGAAAGTAAATATTAATTTACATTTATAATAAGTCATGTTTTCATTCATAACATTGCTCATTTCTGCTGGTTTTCTGAATCAGACATGGAACCACCTTGTATTTGAATTGAATTCCTATTCCCATCTGAAAATGTTATCATTGGGAACATAGTTAGTCACAGCAGGCACAGTGAGAGTTTGAAACCTACCTCTGCTCTGGGTCTGACAGTACATGGCTACTTTCTAAAATTACTTGACTCTAAATGGGATACTGTACTGCAAGGTAGTGCTCAGAAAGAATGCCTTTATGTCTCAAAGGATGACTGCTTGGGTTGCTCAGTACAATATGGACATTCATACACAACACAAGAATGCTTGATGACAGCAGGTGGTTGTATGAAAAGATTAAGATCTTGTCTGTGAATCTGTCATCAATAAATTGCTTTTTGGTGACAGTTTACCTATTCCAACAGTCATATGACTTCACGCTAGCATTAATATCATACAGCCCTGGTGTATGTTATTATAAATGACCCCCCCCTTTACTGGCTCAAATACTGGAATACCTTGAGCAGCCCTGCTGAAAAGGTCCTCCAGGATTCATGAGCAGTCGATGAGAAGATGATGAAGTTGTGTTGGCACCAGCTCCTTATCATGCACGGTGTCCTGTATCAGTAACGTGATCTATCATCGCCATCGCCGTTCTTCATGTGACAGGGGCTCTGATTCTGTGGAAAAAGTTTTTCCTGTTTATGATGCAGGAGTAATGTGACACTCACTTGAGTGCGCATGTTCTTGGTCATGTCGTCGTCGTCGTGTGGGCAGGTGTTCTCTCCACTCCCCCAGGCCCGGGGGCGAGGGGCTATCCTTTTACCCCCCCGAGCCTGGGGGGGGGGGGTTCACCCGGGCTATATTTCGGGACACACCTCCAGCAGCCATGCCACCGAGTCGTCATCCAGAACCGTCAGACCATGCATCCCGTTGGGTGCCCGATAGATCGGGCAGTACAGGATGACATGGTCTGCGGTTTGTTCCTCTGCGCCACACTCACAAACCGCACTGGAAGCCAAGCCCCATCTGTGCATCGATGAGCGGAAACGCCCGACACCGGTCCGGAGGTGGTTAAGCCTCACCCATGCCAGTCTGGGCAGGTCCACCCCGATAGGGGGGAAACCGACGTCGGGGATGAAGCCACGGAGTCTGGAGGTGTTCTCCTCCCACTCCGTGCTCCAATTGTAGTCCGCCCATCGTGCCGCACTGATGTTAAGATCTCTACATTGCTGCAGGAGTTCCTGTGCGGCAGGCACAAATGGGTGTCTCGACTTGAGGCGCCGGGGAGGCTCAGATGTTACAGCGAGCCTTTCATAGAGCAGATGGTTTGGCCGGCGCCCCAGCCTGACCCGGCTAGTCGCCTCATCAATGCCACTCGACATGTTAGTTCCTTGCGCAGTGACTCAAGGTGTCGGCGAAACATGAGCGACCTGTCCAATGTCACGCCGAGGTAGGTTGGCTCGGTGCAGCATGGCAGGGGTGTTCCGCCGATATGTACTCGGAGCTCACGTTTGGCCTCCCTGTTGTTGAGATGGAAGGCTGCCGACACCGTCTTTGCCTCACTGAGCTTCAATCTCCATTTCTGGAGGTAGGCCACTAGTGTCTGCATGTCCTGGCTCAGAGTCCCCTCCACAGACTGCCAGTCTCGAGCGGAGTATACCAGGGCGAGGTCGTCTGCATAAGCATACTTCCGCGAGACTGTGTTAGGCAAGTCATAGGTGTAGATGTTATATAGGAGGGGGGCCAGGACAGATCCCTGGGTAGTTATCGTCTTGGTCATGTGGTTGTACATAAGTGTCAGACTGAGACCAGCACTGGTTTATCTCTGTACGTGGACCTGTGGACTCAGCAATGAGAGTCAGATCATACAGTAGGTTCACTAACATGCCACTTAACTGGATTTGATAAAGCTGACCAGCACTGTTCTGGACCTGCAGCTGAAAGTTAGCTCAAGGATATCACCCACTAAGCAAATTATGGTGGAAAGATTATTAGATTCAGTAAAGGAAATCTCTTGATCCCAATGTCACAAAAAACTGCCTGTTTTTCAGCACTGTGCATATAGCATAACTATACTGTTTGTGAATACCAATACATTCAGCAGATGCTCCAACCCTTAACGACATGCACAATCATATTTACGTATACATTTACATGTTAAAAGTATATGGTTAAACGGTATTTGAATGTTAGTACGTTTGATCTTTGTCTGTACTTCAAAAGATTTGGTGTTTCTTTGTGACCTCCTTTGTAACCCATAAGCCAGGGGTAAATGATAAGTAATCATTCAGGATAAATAAGAAAAACATTTAATTTGGTGTTCATTTAGTGTTTTTCTCCTCAGTAAAGTAGTAGACAAAGGATGTCCTTGACTCCTTGGCCAATTGCTGGAGAGCTTGAGGCCTCGGTACAGTAAGATTACTGTGTGGAGGGTAGGCCTGTGAGGTTGTGAAATCAGACCAGAGGTCAGTACAGTGAAAAGGGGGATTAAGTATCTGGAGATAAGAACTTAAAAGGTTATGTGAATAAGCACATGTGCAAACACACACACACGTTAATTAAAATCCCTGAGGTCATGAAAAGTGCGATGTAAATGCAGTCCATGAATTAACGTTAATCTTGGAATCTATAGAAAGAATGGTAAATACAACCAAACAAGCAATGCAGTTCTTGTGGTTTGATCATTTTCCTGACTGCCTGTCTCCAATTGTTTGGTAGGGCACAGACGCCCATCTTCATCAGCTCATATTTGTTGCCACAGCAGTCAGCTGTTGGTGTCATGACTACTCTGTAAAATGTCATGCTGTTTCTTTAGGGTGAAATCGGTCCTTTCCTTTGAAAAGGCTTTTCCTTTTTTTACTGTCTTTTGATCCGTGGCGGTTATTGCATGTGTGTAGTCATCACTATGTTCACAGAATGCGAACCATCCATGTTGGGAGCAGCAGAGAGTAATTTCCAGAAAGATTGGAGAAAAAGCTATCCCCCACTTTGCATGGATACACACTTGAAGCAGATCAATACACAGAGTTATGAAGTCTGCTGAATGATGCTTAGGTAACCTCACATTGGGAGTATACAAGCTGAGACCACAGGCCCTGTTGGTCTAGATACAGACACTTAAGCATTAGCCTACTTTTGTATGGCTCTCAATTAAGGGGAGGTACCACAGATGAAAAGTGTGATTTTTTGGCTGGGTAGGTGAATTTTGAGATTGTGATATTAGCACTTAATTTACAGTGGGGTCCAAAGGTCTGGGACCACCAGTGAAAATACTTCAAGTTTGCATTCTTTTCTAATTTAATACAAACGTTTTAATTACAAATTATATTATCAGCATTGCAATTTGAGTGAAAAGTTGAATCTTTGCAAAATTGACATGAATTTCAGAATTTCTTTGTATTGGTAAGTCCCACTTTTGCTTTAATGGCAGCGCACACTCCAGCTTGCATGGACTCCACAAATCTGTGCAAAAGCTGATATGATACACGTTATCCCAGCATTATTTAACAATGTTCCAAAGAGCATCTTTTGACGTTACTGAATACTTTGCTTTTGTCAGTCTTCAAGTGCCCTCATAAATATTTAATGGGGTTGAGGTCAGGTGGATTGTGGGTTGTGCAGCACTCCTTTCTTTTTTAGTCTTCAAGTAGTTCTTGCAAAGCTTTGAAGTAACTTTAATTTGTTTAAAATTTATTTATTTTCATCATTACATGACCCCCCCCCCCCATATATACAGTGAGAGCAATAATTATTTGATCCCTTGCTGATTTTGTAGGTTTGCCCACTTACAAAGAACGGAACTGTGTAGAATTTTAATCATAGGCACATTTTAACATTGAGAGACAGAATATCACAAAATAATCCACAATAACAACATCATATACATTTTATAAGTATTTGATCCATAGAACAATAGGACTTAATACTTGGTGGAGAAACCTTTTTTGGCAAGCACAGAGGTCAGACGTTTGTTGTAGTTTTTCACCAGGTTTGCACAGATCTTGGGAGGGATTTTAGTCCACTCCTCTTTGCAGATCCTCTCCAAATCCTTAAGGTTCCAAGGCTGTCGCTTGGCAACTCGAAACTTCAGCTCCCTCCACAGATTTCCAATGGGATTTAGGTCGGGAGACTGGTTAGGCCACTCCAGGACCTTAATATGCTTCTTTTTGAGCCACTCCTTTGTTGCCTTGGCTGTATGTTTTGGGTCATTGTCATGTTGGAAGACCCATCCACGACCCATTTTCAGTGCTCTCACTGAGGGAAGGAGGTTGTCACCCAAAATTTCCTGGTACATGGCCCCATTCATCCTCCCCTCGATACGGTGAAGTCGTTCTGTCCCCTTAGCTGAGAAACACACCCAAAGCATAAGGTTTCCACCTCCATGCTTCACAGTGGGGATGGTGTTCTTGGGGTTGTACTCAGTATTTCTCTTCCTCCAAACACGGCGAGTCGAGTTGATGCCAAATAGCTCTATTTTGGTCTCATCTGACCACATTACCTTCTCCCAGGCCTCCTCTGGATCATCCAGGTGTTCAGACGGGCCTGTACATGTGCCTTCTTCAGCAGAGGAACCTTGCGTGCGCAGCAGGATTTTAATCCTTCACGGTGTAGTGTGTTACTGATGGGTCTCTTCGTGACTGTGGTCCCAACTGCCTTCAGGTCATTAACAAGCTCCTCCTGTGTAGTACTGGGCTGATCCCTGACCTTTCTCATGATCATTGATATCCCATGAGGCGAGATCTTGCATGGAGTCCCAGACCGAGGGAGATTGGCGGTGACTTTGTGTTTCTTCCGTTTTCTAATAATTGCTCCAACAGTTGTTAACTTCTCACCAAGCTGCTTGCTTATTTTCTTGTAGCCCATCCCAGCCTTGTGCAGGTCTACGATTTTGTCCCAGATGTCCTTAGACAGCTCCTTTGTCTTGGCCATGGTGGAAACGTTGGAATCTGATTGATTGTGTGGACAGGTGTCTTTTATACAGCTACATAACAATGTAACAAGTTGACACAGGTGTTTTGGGTAATGAGTTGAGATTAGGAGTGCTTCTTAATGGAAAACTAACTGGTCTGTGGGAGCCAGAATTATTGCTGATTGGTAGGGGATCAAATACTTATTTCATGCAAAAATACGATAATAAATTTATAAAATGTATATGATGTTGTTATTGTGGATTATTTTGTGATATTCTGTCTCTCAATATTAAAATGTACCTATGATTAAAATTCTACACAGTTCCATTCTTTGTAAGTGGGCAAACCTACAAAATCAGCAAAGGATCAAATAATTATTGCTCCCACTGTAGAAGCTTATTTAATATATTTTATCATTTCTACTTTATGGGGTATTTTATGTCGACAAATGGCTATTTAGTTTTTTGGAATATTCTATATATTATTTTTAAAATAAGGAACCAATAAAGCTACATTTTGAAAAACATCTCTGTAAATTACCAGCTGTTGAGTCATTCAACACATTGAAATGGAAAAATGATCTCTCACTTAACCCACTGGGAGGAAATCAAATTTAAAAAATCTGCAAATATGTGTAGTCGGTTATTCATGAGCTGCATTATGTCTTTGTAAAAAATAATTTGTGTCGTCATTGAAAATAAAACAATTTCATTTAATTTATTCTCTATTCACCTATGGTACGTCCCCTTTAAACAATTTCAGTAGTGAATACCAGTTGCCTGTTATCAGTACATGTTGCCATGTACTGATAACAGTGTGGCTGTCAGAGTAGTTTATTGTTGTGAACTTGAAGTTGTCATCACTGACACAGGCTCAACAGTGGTGTGTCCCTGGGGTAGAGGTGTAGAGTGATCGAAGGCCGTTCAACACCCAGCCAAGAGTGCAAGAGGAAGTGAGGTAGGGATTTTCTGAATTTTGTGAACATGGGACCTCAGAAAACATACCTTTATTAGAAATAGTCTACAAAACTATACCAGCAGGATAGCAACTAATTGGAAGCATAATAAAGCATAATTACCAGTTATATCAGTATTCCTTTCGGGGGAGGCACTGTACGCTATTTTTTGTTATTTCTGCTGCAGTTTTTTTTTTAATTATGTAGATTAAATGATGTGAAATATAAAAGCACTTACTTGTATTTGCAACAAGGGAAATTGGATATTGCAGTTGTTACTCTTCCCGTAGACCAGTTAACAGTTAGTGAAAAGGGAAAATGCCCAGTTATTTGAGTTCTTGTAACTGGTCACTGCAGTGACTGTAAATCTCTAATAGCGGAATGTAATTTCTTTACGTGTCATACTAATAATTTACTATACTGTAGATTTGTTTTAATGTCCCATTTGAGGAACCTCACTAGTAATGTGACAGCCCAAATATTTCCCATTTATAATACAATAGTTTCTAGGCCTGCATTATAAAGCTTATCAAATCAAATGTAAATTTCAACAGGAGAAGCAGTTAGAGCGGATATGATACAAATATAAGCATGAACCAGATGCAGGTTCTGGATCATGTTTTCATCAAGTCTAAATAAAATGAAGGCCTTTTTATTTTCAAGAACAACCATATTATGTACCTTTTCAATAGCAGCTTCCTTTACTTCTCTGCCCAGCACTCTATGCACAATCCATTTTCATCCACCTACTTCGGTTTTCTGCACTTACTTGGCCAGTCCCTTATGCACTTTGCAATCTGGAATAGCCCAAGCAGACTCAAGTCAGCAAGTTGAAAGGGTGGATGCCAGTGTTTGCTCATTAGCAGACCCTCTCTGCCTTTCACCCAATTGTGATTTTTCAAAAGCAAACTGCGTCTTAAAGTCTTCTCATCCCAATCTATTAATTAAGCTGACATAAGGGCAATAGGGAGAGATATATAAATCTTTTTTGAACTGTTCACTATTCTATGCAGCATATTTTGAATTGAAATGAGAGAGGGTGGAAATGACAATTACCCAAAAATTTGGCATATAACCATGCAGATGAGCCTGTTTAACATGTGCCATTAAATCATCCCTGACACCATCTCCTCCTGCTCTCTACTATGCTTTTGTTTTCCCCCTTTGTTTCTTTCCTTTCTGCCTGTCCATCTCTGAGAGACGTGGCCTTTTCCCACATTGCAGTACTTCCCCAGAGCGTAATTGCTTCTGTGGAACCCTATGCAACAATGAGTCTTTTATTTTGTAAGGAGCAGGAGAGTGTAGGTACTGAATCATGGGCCTTTTTCTTGTTCGCTGAATTTCATCTGAGTGGATGGGGCTACAGTATAACAATCATCGTGGTGCTTAACATGCCAAGTTGTCCAAAACGTGTCAAAGCATTACCCTGTACCAAGCAATCATCAGCAGCAGGTCTGAGGCCATAATTATCAGTCTAGCACGGATTAATTCCCTTTCAATTTAAGTGAGGCATAATCTGAGCACAGAGCAGGAGTTATTGGCAAAAATAGAATCTGCTGCTTACTTTCCCTATTCTTCAAGGTACTAATATTCTTTTTTATGGTGCTATGCTGCTCTTTTATAATCCCCCCTGGCTTGATTTTAAAGGTTCAACATGGCGGCATAAGAGTAATAATTACATTTGTATGTATGTAATTACATTACAAATTTTCAATTCAAAGCACATACATTCTATTGCTTGCATGGGACAGGAAGCAAGATTTAGGCCTCCAGTTTGTGGATCAAACTGTGTTGACTCATCTCTTGTCCATGAGTCACACCCGAATATTCAATACATTTTTGTCTCATTTCCCCACACACTTGCACACTGCCCTTTTCATTCTGGGAACAGAGAGTGCACATCACTCAGCCGACTCTTTGCCCCCGGAGATGGTGTGTCATCCAATGAGATTACTTTAATTGGATCAATAAAATAAGAAAATAAGAAAGAAAGAATAAATAAAATGAATAGCATCTCTCTGGGATTCACACCATGGCTTCCGAGCCGAACAAGGTCTTTGATGGAGTGCTCTTTTGTATTGCATGCCGAACAGTCCATTCTTCTGGAAATGTGTAGCCAGCTTTGTTGTAACAAAACTCACTGTGTTCCTAACAGCGCAACTTTCATGACTAATAACTAAAAACTTACTTCTAGTTCTATCAGCTTTGGAAAAACATGCAGTTTTTCAACAATATCATGAATCTTAGGATAACATGTTAGATATATATATTATATGAGGATCATGTTGTACTAATGGATGTGGATAGAATCATTATAGTGCTTAATTTGCTCTCAAATATTTGTGATGGTTGATATTGCAGAGCAATAATTTTCTGAATTTTTTGGCAGAATTGCTAATTATGTACATACAATTACTTATCATAGTAGGCTATAATAATTCATACACCTTGGACAGATCTACAGTTTCTCTGGCATTCACTGATTCAAGTAACCCATGTGTATTTCACAGCTGAGTGCTGTGCTATTTAATTTCACATAACAAACAACGGCATCATTCTCTAGACTAATGGGAGACTCTAATTCCTATTTTGGACTTGTTCTATTAACCTTTGCATCTAGCCCAGCCCAACAGCTGCTTTTTCAGGTTCACTTTAGATGTTATGGTTTTTCATGTTCAAGCAATTGTATGTGCAGATGTGCAGACAATACATGGGTTTTTATTTGCATGAGGAAGTCTTTAAAAATGAAAGGTATAACAAATAGGTTTGCCAGAGAATGTTTGGTTTCCATGGCAGCAGAGCTGCTCTCATCTCCTCTGTCCATCCACATAAACACTATTGTTGGGCTCTGGTTGTGTCTCGTGCCCTCTCTTGAACCCTGGTGCCATAGTCCCCCAGAGCAGGGGAGTTGTGGGTAATCCGGGCTAATCTCCTCGGCTCAGACGGGATCCTGGAGGAGCTGTCTCCCCTTCTGGCTGTAGATCCTGAGGACATTTATTCCACTGTCTGGAGAGCCAAAGCAAAACGGGGCACAGGTGCACACATGCATCTCAACACCAGTGTACAAAGCCATCGCATGCTACATTTGGCTAAAGCAATGTCTGCTGTCTTTGTTATCTTTGGTAGGCATGTCGTCAGATGCTGGGAAGGAAAGTAGAAATCAGCAGTGAAGTATTTCTCAAATATTTTTCAAGTGCTAATCATATAATTCTGGTAAGGATCATACTTGTGAGTCTTATGTCTGTGGCTTTTGGGTGGTGCCTTTGAGGAAGTTGAGCAAGGAAAAACATCTCCATCAAAGTCAATGATCTTCATGCCCATGGTCTCACTTCCCCAGAGCACCCAGCCAAGCTGCCTGAAGTGGATCATCTCGCCATACAAAGTACTAATATTCCTTGCTGTTGTGGGTAAAGGGAAGGGAAAAACAGGAACAGTGAGCTAAAATGGTCTTCGAGCTCCCAACCGCAGGACCCCTGAGCCAGTGAGCACTCCGGTACCGTCTGGGTTAATGTGATTGACTGGTCCAGCGTTAAGCATGCCGTCTTCCTCTCACATAATAACATTAATGAGATTAGGATCTGCAGGGAAGGGGAGGATGCACGTTATCACTCAATCCCCCTATTCACCACTATTACTTGGGTCACGCTGAAGTCAGGGTGCACAGGATGCTCCAGAGCGGTTGGTTTGTTGTTTGGGTGTGCTGGATGCAGGTTTTTGAGTCAACCATGGATGCGCTGTGCCTGCAAAGGCTTATGCCATCCTCCTCTATATTTAGATGAACAAACTCAATGTGCTGGCGCCCGCTGTTTTTGACCAGGCAGTGTGGTCAGGCTGGCCAAGTCTGCCTGGTCTCATTAACAAGGTACATGTTGTATTTGGGGTGCTGCTTGTGTATTTGTGGGGAGAGTAGAAATTTATCTGTATTCCTGGTTAGGATTGGCTTTTAGCATGAGCCTTTAGCTCAGGCCATTGCACAATGCACACAAGGGTAAAGGCATTTGGATATGGTGTTATACCTACTAGAACTGATAGGGATAATTATTTGCTTGCTGGATATCTGACTCCAGTTTGTCACTTTTCTACTTTTGTTTCTGTTAGCATATCCCTGTGCCTGTTTGTTTACCATACCGTGTAATGTTTGGAATGACCCAGCTTCTGTAAAAGTCAAATGAGGGTCCTACTGCTTGCATAAAAAGTTTGGATTGTGCTGATAGAAATAATAACTGCTATTTCCATTCTGCAAGCTAGTTTATCTTGTATAAGTACCATATCAAAGCTATAAACTATAATGAATACCCTGTGTATGTGGTATATTACAATTCCATATTATGAAATGCAAAGCTTTTATTGAAATGGCATAAACATGGCGAATACAAAAACTTTATTTTGTTTTTATACTGAGTTTATTTTTATTATAAAACCTCACATTTGTGGACCTAACCAAAATCATTTATTTTTGGTGTGTGGCTGAGGGCCTGAGGAAGGTGATGTCACATAGCTGTGATCACCTCTGGCTACTGGTTTGACATAAACAGCTCGGGTATATTTTTCAGTCCAAGATTCTTTCTTGCTGCTATCTGGAAATTCTCAAGTTATCTCAGCCTAACATTGGGTAGAAATCTATGGGCAGATAAAGGGTGTGTGTCAAAAAAAGTGTGGGAAAAACTAATGTGTCTGTCACTCAGATTATGCATATTCAAATTCTTGACCAGCTGGCAATGTTGTTGGTCCAGCCTTTTTTTCCAACAGAAATGAGACTCCACACAAATGGATTAGACGGCGCTGCTAACAGCATGCATCCTGTTAGTGAGAAGTGGGGCATTAGCCAGAGTAAGGCTAGGTTATTAATCCATTAGCTCTGAAAGACTTGAATTGAATTGAGATGCTTAAGGGGTGGTCTGGTTAGGTTGTGTTGGGTATTTTCTGCTACTTTTAAGGATAGCAAAATAATTTGTATGCAACTCGCAGCAGAAGGCAGCTAATTTACAGTGAATAAGCACGAGCAGATAGTATGAATAATGCATGACTGTGTGACTAAGCAGAAACTTAATTGGGAATTATACTGAATGAACTGAAAAGAAGAGCCAGATGCAAAAGCATGGTTATGTTTTGCGGGGAAAGTTGCTGCGATAGATGCTCCTATCAGAGTTTACTGGGGTTACGGATCACAGCCAAAGAACAGATCATTGTTATGCAGTGTCCATCTTTGTTACACAATAACCATCTAGGAAGAGGCTTGAGATGGGCAGACACCATTATTCTGTTTGACAGGATATCCAATCACAAAGGAATAAATGTATAGAGAAAGCGGACATTGAAAGATGGTGGGAATCGTTACTAAACATTCACCTCTTTGTAACCTCTGTACCCTTCCTTCTAAGAAAGGAAAACAAAGGACCCTAGATTATGGGTTGCTGGAAAGATGACCTTTGTATCTGACAGGGAAGAAAAAAAGTTATCACTGCAAGAAAATCCTTTTTATTTTGAAAGGGCTAATTCCATGGGCGTTTCAACAGAGGTGACCAGGGGTGGCGTCTTCTCAAAATCTATGATAGGCCAATTGTCACGTCCTAGACAGGGCCTTCAAGGAAGTGCTTTGCTTTAAAAATTCTGCTATTTCATTGACAGACAGTCCACCATAAGTCTACAAACCGTACAAACTCATTTTCAAAATGTGCGCTTTTTCATGTCCAAAAATCGGTGTCATGGCTGTCGTCCTCATTGTATAGATATGCAAATTTATCATTTATAATCTAGGCAGAGTAAAGTTATACCTTAAAGTACAAATTGCACAAATCACATTAATTAGATAGCAATGCAAAACCAACTTTGTTTATTTGTTGGTTGTTTTTTTTATCCAATACCATTGTGTGTGATCTATAGACCGCAACGTGTTGGCTAATGCCAAATGAAACCGTTAATTTGTATATGGCCTGCAGGGAAGTGGAGAGATGGAAGATGAGGCACAGTCAGCTTGCTTGCCAATCTTTGGATCTCACAGTTTTTACTTAAATGAAATATAGAGTTTCCTTTTTCCTAACAATTGAGCATAGATGCTATTTGGGATTGTATATATCATATTTTTCAACCTGAGTTATATTGTCTAGTTATCTGGTTGTCTGCAACTGGTCAAAAGTCAAAGTATGACCCAGATCATTACGGTCAATGGATGATATGGAGAAAATTGTATTATTGTGTATACGCTTTATGGTAATTTGCTCACTTTTAAATCTTCCAAATGCTTCAAATGCACACATTCCTGAATTAGTAAGGCCAAATAAAGTCAGCTTACTTCAGAAAGAATTCTGGACCGTATTTTGTAGTCTAGCTTGGGGTTATGTTTGCTGTTTGTGCGTTTCTCTGTTGTTGATGTTATTTTGGATTTGTGGGTATTCATTTGAAGCATATGCGGCAGAGCCCACAGCTGCGCTGGCAGTCCACTCTAAGCACAGCAACCCCCCCCCCCCCCACCCCCACACCCCCCCTGTCTCTTTGACTCAGTGCCCAGACTAGCGAAGCCCAAAGCTTGTCCCCATTTCACTGTCTGCTCTAATGGCCTTGTACCCTCTATCACTGTCTCTCTCTCTTTTCAGTAGTATGATGAAGTAAATTAACATTCTATTTTTTTTTTTTTTTTACATCAAGCTTTGTGCACAGTCAATGTTTCATGACCGTGACTCATAAATGGTTGAAAATGCCATGCAATTAAAGCCTGTCTAATGTAATGTTAGAAGGATTTTTATTTCACCCACACATAAAGAGCGGCTACTTGGATGTCTCTGGCTGTGACCGTGACATCGCTCTTACCCATTGTTTCCCCCTGCAGGTGAGCCAAGGCAATGTCCCAGGAATTGAGAGTGCATCTTTGGCCATGGACACAGAGGAAGGGGTGGAAGTGGTGTGGAATGAGGTGCTGTTCTCTGAGAGGAAGGTGTTTAATGCCCTGGAGGTAAGGCTAACATGGTGCACCCATAGACTCCTTATCTGCTATGCATGGGATCATTTTGGACAGACAAACATGCTGGATCGCTCAGCATTCATTGTGTATTTTTATATATTCAGATGAACTACAATACAATATTTTGGTGGACAGAACAATGAAACTGCAACTGTCTTGCATGTTTCAATGTGGATATTTTGTTTTGAAAGGATCCAAAGACGGTATATTATTTCACTGAAGACACTTCAGCTTAAAATGTTTCTGCAGCTTATTATCTTTAAATATTTTGCTATTCTCCAACACAAGCACTCCACAACATTATTAGAATTATTATGACTAATGTTTTTATCAGATTTTTGTACATTATAAATCCTAATAAGAACTGCTCTATTTTAATGAGTCTTCATTTTTCTCCAGAATTTTCAACAAGGGTTTGGCCCCTGCCTCCTTCTTATAATCATTTGCCCAAAAAGCATGTTCAAATGTTGTATTTCCTGTCCATCTCTTAAATACTATGTAGTGTATCTGTGTGTGGGTCGGGCCCTTGAACAAGGCCATTAACCCAGCATTGCAATGTAATGTAATGTAATTGCTCCAGGGGAGGATTGTCTCCTGCTTAGTCCAATCAACTGTAAGACACTTTGGATAAAAGCGTCAGCCAAATGACATGTAATGTAATGTAATGTGTGTGTGTACACGTGTGTGTTTGTATCTTAGGACAAAATCAAAGCTATGTTTGAGAACCTGATGCAGGTGGAGCACCCAAACATTGTCAAGTTCCACAAGTACTGGCTGGACATGAGGGATAACCAGGCCCGAGTAAGCAACTCACAACATTTCTCACGCACACATTAGTGCAATCTTTATGTTAGTTGTCACAGATATTCTGAAGGAGACATGAAGGAACAAACTCTCATTCTAACTCAGTCAGTCTTTTCCTTTTGGTAGCTTTGCTCCCCATTTTAGTCTATAGTCCACATTAGCCTGTAGTCCATACTAAATATAGCAGTATTTCCTTTGACTCATACAGACCAGGAAATTCCAAAGCCTGTCCCCAGTTCACTGTCTGCACTAATGCCCCCGCTCTCTCTCTCGTTCCCTCTCTGTCACAGGTGATATTCATCACAGAGTACATGTCTTCAGGCAGTCTCAAGCAGTTTCTGAAGAAGACTAAGAAAAACCACAAGACCATGAATGTGAAGGTAAGATCATCACTTAAAGAGGAAAGTGCTTCAATCTCCTCCTCAGTTCAGTCTTCTGGATTATGTCTTTCATTTATGTGGGCCAACATTGGCTCAGGAGGTAAGATCAGTCATGTCATTGGCTCAGGCGGTAAGTGCAGTCGTCTCATTGGCTCAGGCGGTAAGAGCAGTCGTCTCATTGGCTCAGGCGATAAGAACAGTCGTCTCATTGGCTCAGGCGATAAGAGCAGTCGTCTCATTGGCTCAGGCGGTAAGAGCAGTCGTCTCATTGGCTCAGGCGGTAAGAGCAGTCATGTCATTGGCTCAGGCGGTAAGAGCAGCCGTCTGCCAGGTTGCCGGTTCGATCCCGCCCTGGGTGTGTCGAAGTGTCCCTGAGCAAAACAGCTAATCCCTAAATGCTCCTGACGAGCTGGTTGGTGCCTTTGCATGGCAGCCAATCGCCGTTGGTGTGTGAGTGTGTATGAATGGGTGAATGAGATGCTATATGCCAACCATTTACCATTTACTATTTATATCACGGGAGAACTAATACACCATGAAACATATTACTGTACTTACACCCTCTGCATGTAGATGGTACAGGGACACATAAAATGAGAATATTTACCACCCAGGCTGATATGACAATATGACACTGAAGCTTTTCAGGAATCACTTCACAGCTAAAAGAAAAGGGGAATTATTTACACTTAGTCCCTCAGCCTCCTCCCTTCCCTCCACAGACTTGTGATGTCTGCACCATGTGGTGATAGGAGGTACTGCGGTCTTAGACACTGCAAATGGTGCGTATTTGAAGAAAATGTGATGTGACTAAACTGTGCTTCAGACAGCCCTTGTGTACGCATTGCCCTGATCTCCCTTGCGGCTGACGATGCATTTATTTCCAAGAAAAGGCCTTGCACAGTGGCTAGACTTGTCAGACACATAACTGACTTCAGTGACCAAAGGTTCACATTGAGTTCATCAGGGGTAACCTCATAGCCAGCCTTACCTATGGCTAGCTAGTCATAGCTGGCTAGCTATTCATTTTCCTAAATTGGTCCCACTTCATACATATTTCTGTTTGAATAAACTACATTTTGGTCTAATTTCAACAATGATAAGATTCCCTGTGAATTAAAACTCTTAACAATATATTAGGGGAGTAAAAACTAAATTGTGTGGATGAGCTACAGTGCTCCGGGCATGTTGGTGTGGGTGGCTTAGGTGGTAAATTAGGTGGCACAGCTGACAATTCCAAATTGAAGTGAAAAATATTGCTTCGAAGCATGTAGAGTATGAAACGTTTGTTCCACAATGCTCTAAAAAAATGTTTTAACCTTTATTTAACCAGGATGTACCATTTTTTTTAAATCTATTTTTCAAGAGAGACCAGGCCAAGACAGGCAGCAGTACATATAATTACAAATGACAAAAAAATGAACAATATTTCCGAACCTGCATGGCTATAGGTAGTCTAACAAAAATGGAAACACTTGGATAAATAGGGTATCTCATCCAGTAAATGAGCAAATTGCAGCCCAGCACATGTTTGCTTATTTTCATAAATACTAGACAAGCCTGGTTGCCAATAATTTTGACAGTTATGGATCTGACAAGAGACCTCATGAATTACAAAGAGGAGCTAATTTGGCAGAATTCCAGTTCCAGAGACAGCTGTATTTGCTTTCATGCTTCACGAACAATAAGGCCTAAGGTGATGTGAGCATGAAGCTCCAAGGTAAAAGGGCATGCTTTGGGAGTGTGATGCTTACATTTCAAACCGCAATCCAAACCAGGTGAGTGACCATAGATCAGATGACTTCAATCTGGATCGAGAGCAGCCAGTTTAGTGGTGAGGTCAGTGGTGTCCTAACACACTAATAAGTGACTTTACATTGGTGTTTCATATTATTCAAAATATGTAACACTGTGCATTTTATTCATATTATAGGGACACTGATTGTATAGTACAGTATTGTACTGCAGCTGCCACAAACTATATTGTAGTGATTGTGAATGTAGAGATATAGTGAAGCCACTGGAAAATTGAAACAAGCAGCATTTCTTTAATTCTGCCTTATTTTGGTTGAAAAGGATGAGCATATTTTTGCTGACATTTTTCCCTGTATTGAAGATATTAGGTGTGTGAATGAACTGGTAGGGGAGAGTGTTGAGCAAAGCCAGTTTCCACATTGCTATTCATTTGACAACATTGTTCCTCGACAGAGGTCTCTATTTTGTATATAGTTCATATGGGGGCAAAGACAGGAAGTTGAGAGCATACAAAGTGGTAGTGCAGTAACCTTTGCCTGTCTGTGTTTATTGTGTTCCAGGCATGGAAGCGCTGGTGTACACAAATCCTCTCTGCCCTCAGGTAAGGCACACCTATGGCAGGGCAATGAAACCAGGCCGATTCCAATTTATATACATTTCTGCGCAAGTGAAAAAGGTAGAAAATACCAGGTGTAAATTGAATGAAAGAAATACAAGTTCACAGACATTATTGCATTTAGTTTGCTCTGGATTCCAGTACATGTCATCCTCAGGTCAAATTATGTATTCTATTATATAAGTTGATATTAAACAAAGTGGTATATTGACCTACCTGGCTAACTGACTGTAACTCATGTTATGTAAGAGGTTCAACACTTCTGAACAGGTAATGAAGATAAGGGTAAACAAACAAATTGGTTTTGTTCTATAAATGTTTTTAATTACCCATAAGGAATATGGACAGTTGTCCCAGGGTACCATGCTTACAGTGGTTGATATGCTGACTTGAATAACTAAGAATCCTCAGTCAGAATGTAATGAAGTGACAAATAACCTTGCCTCACTAATAAACATGATAGTTTGTAAAATGCTAGCACAAGAAATGTATCATCAGTGTCAATATCCAAGGATTGTCATTGTGTGCCAAGCTCGATATTTATTGATAAGGGTTGACATCTAGCAAGGAAGCTCACAGCTACGTCCCAGTTGATACTGCAGTATATCATGTGAATGATCGCATACATATTTTCAATGGAAGTACAACCTTTCAGGGAAGGGTATAATAGAAAGAGTGTGTTGGGAATGAATAATGCCCACAGTGTGTAATATCCCAGTCTAATTACAGCACTGTCTCATTGTGTGAAACCTGAGACTGAAGCAGAGATTCACAGTAGACAGGTTGTCTTTCTGCCTTTTGAGAGCAAATGGCTCCTCATCTTGTGCAAAGAGTTCAGCTACTAATGCCACCGTCTATAGTTGCTGATCAATGCAATGACATTCATTTGACTATGTGTAGAAGGCTAAATTCATAAATATAGTTACAAAAGCTTGGGAGGCTGTTAGATGGCTTATCCCACAGAAGCACAAGTGAAGTAGCAAATGCTCTTTTACCGTTGACTATACAACGTGCGTTACCTCAGTTGCCCTGCTGAGCATTCAGCAGTATAATTGGTTTACCGACTGTGCAAAATGTATAAGCATTGCAAGGCTGCTTAGGCATCTGTGCAGATATTTGACTTAATGTAATACTGTATCATATTTACCCTGCTTATTGATTTATATTACTCCTCACTGGAAATAAATTACTGTTTAGTCATATAGAACATATAGCTTAATCCTTGCAAGCAAATGATAATTCATGTCATTGTAGGCTACATGCTCTTTTCTGCATGTGTCCTGCTTTGTCTGGCCTCATTATTCCCAGGAAGCTTAGTCTTTCCCTCAGCTTAGTCCTGTTGTGGTTTTTACAAAGGGAGGTCAGCACACAGGAAACTCTGCCAGGCTTACGTTGTGTTCATTATTTTCCATGCTGTGAAATCACCTACAATCTTGACCCAGAACTTCATGTTGTCTTCAGTCATTACCTGAGTTAAGCTATTTGTATTTTAAGTCTTATTCCTATGATTAAAGACATTAGCATGCTACCACTGTGATTCTGTAACATCAGTAAAACAGAGTACACTGATACCACATAAAACTGGTGGTTCTGCTTTTTTTTCTTTACAGTACACATTCAATTTTTCTTAGTGACTATATGGGAAAGTCTTGCTATTGTTTTGATTCAGTCTGGATTGTGTTTTGCAATGTAGGCGAAAAGATCTTGGATGTACATGTTCAAGTTGCTCATCCAAACTATCGTGGTTGCAAGTATACTGACTGTAATGTTTGTGTCATTGTCAGTTACCTGCACTCATGTGACCCACCTATCATCCATGGCAACCTCACCTGTGACACCATATTTATCCAGCACAACGGCCTCATTAAAATCGGCTCAGGTATGCCCAAACCAGAATGTTTACTGTATTGTTTTTGGCTTCCTGAATCTCCTGAATAGGCCCTAATGTAAACAATGAAACGACTTGTACTGCGCATTGTCAAGGCTACCAATGCTGGATGCTGAAAACCTAGAAGCTGTTATTATACTTGAATAGAATACTGGCAGTGGATGAACCAGACGGATTAGTTATAAACTGAAACTAGTGAACTGAAATGACCTGAGTGGATTGTGAGACATTATGTCCTCTCATAATCCTCTTGTCTAGATTAGAAAAGAGGATTGCCTTTATGGGCAATGGTGTATTTTTTTTACTGTGGAATGTAGGTGTGTGAACCGTGTAACGTTTAAATGGTTAACCGAATCTTAGTTGTACATATTTACCAAGAATTGCTTACCGATTACCAATTTTGTTTCTGAAGCTGAAATGGTAAGCTGAGTTTGGCTATTTCAGGGGGTTAAGAAAATCAAACACTACAGGGAATTGAATGCTGAAGTATTATAGTTATCAAATAATTTATGTGTGTTTTAAATCTGTAGTTGTTGGTTCATTTATGGTGTATTGTATGGCATTTCTTAAGGTTCACCAAGGTGTTTATTTGCTGACCTGCAAATTCAAACTACTGGCAAACTGAACATAGCTTTCCACTACGCTGTATATATAAAGACAAGTAAAGCAATACATCATTGTACACATGTTGCATGCATTATTGACCATAATGCCTGGAAGTAGCCTACACTGCTTTTACTACAGGCTGCTGTACTTTTTTTCCCCCCATAAGATACAACCCCTGGCGGTCATAAGCAGTATCTGTTACACAGCTAACCATTTTCAAAATGAGGTGGTAACTGTTTACAAAAACTGATGATTTGTCACATCCCTAGTGGAATGGTTTGCTTGAAGATGCATCTATTTTTGTTCCAAATTACAGTGTGTCACTGAATTTTTATTTTAACTGTCTTCTTTACTGTTCTCCATCCTTTTCCCTGACTCCAGTTTGGCACAGGCTGTTTGTCAATGGTAAGAACCCACATCTCAACAGCTTGCACTCTGTTTTTATGTCCGTCTATCTATTGTTGGCTGTCTGATAAGTCTGTCTCCTGTCCATCTTCTGTTCTCATGGCTAATATATGAATACATTTTTATACCAGTCTAAAACAAGAATATTTATGTTGCATGCTTGTGGTTTTGAGTTTGTTATTATTGTTAAAATTCAGTTGCTTAAATTTGGAGTATACTACATTCAATGACAATTTCTTCTAAAAGTCACTTAAATATGCAACTGAGTTCTAGGACTTTGTAGTAGTAGGAGGAAAGTGTTTTTTGCTCAGAGTGTAGATTTGTTTTTCCACAGTCTCTCTTTTTGCAGTGTTCCCAGAGGTGGGTGTTCAGGGTAAAGTGCGGCCCCACCGGGATGAGCAGAGGAACCTCCATTTCTTCTCTCCAGAGTATGGCTGTGAGTATCGGTCTGTCTATCCCTTTTAGCCAGTATGTTGGACTGTGTGGGCATGAATCT
Organism: Conger conger; assembly: GCF_963514075.1. NCBI lineage: Eukaryota > Metazoa > Chordata > Actinopteri > Anguilliformes > Congridae > Conger > Conger conger. Next base: position 51,013,006 of record NC_083763.1, on the reverse strand, counting down.
GGCATTCTGGGCTGTGTTTGCCAGCCTGACTGTGGGTCTACCTCAAATGTTTGCTAGGTTTATTGTGAGCAGCTGTTAAGCCAAATTAGACTGCCTTGCGTGATTCGTCATGTGTTTTGTGATGTGCAATTGCTTACATGCACAAGCATTCTTAGCTGCATGCTCTATGTCAGTGAGGCAAGCCAGCTGTACTACCTCTCAGGCAAATTGTAAACCATATTTGCATGGGAAATAAACTGGAAAACGCTGTACATCCTTTGTTGCATGCATACAGCTCATGTAGGTGCTTGCTTTTGTACCAGATAAACAAATAACATTTGAGTGTTTGATGTAATTTACAGCTGAATCTAGTCCCACCCCTCAGTTCCCATAGAGATCCATTGAAATGCAAAAAGATTTTTGTATCTCTTGTTCCACAACCTGAAAATATGATATCGACTTTGGTGATGTTGATAGGTCACAGACTTCAAGAAGTCATGGCATGCAAACAATATGCAGCCAAATAAAAAACATGACTATTTTATTTGACATTATGGTAATTTGTCTCAAACACTGAAAAGCGGAGCTGTGTATAAAACATACTTTAATTACTACACGGTAAAACCAATATGTACAAAAATAGGCATTAATAAAAGCTGAGAATCTGCCCTTTCACCACGTATGAATAGTTTGATTACGAACAGAGAAAGTTAAACATCAATAGGAAAAAGCAAGGTGTGTCTAAACCTTTCACTGGTACTGTACATCAGTACTTCTCTAGGGCTCCATTGTTTCTATTTTAACATGATGTACAGTTTCTGGTAACAGCTTTGCGTCCACAAGCTTTCTTTCTAAGATTCAAGAAATCTCTTTCTTCCCTCTTTCTTCCTGTTCTTTCATTACCTTGTCGCCATCCTTTCACCACTGCCCCCCCCCCCCCCCAAACAATCTCTTTTTAGCATCTGAAGATGACTACGCCATCGACATTTTCTCTTTTGGGATATGTGCCCTGGAGGTAAGAGATGGCCTCTCTGCAGACAGTAGATGGATGCTGCAGTGTCCTGCAGGCTACATTGACTCAAAATCTGAGCAGGCATATCAAAATATGAACTGAAATTTTAACTCCTTTTCATGCAGACTGTGTGACTGTGTGATTCAGACTGTCCAGTCTGTGGAACTGGACCCAGGAAACTGACTGGTCAGATGGCAGTCACAGTCACAGCACTGCATGGGAACATTTATCCAAGCTAGACAGCATTATGGGGCCTCAACTGTCTGTCTGTGTGACTCACAAGGTGCACACACATATACAGAAGACTGCCATTACTCATAAAACACACACACTGCACAAGCCCCAATGGCCCATTTGCCTGACAGTCTGAAGATCTGAAGTTGACTACATTTACTACATTAGCAAGGGAGTAGTTCACAGATGCACACTAGACTTTCCTAAAAAAGAATAAATGCATCATGATTCAGAACTAGAAACACCACATATTATTTTGTGGTATAAATTAATATGAAAAAAATGTTAACATACATTCCAGCTTGAAAAAACTGGGGTGAATCTCACCTTGTCCAATGTCCATTTTCATATAAAAAGATGTTCTCAGTTAAATATTTTGTGGGTGCAGATGGCTGTGTTGGAGATCCAGGCCAATGGAGATGCTGTTGTGTCCAAGGAGGCCATAAGCAATGCCGGGCAGTCCCTGGAGGACCCTCTTATGAGAGTGAGCAGTGATGTTTGTTATCTTTGTCCTTTCTGGGAAGGACTGTAGCACACCTGAAGTCAGGTGGACATCTTCGTTACCAGCTGTTTGGCTTGCAGTGTTGGCTTTAAATGTCAACTGTGCAACTGAGCTTATCTTCTAATTAAGAAATGGTAGTGGTTGCTCATGAATGTAAGGGAGAGATTATATGCACATCTCGTGCTTTGTGAATTCTTGATTAGCTGTTGCTTGTAAAAAACTGCATTGAGTTACAAATCAAACATCAAACACCAAAATATTTTTTTGGAGGAATAAATATTCAGTTGAAATCTTGATTTGTAACTCAGTGTTTATTCTTCAAAAGCTAGATTTTAACATGACAAAGCTAATTGTATGTGGATTGAAGTACTTGGAAGTTGTATACGGGGTATACAAAAATTCATCCTTCTAATAGAATTTTTGAGGAACGAAAATGTCAAGGATACAAATTATGAAATATAGAAACACACAATGCATGATTCAGATGCATGATTTGTGAAAAATTCATTGATAAGAAACCATCAAAAGCATCACCCTGGTGTGCAAGAATAATGAATGTTTAAGTGGTCATGATAAGCTTGGAAATATGAGGTAGTTTGAAGTGTGAAATGTGAAAATGCCAGAGTTGAGCTTGAATTCTGCCCTCCCTGGTGCTGCAGGAGTTCACCCAGTCCTGTGTACGTCATGAGGCCAAGATGAGGCCCACAGCCCACGACCTGCTTTTCCACCGCGTGCTCTTTGAAGTCCACTCCCTCAAGCTCTTAGCTGCCCATTGCTTCATCAACAACCAGTGTGAGTGTGGATAGTCTCAGGCATTGCTGCACCCACACATGCTACACACCTCAGCATTGCCTCTTGTTCTCGGCTAATGTCTTTTGCTGTGCTTAAAGTGGCACCCTTCGTCCCCGCCCCTCAATTTCTTCTGATTTCTGATTGGAGGGTCATGCAAATGTTATCGTTGTCTATCACTGACCAGAAACTTCCCCAAGCTGACTGACAGCTGTGAACCTCAACCCATTTCCCAGTAAGCTTCGTCATGCTTTCCTCATAGCTGGGTCTGTGGTGGCATCAGAGGAGTGGGTTCATAAATTATGAAGGCCAGTTATAGTACCATCGTTAACCTTGCCTCAATTTCCCCACACAGACCTTCTCCCTGAGAACTGTGTGGAGGAGAAGACCAAGTCCTTTGACCCCAATGGCGTCATGGCAGAAATCGAACATAAAGGCCGTCCGGGAGTGCAGCTGAAGTGAGAGCAGAGCCTTTATTCCAATATTAGCAGTCTTTCTCGATACGGTCTCAACCTCTCTCTCTGACATACAGGTACTCCCATGTCTCCCCTCTGGAGCTGGACAAGTTCCTGGAGGATGTCAAGTAAGTTTATGGCTGCTTCAATTAATGAATTTGTGTGTGCTGTCAGTGGGAGGTCATGGCCCTCTGATGAGTGAAGTTGTTTGCATTGTGAGGGAAAGGTCCTGGCTCTCTCAGTTAGTATGAGAACCAATCGGTGTACTGCAAGTGGTGAAGCCACAGCTCTGTTCTCCGTCCCCAGGAATGGGATCTACCCTCTGATGAACTTCGCCTCCGCCCGCCCTCACCCTGTCCCGCGCGCCCTTTCCTTGTCCCAGGAGCACATGGAGACCGTGAAGACCCCCACCCCAGAGCCACAGGAAATGGAGACCAGAAGGGTGAGGAGGGTGTTGAATAGAATGGAGAGCTGCAAGCTTGAGCAGGAGAGTCTACGCATGATTGAAAGAATATGATGCTTGTGGTTTTCACATCTTGCATTGTTTTCATGCCTTGAGGACCCTACTGAACTGCATTAAAAGTTTGTCATTCATGTCATTTTTACAATTGACAGTTTTCCCAAACGTGAGCCAAACGTGTTCTACTCTGGCTATCCCATGATGTTTTTTGCCATGCTTACCTCTGACTGCAGTCCATCTTTGTGTTGAAATGTGCATTGCAGGTTGTACAGATGCACTGCACTATGGAGTCCAATGAAGAAGGGACACGGACTCATGTGAGTTCTTTTGTGCCCTGACATGAGCAGAGAGAGGGAAACTTTGGGCAGTGTTTTTGACGAGCACTTATAAAATAGCTTTTCACATGTTGCTCGGTAATGATTTAGATATTAGTGTCATCAAAATGATCCAAATCAAGTCAAAAATTAGTGAGCAGGTAACCACATACTTTTTCATTTGGCTTATCCACCCAAGATTACACTTGACTGGAAATCTGTACCGTTTAGCTGGCTACATAATGGTCATTGGTTTGCCTATTTCCCAATTCACCTGCAGCTTTCGCTGTTCCTGAGGATGGACGACAAGCTTCACCGGCAACTCAGCTGTGACATACTGCCCTGTAAGTATTGTGCAGTCAATCTCTTGGATGTATTTGAATTTGGTGCATTCAACAAACAAATTAGGTTGTACCTGAAAATGTCCACCATGGTTAAATGAATGTTGGTTAAATAACTTCTGTAACAGTGCCACCTTCTGGCCATGTGGTAGTTTGCAACTGAGTATGTTCTTCCATAGTGTGCCTCATAATATGCCTTCCTCAGTAGGATACTTTCTCTTGGCATCTTAATCTTCTGGCTTTCTGTCTGTCACAACAAATGTGGATCTATGTTTTCAACCAAAAGCTTCAGGAATCAACAGTATTCACCTCACCCTCTATATCTTCATCATGTCAATGATTGTAATGGGCAATATCTATCTTGTTTGTGTCAGACAGGACACAAAATGATTGATTCAGATTGCCGACCCCCACAATTTTTCATTTTCAGCGGCAGATTACTTTGTTGGGTGTGATGAAATGAACACTGACTGAGTAAAATATAAAAGAATCTGAGTCCTTTTAAAGAAAGAAGAAGTGTGGGGCATAATCACTATTCTGTGTATGCAGAGAAATGTCCCTGAGGGGTTTCTAATTCATGTCTATGGGGTGTGTTGCAGCTGACAACTCCAAGGACCTGGCCAATGAGCTGGTTCACTATGCCTTTATCAGTGAGGTAAGTGGGACTGATAACCGTCTGTGAGACTTCTGCATGGTTCCATGTCGCCTTATGATAATGAGTTTTGTAGATCCGGACTTGAATAATACATGCATAGGAAACTCTTTTGAGAGCTTGTAGGATTTCCTTGGTCCTTGAAAATCCTTGAAGTTATTTCCACCAAAACATTTTGTTGCTTGTGAAATTCTTATCTTCTAATCTTATTTAAACACGTAATCATCCAGCAGTACTGTGTAAATAGATTATATAAACTATTGCCATGCCACTTTTACTGATGTCTAGTGAGACTTCTGGTACCAAATAATAAACATTTTTGTGATAATTAGGTGCACCACTTGAGACTGTGATGTGGTGTGTGAAATCTTCCTAGAGGTTTTTGTAGTTCTTTTAGAAGATGGATCCATCTGATTCTTGATGTGGCACAGAAGTTAGGGTGGATGGAATATTGTTGGTGTGGTGGCATTGCATCAAGTGGGATGCAGATGTTTTATTGATGTCTCTCCCTTCCTTGTCACTTTACCCCACAGGAGGATTGTGAGAAGCTGGCGATGTTCCTTGAGGATGAGCTGTGCAAACACAGAAGCGTTACAACTGTTTCGTCTGGGGCAATGGCGATGTTGCACTAAAGGGTGGGTGGGAGGGCCACAACCAGCAAAAGCCCATGCAGGGGGTTTGAAAGGCAGAAGTAGAGGCTAAAGGACGAGAGAAAGAAGAGGGCCCTGTGATCGATCTCATGACCAGGATAGAGCAGCCAAATGGTGAGGTTGACACCTACCACACGGCACCTGTGAAGAGTATAATAAACCAGGATGAAGATGAAGGCAACAGAGAGCACAGCCTTAAGAAGCATTCCGTAAAACAAAGCAGCTGTTTCCTGTTGGAGGATGCGGATTGTGCCCATCTCCAGCTATCACCCAATACTGCAGAAGTTTCCATGTCGGTAAACCCTCCTGTTGGAGTGAAAGTGCTTTGTTTTGCTTTGAGGTCTATGCCTTTGTGAATGACCCACTTTCTTGTTGCCATTTTGCTTCTGGAAGAGCCGGGGTACATTTAATGGGGAGGTTGGAAGCAATGCACAAATAGCCACGGAAGTGAAACCAAAAGTTGGGCAAACAGAACATCCACCTGTGCTTCAAGTCCAGATACATAGTTCCTACTTTCCTAGCTTAATTTTAATGTATTATTTAAAATAAACATGTTAAATTTTAATGAACTGTTTATGTTCTTAGAAGCCATGAATAATAAATTATCCAACATACACAACTAATGATGAATGGCTAGCTTAAATTAGAGGCTGTTGCCAGTTTCTAGACTGTTTGCTTTGCAATGAAGATTGTGTTTGCATATATTCTGTGCAAGTATGAGTGCCTTTGTATGTTCTGAGTGATGCCCAACTGCTTTTATGTTTTGGATGGTTTTGACCCCAAAATGTTGTATGGTACCCAAAGGTTTGAAAAGTGCCTGCTGTGGCAATTGTGCAGTAGAACGTGCCCATTTGCAATTGCTTGCTGAGATGGTAGATATTTCAAGTGTCAAATCACACATTATACATTAGCTGACTCAAGGGCACCATATTTATGCTGCAGTACAAAGAGTGCCTCTGTGAGGACGTAGTGCTACTAAAGTTCTCATTCTCTCTGCACAGCTAATATCCAGTCTGCTTCCCAGCACATTTTCCCTACTGCTGATTGGAAAGAAACTATATTTATTCCTGGGGAAAAAACTATGTTGCTCATTTCAGCTACTGTATATGACAGTGCAAAAACTCAAATATTGATATACCAAAATGGCTGAAAGATTGAATTGGGTAAAACTAACTAGAATTTTTTAGACGGTGTCCAAAAATCACAGTATCTTATCTCCTACAAAAAGCATTGCATGTGGATTTTACCAATGATTCTCACTCAATCTCAATATGGTCTCATTAGAGCCCATATAAATCTTATTTCTATGCAGAATCCATAAACTGTAACTTAAGTTCCCACAAGAAAATAAAGTAAAAGCTTGGATAGGATTTCAAATTATCTGTAGCTGGCGACAGGATCTACTGAGTGGACAGAAAGCATTAGCATTATATTGTAATGGAAGAACACACTCATAGATATTGCATCAGACAGGATTTGGGTGTTAATCATTAAAGCACTCTCACCATACAGTGGAACAATTGTGCCCCCAAATGCCCAATATATCAGAAAAGTAAATTAAGGGTTAATGGTTTATTCTAGGAAGGTTGAAATTGGGGGAAATGGCCTGGAAAGGGGATATTCTTCTACTGCTGGTGATATTTTATATGGTCTCTCATTTGGTATATAAAAGTGTTAATTTAACTTTTACCTTTTTTGTGACCATCCCATCTGTGAAACTATAATTCCCATTAAAATTTACAATTATTTTGGATAACTGCCGTTGGTGATAATATATTTCATTTCTACTTGTTTCTGATTTAATTCCTAAGTTATGCCAATGAATCTGCATGCTGTAAGTACATATCTATAAATATCTGAATGATGTTGGTGTTGAAACTGGTGCATTTCCACTGAAACTTCATGAGTGTAACTGTATGGTGTGCCGCCTGTAATGCTTACGCACAAGAGGAGAGGGCTGATGCTTAGTCCATGTATGCAGTCAACCCCTCGAACCTCAAGAGCAAGGGTTCTCTGTGAGATAAATTTGCTCTTTGTTCAGATAGCTGCAATTGGTCCATGCGCGTTTGAAGAATGCCTTAGTCACTGACAGACAGCCATCTGTCATTGATGATTACTGATAACTGAAAAAGTAAGTGAATGTACAGAATCAGAAGAACAACAATATATATCTGTCTGTCCATTTGTTTGCTTGCCACCATCCCTCCCTCTCATTTGAGTCTGTTGAATGAATCTCCTTGTAATAAACAGGTCAGTCTTTATGTAAGATATTGTACCATATTATAGTGATCATATTAATAAAAACTAAAAGATTGGAACCCATCTCAGAAACGTGATGTTATTGAGTCCTTTAATATACCTTATTGATGTGTACAGTTGTAACATGTTTAGGCAACAGGTTTAAACATTTGCATGCTGAACTAAACATATTTGCCTGTTTATTTCTAAAGCACTTATTTGTGATCAAACGTGCTAAATCTTTTCAAATATTTATTTTTTCTTTGTATTCCATGTGTGCTTTTAATCCAATATTTCAACCTCACTTGTTTTCAGACGGACACCTGTTTGCTCAGGTGAAACATGCACACAACACCATATACTATAACATACCTTATTTTACTAAATGTTACCATGCAGCGTCCCTGAGCTAAACAACTGATATTATACAGCGGTATCTAACTTGTCTACTTCCTCGCAACCTGTAAGGATCGGGGTAGGACAAATCCAGCTAATTGTTGGACTTGTCATTTCCAAAGACTATACTGTAGATACTGCATTAGTATCTACAATGAGTGAGACGTAATAGGCTGATGCAGACCAACAAAACTGGAATTACTGGAAAATTCGTAAATCCCATGCGGAATTAATGGAAAATGTATAAAATAAATCATCTTTAAATTAAATTGGATATCTACAGTCCAAGCTAGCAACACAAAGTAACGTTAGTAAATGATTTCGGAAGATTGACTATTCTGCCTTCTGTGGCTGTCTGAGGCACTTCGCGAGAACCTTTAGTGTCGCGAGACTTCTGAAATTATTTCCAATTCTGTTGTGGCCCTGTACGAGAGACGGTGTGCTTCATGGCGGTGGCGGTATCTCCGGTAAATGTAATATTTTGAATATATATATCTTTTTACATTTAGTTCGTATGTTGTATTGGTTACAAACTTGCTACAGTATATATGCACCTAATGCCCGATGTTTCTAGTAATAGAACAATAATGTCTTAGTATTGCTAGGCTAAGTAGTCTACAAGATCGCAATGAAAGGCCTCAAACAATGTACGTTAAGCTAACTAGGCTAGCGACCTTCCCCTGGGTATTTGCGTTGTTTATGGTGAAGCTAAATGTGGAATTGCGGTGGTATAAGAAGTGGTTATTATTTGTGTTGTGGAATTGTCGTTCGTGACTACACAATTCTTCAATTCGATGGCTAGCTGGCCTCGATGTTCTGCTAGCTGCTTTTGTTTACTCCGCGGAGCGGTAACTTCGTATTTTGGTCGACAGTAAAGGTGATCGCGCGAGCGCGCTGGCTAACATTAGCTTGATGGTTCGGTATTTCTAGCCGCGTGCGTTTTTTCGCCAGAAAGATTTCTGCTCTAAAATTCCAAATGCTAGCGCAGCCACACAAAGTTACATGCATCATGGCTAAGTTTACATAACTACTAGTCGCAGCTAGGTTGCTTGCCATTTTACTCAGCTGTGATTAACGTTACACATTTTGCTCTTCTATAACGTTAGCTAACTAGTTAGTATAAGTTTCATTTTCAACACAAAAATTGTGATTTCCCAGTAAGTATAGTAGACTAATAACGTTAGCTGGTTAGACACGAACCGTTGGTTCATTTTCTTATAACGTTAGGTAGCATGTAGTCACCTATAGCTAACTATAATGTTGGCAATGTATTCCGGTCGCTAGCCAGCTAGCTAGCTTACTGTCTTGTAAATGCTACTAATGGGGCCTGATTTTGCTGGCTGAAATATCAAGTGTGCTTAAAAGGACGTGAGGATATGAAGTGCCCGCATTCTGTCTATAACTCAGATGAGAATTGAGAGATTTATGTTTGTTTGCTATTTTGTCTTGGCAACGTTAATTAACGCTAGCTACATCATTGAATTTAGCTTATCCATCATGACCCTCCTGACCACTGGTCTTGCTGTGGCCAAGCTATGAAATGCAAACCTGCGAAACCGGCGTTGGCTGTAGTTGATCAGTCTAGATTAGTATTAAATTTCCAGTACGTTTATGGCTATTCGCATTAGTTAGATTGATTAATGTCATTGCAGCAGTGTTTATAGTATTTTCTTTGAATAGTTTGTTTTTCTAAATGTATGTCCGTGCAGGTACCATTTAAAGGAGGAAACTGTTAGCTCCCCGTCAAGGCAGTGCGAAGCACTGCACAGAATTTGGGAAAGGGGAAACATTTAAATCGTGAATTTATATTCTGAACTATTGGAAGAACAATATAATGTGCGAAAATATAATTGCAATGGTGCCCCTATTTCGTATACCCTGAGGTCCCTATGGAATATCACCCATTTAAAATAAACTTTAATGTTGCATTGCCCTGTTTCATAACATAGGCCCGTCCATGTTAACAAAATTTAGGTGAGAGATGCCATGGTCTGAACTTCTGTAAATTGCTCCTAGCCACTAATGAAATGTTTTGACTCATCTGAAGGCTTCTTTCTTTCTCTGTAGACTCTATTTTGAACTGTTAAAGCTCTTCCCATTAATTATCTCTCCACGGGTAACGTGCCTCAGGAGACCCCATCGAAGAGCGGGCTTTAGGTAAGGGCCCCATTTTCCCACAATGTAGTTTTTCATCCAGTGGTTTACTGTTGGCTCCTCAAACCTCCTCAGTATTGTGCAGTACTGTGTTATTGAATTAATCAAACCATGTATAACAGATTTAGCAGAAATCAGACCTTCAAATAAGCAATTGGTTCACCAAGCACCTTTTGAAGGACAAATGGTCTATGATCAAACTTGTATAAAATGCTGGAAGAACCTGTATGTAATCTATCACAGTTTAGTATTTGCTGTATATTTGCAGTTAAATGATTATATGCGAGATGAAGGCCAGGTACGTGCAGCTGTCATCATATGAAGAAATTCGGAGGAAAGAAAAGTGCCCTTTTCTCTCATTTTGTTACAAAAACCTTGTAACAGTGCTGGACATTTTGAAGATTTTGTATATCAGGTTATTGATTTTGAAACTATGTTTCCTGCCTGTGCCATTTCATTCTGATTGCCTAATGTGTCAGTGCATGTTGTCTAAGTCTTTATTTTCGAGCAAATGGCTTGTCATAATACCTCCAGATTTATCTTGGCTATTCTGTATTTAATTTAAAATGTGATAGGAATGAAACAAACTGTGATAGGGAGCAGGTGCACCTTTGAGAAATTCTGCTCTTAGGGTCTCTAATGTATTTTTATAAATCATATTGGCAGTACCAACTAGCTGGCAGCAGTTCAGTTTTAAACATCGAGTGGCTTGTTAACTAATGTTCTTATCTTTATCATTAGCTGGCTGCCTGGCTGGCTATATTGGTGCACAAAATGGTTTGAGTATTGTTTCACAAAAAAATAAAAATAATCGCCAGCTAGCTACCACTGAGGAAAATCACAGTCCAGATGGTAACAAGTTTTCACACGGCGAACGCATATCGCTTTCTTTCCAGGGAATACTTTTTTCTTTTTCTTTATTAGAATTTTTTTTTTTTTTTTTTACACAAAAACATTTTGTTCTGTCCAGCTTATTTATACACCAAATGGCACACAAGTCTTACTTGTTGCTATGGTTTTTATTATCCTTCTCTTAAAACATTTCAGTTAAACGTCATCACCTGGGACTGTAATTATCACGCCGCAATGGTTACCTCTCAGGACTTGCCGTACAGTTAGACCGAGGCTAGTGGGCAGAATGTGTCCGTAAAGCTTGGAAGCTTTTTGTGCATCATATGTCCATGTGATAAAGACCAAGCCCGTTTGTGCTTGCATGTTTCTGTGGATGGGTGCACTGTGTCCTGAGTTCTCGAATCGTTGTCTGTTTTCAGGGAGGGCAGGCTCTGAAGATGGAGAATGGACAGAGCACAGCCTCCAAGCTTGGCCTGCCTCCTCTTACCCCAGAGCAGCAGGAGGCTCTACAGAAGGTATGGTCCCATGCGGGTATCGCAGTGTTCTCAGACCCATGGTGTAAATAGTGGTTCTCCAATTCATTATTTTCTGGAGCTGCAGGTGGTGTGGGGGACCTTACATTTGAAAGTTTAAAATCAGTACAAAAAGTAATGTTTGAAGAGAACAAGGATTGTTGGTAAAACTGAAATTACTTTTTTTGCTGTCAGTAAAACATCTTTGTATTCATAACCTCTTTAAATGTACTTGTAGAAATGTGTGGTAATAATTGGGTTTTTCCTTTTTTCAGTGACAAGTATATTTCTTCTTTGCTTGCTAACATTAATAAGAGCTCAAAATAAAAGAAGCTATAGACCAGTATCAGCCTTCACCTCCTTAAGTCTTCTGATGTTAAGGATTAGTTATGCTGGAGGGTCTGTAAAAGGGATTATTAACTGTGCAGTATTTGTGTAAGAATGTACAGGTTTGCCAGGTATCGCCTGTGCAGGTATGTTTAGCATTGTCTGCTTCTGTCTGGTAGCCCACCGCCGTACCAGATCTGGGTCAGATGCATGATCGTTTTGGATTCAGATACTTTTCTGTGCTTTACTGGGCTGGTCTGGTGTATGGGAACCTATGAAATACTTTGAAAATTGCGAACCCCGCCCTCTGGTCCTCCTTGGTTGGCTCAATTACACAGGCAAGATCAATTGAGCACAGAGAAGTATGCGTTTGCCCCCGGTCTGCCCTCACAGTTCATCCCTCTGCGCAGGCGAAGAAGTATGCCATGGAGCAGAGCATTAAGAGCGTGCTGGTGAAGCAGACAATCGCACACCAGCAGCAGCAGCTCACCAACCTGCAGGTGAGAGGACGTGGCACCCTCAGCGCCTCTTCACCCACAACACTAACCCCCTCAGGCCTCAGGCCTCGGCCTCGGCCTCTCCTCCAAACGCTAACTCCAGGCCCCAGCAACACAGCCATGGATCTCTGCCTTTCTATGTGATTGGGTACTTTTAGATTAGGTCATGTAGCTCTTATTTGCTTGCTTTTCCATTAACGGGTCAAGCTTGAGCTTGGAGACCTTTTCTTTTCTATGCTTTGCGCCAACTTGCCCATAAATTCTCCAAAGCTGGCATGCTGTAAAATAAAACGAATTAAAACTATTGCTCAGAAGATTTGTTTGAAAGAACCCAAGCCACATTTTAAAAAATTGACGTATTATAAGATTGCACAAATATTAACAGTAGCCCAAACGGTCAGTTATGTGGTATGTAGATTAATTCATGTTTAGCAAAGGCTGTTGATTTGAGAAATGTTTTTGAACATGTGTGTTATGAATGTATGTATTAGAACCACAGTGCACAAAGTCTTCATAGAAACAAGTAGTTATTACTTTATATGCTGCATGACATTGACAGTATAAAGTCTATGACGTGCACAGTTGTACAAAGACAAAGGGTACTTTGTACCTCAGATTAGCACACACAGCCCAATGAATTGTAGCTCAAAGCCTTGTTACATGTGCTCCCATCCTCTGCTTAGAAAGAAATGTTGTCCTGGGGCTTGCTTCTTTCTGTTCTTTTTCAGCTGGAGAAGAGCACCAGCAGGAAGACAAAATTGCTTAACATTGTATCTACTGTGCCTGTTGACTTCAGGAACTTTTCAGTGATTTTGATGATTGTGGGAAGCACTTGGGCTTTGGGTGGGCAAGAGGGCTGAACAGATCAGAGGGGCCTGAACGCTGGCGTTTCTGTGAGGGGGAAGTAGAGCGGCAGGTTTGACTTTTGTTTGTGTGTCTCTAAGCTGATGTCTATCTAAGCAATGACTTTTTTAAACAAAAGAAAAGCAAAGCAAAAAGAAGAGATTATCTAACCTACTTTTCAGCACTTTTTCATCTTTACTGTCTTTCAGATGGCAGCAGTGACAATGGGCTTTGGAGATCCTCTCTCACCTTTACAATCGGTCAATAGAATATTAAACTTTTTTCTGTGCGCACTCCTGTTAAAGGGACTGTTATCCTTCTTTAACGGGCCACTCTGGCCATATATCCCCATCTCTGTCAAACATGGACACCGGCGCATATTTTGAAAGCAGACATGGCTTTTTTTGGTTGGGGGTGGGAGTGTGGTTACCGAGTGAAATTGCACTTTGAGTACATGATGACCTAGTAAGTTCCGCAATCAGTCACACACCCACGCAGGTATTGTGGATCAGTCGTCTAGTGACAACATAAAATTGTGAGTCAAATCTGTTGTGCAGTTGGATGTAATCTGTGCGTACGTATGAGGATTTACAAACGGTATTAGGGATTATTTAGGGGGAGCATGGACCATCTTATCTTAATTTCTTAAATAAGCACTAGCATTCACTCCAGCTATTTTTTCTTTCCTTTGTTTTTCTAAGAGATTGTGTTAATCGTTTTCTTAATGTCCTTTTTATCTTTCACACCTGTAGGGTACAGTGCATTTTCATTTAACGTGCATGCCGACACACTGATACCTGCGTTTTGGGGATTATTTGCATCACCTTTCTTTTTCCGAAGTCACCTTTAACTGTATGTCTCAGTGAAGGACATGAAGTCCATGTCTCCTTTGTAAATATGCATCCGCTTTGCAACAGTAGAAGGGGAGGAAAATCCAACCTTGGCTTGGGATTAAAGAGGGTTAGCAGTCACTTTAAACAATCTGAAAGGAGAACTGCTCAAACAGGCATCCCTTGTTGGCAATCTCAATTTGTTGTACTGTGGTAGGCAAAGAAGTCACCATTCTCCTTGTATGACATGGACAAAACTGTTTTGATAAAATGCTAGATTTTTGTAAATAGATGCAAGTTTTTGATTTTAGTAAAGAGAAAATAAGTTTTTAACCGTCCCTCCCCTTTTAAAATGTAAGTGTAAATGTTCTCATTAGGCTCCATCCTCTTTCCAACTGATAAGAGTGGTGATTTGTGCTTTTTTAAGTTTGAATTTGAATCTTTTCTGCATCACTGGACTACAGGTCAGTTTCAGGAGCCAGATATAAGTGAAGGGTGTGCAAGTTCACCACTTAAAATACTCATTTTTTCCCTCACTTTTTAAAAACGGAATTTAAAAATGTTGAAATAGCCATCTATTAAACATACTATTTAAATACATTTTAACACATTGTTTTAGTGTTCGGGAATTACGATTGTTCATATCATATCTTTGTGATGTTTCATAATATCCCTTTCCAAAAATATTTGTTATGGTAATTTTGTCTTAAAAAAAAAAAAAAAGTGTTCTAGAACCCTTTAAACTAGCCACCCAGTTGTATATCTCTGACATTGGCCTGTATGTCTATTGTGGGGATACAAATAATGCACTTGAAAGTATTAAAGATGTAGTTAGTAATTGGAACTGATTTAAATTTACCAATATACTTTTCATAACTATATTGAGTCCATGTCTCCCTGAGGCTCCATAAACACTAGGATGGCATTCCCTTCTTGCAGGTGGCAGCCCAGCGGCAACGCGCACTCGCCATCATGTGCCGGGTGTACGTTGGTTCCATTTACTACGAGCTCGGGGAGGACACCATCCGGCAAGCCTTTGCCCCATTCGGACCCATCAAGAGTATCGACATGTCCTGGGACTCTGTTACAATGAAGCACAAGGTCAGTGGGTAACATTTTTTGCTTGGGTTTTCCCCCCCACTTTTTTGTATAATTGTAAAATTGTGGGAACTTTCTGTAATTTTTAGAAGCAATGGAATTCAGTAGACCGATCCTAAGGCAATTAAATTGCAAGAAGGACGGTATTCTGATCGTGAATAAAACAAAACAAGTTGTATTTAATGTGGTTGCTTGCACTATCTGTTCTTTTGCATACTTATTACTACTTAACTTACAGGCTGCTACTCCTACAGCTTTCCAACTTCATAATATTCACCTTGACCTGGGTACAGTCAGCTCCAGAGTTAAAAACATCAAAAACCTGTGGTCTGAACAGAAGTCCAAAAGTGAGAACCCTAGGATATCGATGATCCTTAAGTTCTGCATGGAGGAATGGTCAAAAGCCCACCTGTTCTCTAACCTTATTACAAATGATAGGAAAACGTTCATGGCTATCGTCTTTGCAAGGGGTGGTTGCACAAGGAATTAAACCTGTGGTGCCTATAATTGTGAATTATGATTATTTTTCCTGATTAAGTTAGACTGGTTGATTCCATTGAATAATTAATACTGGACACAACATCTGTTGTAAGATGTCTAGTTTACAATATTTGTTTTGTTCATTTCAGTTTAGTTCTCTAGTTTTTTATATTCGTTTTTGCACAACCAATTCTTTTAGTTTTAGTATTACTACAGTATTAATTTGAGAACCTTGCCCTGGTCTGCACCAATACTCGTGATATCTTGTGCCCATGTGAAAACACATTTTACATAAATAGATTTTTAACTCCAATCTAAATTCTTTTAAATAGGCCTACATCCTGAGAGCTTTGTTTTCTCTTTTGACATTGTCAACATTGCTGACGCAACTGTACTGACCATTTGGAGGTGTATTCAAACTAAGCCAACTGAAAAACATATTTGAACTGTTCTCTTTTAAATTGTAGAAGCTGAATGGCTGTAATTAAAAACAAAAAACTGCATTAATGCACTTATGTTCATCAGACACTGAAAAGATCCAACAGCTCAGAGCCGTCCTTTTTGTTTGCAGTAATAACTATGCACTTGCTTTTATTGCAATTGTGCTGTGTATAATAACATGACTCTAGGTCATGAATTGTGGCACATGGGTCCCTCTCCTCACAAGGAACAAATTTGCCTCAAGAACGCATAAGCTCCACCTATTTAGATCTTCCTCCATTCTGAATTAGTTTGAGTAACACTAAAACGACAGCTGCTCAAGAAGGACTGGACCTATATTTACAAAACTAGGTATGTAGTATCTGTGGACCAAGATACCAAGTATCTGATTTTCAGTGGCTTATCCAGTTGGTACCATTGTAAAGCATGGGTCCGTAGCCATTTCTGTAGGTCAAACAATGGCTAATTTCTATTTGGGGACATAGTGGCACTATTTGATAGTCTACAAACTCCCAATAGGTTGTACTGGTCATAAGGTTGCACTAGTAATGTTGCACTAAGATGCTGCAGCTAACTAAAGATCTGCTGAAACGACCACACCAAAGTTTATATAACATGCTTTTCATTCCAGATGGCACTTGTCACTGGATCATTTCCTGCAACCATTGTTGCACTGAAACTGATGTTCTCTGACCTGTACAATGAATAACAGTGCACGGCTGCTCCCTGCTGCAGGGCTTTGCCTTTGTGGAGTATGAGGTGCCGGAGGCTGCCCAGCTGGCCTTGGAGCAGATGAACTCCGTCATGCTGGGAGGGAGGAACATCAAGGTGAGCGTCCTGTGGAGCAGCTCCGCCAGAGGCACCCCAGAGCCCAGGAGAAACGCCTGAAGCCTCTGGACCAACGCTCGCTCTTTAACCCTCTCCTTTCCATTAAAGCTCACCAGCAGAGGAACCCTGATCCAGGCTGCAGAATGACAAGACGTTGCCCTTGTAATGTCATGTATGGGCCAATGTGCCGAGTCTGATTAGTAACGAGTTCACTCATCGACGTTTTGAGTAATGCATGGGTGTTTTCCGCATTTGTCCGAATGTGCAGTTGCATGTGTGCAATGTATACTTGTGTGTGTTTGTGTTTTTCATGCAGGACAGCCGAATGTGGAAAATGTTTCTGCTGACAACGTGAATTAAACCCATTGTTTGAGAGCACAGTTCTTCTAGGATGCCGAGGAGCTCAGTGTCTGGCTGGCACCAGTGGTGCCAGTGTGCTGATGATGGGCTGCGCCTGGCTGGTGTTGCTTGGCCGCCCCTCCTGCAGCACAGATACTGTACAAGTGGTCAGCTCTTCAGTGTTGGGAACTTGAACCAGCCTGGAAAATAAACAACAAAAAAAAAAAACACAAAAAACGAAACCGTGAAAAAGAAAAACAAGCGAAACAGCCTGTCCACTTTAAGCTTTGTCCTATATGCAAAATAGCCGTCACACCCGCGGGTTAGGTTACCATGTGCGGATTCATTTAAACTCGTGCATAGCTTCATGCTCACACACACGCATATGTACATCCATCCAAAGCGGCGTTTCCACTAGTAGGACCTCAGCTGCACTTCGGCCAGCACTTAAGTTTTGTATGCCTGAGAACAGTTTCACATGGCCCAGGTGTATCTGACATGGGAGTTACCCGGGTCGCTAAAGCGCGGAGGGGGTAGGCGACGATCCTGTGGCTCGGTCGGACACCAGATAACGGCAAGGGAAAACCGTCAAACCCCTACTATTTTACTTTCAGCAAATTTCCTCAAATGCTGGCCTCTGTTCTTAATGCGGTTTTTCTTTATTCGTCACCATTGCTAGGTTTAGATATTGTAGCTGTATATTTGGATTTGCGTCTGCTTTGCCGTCTATATTCGCAAAAGCTACAAATCTTCGACACCGACCGTGGCAGTTGAACTCCTGATAAACAAATTTCGAACACCAATCTCTACTGGTAACATTAAAGCCTCATAGGATCCCTAGTGCGATAATCGGCGTCGGCCATTTTATTAAGCGCAAAAACAACCCAATGGTTTTAAAATGATGAAACTCAGCTGTTGCACCTACATGTCTGGAATGAATTACAGGTGCCCTACAGTCTAGTTTAGCAGACCGCGTCCTTGTTCTTTACCTGCCGTCGGCGTACAGCTAGGTGCAGCTAAGCAAATCTAGTGGAAACGTGGCAAGAAAAAAAAAAAAAAGCGCTTTTGTCTCCGTGCAGGACGTTCAAAAACGTTGCATCCCTACACGAACCTAAGCGCGCTGCCTTAGAGTAAAGCTTTCCTCAGATGTCAGAACACTTGAGGAGGTGCATTGCTCGGTGTTCGTGTCCTTGGCACAACTCCATTCAGTGGCCCTGTGCTGGTATCTGTGCTGTAGGTGGGGCGGCCAAGTAACATCGGCCAGGCGCAGCCCATCATCGACCAGCTGGCGGAGGAGGCACGCGCCTTCAACCGGATCTACGTGGCTTCCGTCCACCCCGACCTCTCAGACGATGACATCAAGAGTGTCTTTGAGGCCTTCGGCAAGATCAAGTCCTGCACGTTGGCCAGGGACCCGACAACGGGCAAGCACAAGGGCTACGGCTTCATCGGTGAGCACAGCAGCCTCCACCGCCCCGCCCGTAACCGCTCTCTCTCGCTTACCGTTCAGGGCTCTGAATCTTCTCTCGCTCCCCGCCAGAGTACGACAAGGCTCAGTCGTCCCAAGATGCCGTCTCCTCTATGAACCTCTTCGACTTGGGAGGCCAGTACCTACGGGTGGGGAAGGCCGTGACCCCGCCCATGCCCCTCCTGACCCCGACTACCCCAGGCGGCCTGCCGCCCGCTGCAGCTGTGGCTGCCGCCGCCGCCACGGCCAAAATCACTGCCCAGGTAAATGTTTCGGCCCTTGCAGTCCTTTTTCCGCTGCACGTTTAGGCAGATCAGGCACATCGTTGGTAGCACTTTCTAAGCCATGAACCGTAAACAGGTTTGGCAGCGATAGTTTAAAAAAATAAATTAATAATAATAATAATAATAAAAGGCATACTCCTCTACACAGTGTTGTAGCAAATTAATGTAATGGCAAAGGTTAATGTAAAGGTTGAGTCTAAGAATTGTGCTTGTGAAATTATATTATAGTTGAACGGAACACATGTTTCTAACCTACAATGAACTATGGTTAGGATTAGTCACAATAGTTTAGAAGGGAGAGAGTTTGCTGTAGCTATGAAAGAATTTGGGATTGTGAAATGTCCAGTTTACATAATAAGATGCGTTACCTAGACATAAGCCCAGGGACTGAGCCAACCTGTCATACATATTGATGAGGCATCATGAGAGCTTCACGCTTGGAATAATGCAAAGGAAAAACAAGTCCATTTTGTGCAGTCATTTGTTTTCTACAAGTTGATTTGATGGCTAGTAAAATATTTAGAGCAAAAATAGTGACATTGCTTTTAGCACCACCATGAAGTATTTGACACTGAAAATGGTGATTAGACCAAAATAAATTCTTATCTCGTCCCTGCTGACCCTACTGCGACTCGGACAGCTGTTGAGTGTGGCCCAGGTTTGAGCTGCAGATTGTCAAACGTATGCTCAATAGTTGTTTTGCAAATAAACTGAGGTTTGTGGTATCTTTTATCCTGAAAATTGCATATTTTCAGGAACTATTACTCTGTCTACCAACTGTACATTCAGAGCCATTCATAGTCTGACCCAGTTCCTTAACAGTAATTCATTGTGAAAATTATGATTACGTAACCATAATGTTGAGAACAGGCCTTTCAGCCCAACAATTTAATTTTCCTGCCACTAGGGTGCCTAGTGCTCACCATTTACCTTCAAACCTAGATGGCATCTAGCGCCGTATCAAGCCTGGTCTTGAAAACCTGTACTACAGGACTACAAGCTATTCCACAGAGCGACTACTGTCTGTGTGAAGAAATACTTTGTCTGTGGAATTTACCTTTTGATAATTCATGTGCTAAAGCATGTGCATTCTAATTTTGTTCCTCCCATGAAGTAGTCCTGCTGTTTGTATTTCCCACTTTTACATTTAGCTGTATCGAATTTCATTTGCCAGCCACTTCTGGGTTGTTTAAATCTCACTGGATTACTTTGGTAGATTCCAAACAGCTAGCTAAACCTCAGTTTTGTTGACTGTTCTTTGCTATTACAACAATAACAGATTTTACTCTTAAATGCTTATTTGCATACACAGTGCAGTAACCGTTCATACACAGCTGTTAACTGGATAAATTAGAATATCTTGCCTCTGGTGCAGAGAAAAATCTAACATTAACCACGTCTAAGAAGGAACAGCTGAAAAGTGAATGGTTTTTTTATGGCGTCAGGTTTCCTTGCCGATTTCCAGACACTGTCTGTATTCAAATGTTGATTCCTGGAGCTGACAGCAGGATTGACGAACAGGATGGGAATACATGGCTTCCAGTTGGCTCCTTCCCCAGAAGACAGTGCTAATCTCTCACACAGAACTGCAAAATAATGACTCTCCCAGGAGTACTCTGGGCAGGAAGTGAGGCTCCCTGCTAATCAGCCACCCAAGCGTCAGAATTGCTAAACAAGTTCTCTCAAAAACGCACAGCCTGTGGACTACACAATGAGATCCATGATTGTTTGCGGTCGATACATGCTGAGGACAAATGTACAATTGATACATTGTCATTTCAGATTGCCTTAAAGTCAGATTATCATTGTTTGTGTAAAAAAACGTGTCGTTTTAGATTGTGAAGAAATCTCTGAAGATTTTTTTGGTCCTTTTAAATATCGTTCTTATCCATTCTCTATTCTGTTGCCTGTGGTTACAGACTACTCGTCATGGTTTTTCGTGCCATTGCCATTTGTCAGACATTTACTTTTGTAGTTACTGTTTTACCATCCATACTTTTTACAAATAGGGTAGTTGAGTTAATGGCCACAGTACAGTTCATTTTGGTTTATTAAAGTGTTACATCACACATTAAGCATCTCCTGAATGTCAACAGCATCAGCATCGCACCAGCGTCTGTCTCGTTCGTCCTCGTCCGTGTTTTTTGTGTTTCTGTGTTTCATGTCGTGGTCCACTTGCACTGTCCAGGCGGTGTTCCCTTATGTCCCACTTTGTTCTTCCAGGAAGCAGTAGCAGGAGCGTCAGTACTGGGGGCTTTGGCCTCGCCTGCCCTCTCTCTCGGTCAGCAGCTCAGCCTGCCGCAGGCTGTCATGGCCGCCCAGGCGCCGGGCGTCATCACAGGTACATCCGCCATGGACGGAGGGGGAAGGGACTGCACGCAACGCAACATCAGGGGGGTTGTGACCCCAACCCTTGAGTTCTCGCCAAAAAGCCGAAACCGAAATAATATCAGAGCCTTTGCTCGAAGTCTGTAATAAAGTCTGCCCTCACTGAGCTGCTGGAAAGCAGAGCGGCCATCTTGGAGGAAGTGAGCGGTATACCTCTGTGATTTGAGGGCTTTTCTGAAGGTTTTGGTGTGGATGTTGTCGGCGTGTGGCCAAAAACGTAGCGCATTCCGAGGTGAAATGCTGACACCCTTGCCTGTGGCAATGCTTCTGTTCAGATGTTCAATGTTTTGTTGTCTGTGCTCTTACACAGCATCCACCTCCAGGTAGACCAGAGGCATGGTTAGAACTGGCCTTAGCCCAACGTATGATAGTCAGCCTAACATTCTCTCTTGCGGCAGGGGTGACTCCAGCACGACCCACCCTTCCCGTGCTGCCCCAGGTCGGGCTGGTAAATCCAGTGCTTGCCTCGCCGCCGGTACTGTCTGTAACGCCTGCCCCAGCTGCACAGGAGGTCAAAAAGGAGGAGGAAGAAGAGGTGTCGGCGGATGGGACCGGGCAAGAGATGCTGAGTGAGCAGGAACACATGAGCATCTCTGGCAGTAGTGCCAGGCACATGGTCATGCAGAAGCTTTTGCGAAAACAGGAGGTGAGTTCTGGTGACGTGTGACTGCTTAAGGTTGTCTTTAGCTGCAATGTAGAATTGAGGCTTCCCGTCTTCCCACCCAAGCTACCATAGCACAATTGTAAAATGGAAGCCTTGACTAAGACGGGGAATCTGAGACTTGGTCCTGCTTCCCTGTGTTTGCTCGTTACAGTTGCAACAATGGAACTGTAGTAAGCGCTGCATTGTTCTTGATTTGATCCTTTTCATTTTTATTTGCCCTCTGAAAGTAACTTCAGAAATAGCAATGAAGATAAATGTCCCATATCCCAGGATTTGTGATCGGTGAGATCAACGATTTTATTTTCTGCAATATGCCAGAGTTTACTTTTGTATATTCATCGAATTCTAGATAGAGGTGAAATCCACTTGGTTCTGATTTCTGTGTGTCAATACCTGGTCACAGTCACCTGACCACACAAGTGTTATAACTGCATAAACGGCGACTACATTTCTGACTTTGAACAGTGATAAGATTTTGAATAGAACACTTCTTTTGCAATATAATTAGCATTATTTTGAATAAATATTAAATCGTGTTCGTTTTCACTGCCAACTGCGATCTCCTCTCGTGCAGTCGACGGTGATGGTCCTACGGAACATGGTGGGCCCTGAGGACATTGATGACGACCTCGAGGGCGAGGTGACGGAGGAGTGTGGCAAGTTCGGCGCCGTCAATCGCGTCATCATCTACCAGGAGAAACAGGGCGAGGAGGAGGATGCCGAGATAATAGTTAAGATCTTTGTAGAGTTTTCTATGGCCTCTGAAATGAACAAGGCCATCCAGGCACTCAATAACCGCTGGTTCGCCGGTCGCAAGGTCATTGCAGAGGTGTACGACCAGGAGCGCTTTGACAACAGCGACCTCTCTGCATAAACTGTCTGGAAACACCCCTGACACCCCACTCCATCTTTCCCTTGCTCAAACTCACAGCCGCCATCACTGCTGCTAGTGATTCTGGCCGCTCTTTTAAACTGTAATTATTTTTGTATTGATGTTGATATTAATATTATTGATAGTCCCTTTGGGGATTTGCAAAATAAACAAGTAGCGCCTCATGGATTTCTTTTTCTTTTTTATTGTCAGCTACTGTGAAGGACTTGACATTCATTTTTGTATTGTTTGCAGGTTTTTTGTAATCTTATTTGAACAAAAATTCATAATTTGGTTACCCCCCATTTGTTTTGTTTTTTTAATGAGTACCAAAGTCGGCTCTTCTAAGGACTCTGACGTCTTGCTACAGAGTTACTGGTTCCAGTTTCCCAGATCAATAAATTCTTCAAATATGCGCCACTGTTTTGTCATGAATGCTAATCAAATTTCTTTTGAAAAAGTAAGCTTGCCTTATTAATGTTAAAGCCTTTTTAATAACCTTTTAACCTGTGTTTAATTTAAGTTAATGTTAAGGCACAAAAGGTGTACATAATCTACGTTTTAAAACATTGTTTCAACAAGAGACATGGCCATGGAGTTTTTTGTTGCATCGGTGAGCTAAAGCAGATATCTAGAAAACTAATCAAATGTCAGAAAAATTATCTGGATGGATAGATGGCCTGTCAGTGCAGTTATCCAGGTAATCCTGCTTGGTAAGTTGTTTGCATGGCTTTTTGAACTTCCCCCTTTAACTTCAGCCAAAATTTTGTTTATTTGGTAGTACTTTTCAAATGTGCTTGACCATTCTACACACATTTTTCAATCGTTTATCATAGATTTAGATGCTAATGCAAGGGTCTATTGGATAGGAATCCATATATATACTCAGTAGTCACTTGATACTTAGTGTGAAGTAGTCCCCACAGTTTCTACAAGCACACTATGCCACGATCAATGGAAATTTCTGAAGAGATGACAAGAAAAAAGCTCTAAAACATCAGTCTGGAAAGGGTTATAAATGATCTCCAAATGGAGAATACTTGGAACAGTGGTGATTCTTTCCAGCAGTGGCCAGCCTGCCAAAATTTCTCCAAGGGCACAGTGACGACTCATCCAGAAAGTCAAAAGATCCCATAAGTACATCCAAAGAGCTGCTGGCCTCTAGCCTCAGCTAACGTCGGTGTTTGTGACTATACTAGGGGAAAAAAAGACCGGGTAAAAATGTGAAGAGTAACAAGATGGAAATTGCTGCTAACCAGGAGGAACTCCAATCTCTCAATTCCAAAATGGCACCTGGGTGATCACCCCCAAGCCTTTTGAGATAATGTTCTATGGACAGATGGTCAAAAGCAGAACTTTTTGGAAGATAGGGGTCCCACTTTGGCGTAGAAGAAATACAGCATTTCACAGAACAACATTCCCGCAGTCAAACTTGTTAGTGTGATGGTGTGGGGATGCTTTGTAGCCTCGGGAACAGGATATTGCCATTATCGAAAGAATCATCAATTCTCCTCTGTACCAGAAAATCCTTGAGGAGAATGTCTCGTCATCTGTGAGCTAAAACTGAAATGTAATTGGGTTATGCAGCAAAAGTGATCTGAACACAAAAGCTAGTCCACATCTGAGTAGCTGAAACTAAACAAAGTTAAATGTTTTGGAGTGACCTAGTCAAAGTCTTGATTTGAACCTAATAGGCAGGATCTGAAATGAGCAGTTCATGCTCTAAAAACCTAAAATAAAATGCTAAGAAGAGTGGGCTAAAATTCTAAAAGTTTAGTGTGAAAATGGGTTTTTGTGTTTACTCAGTTTCTCTCTGTCTAATAATAATAATTAATTGAGTGATAGAATGTATGATAAATCTGTGGTATGCTTCCCTTTATGTAGAAACCAATCCCTCTTTTACTCTGCACTGGTCCCAGGTGGCTTCTCAGAGTGCAGGCAGAGCAGCTGCGAGCTGAATGTCTTTTGAGACACTCATTCTTTGGAATGACCCATCAAAATTGTATTTGGGGAAAAACAGTGCAGGGATCTATCATGTACTCTAGCCACTTGCCTCTTTTGCAATTTAACCTGTTGCCCGTCTTCATCTTTGGTTCATTTATTTTTTTACTTTCTTATTTCCACATGCTTTAAATTCCAAAAAAACCTTGATGGCTGAGCTCATGGGTTTGTTTCTTCTCACAACTCTAACAAGGGCGTAGTTGACAAGTAATCAGACACTTTATTTGTGGCAGTCTTGCTTACATCATGCGGTCACATTCCATTTGACAATACCCAGATTACAGAAATCTGTGGTCTACCACAACAATGGGGAGATCATGTACTGCTTGAAGGCACATGGTGCTGAATGCTACATTTCTGTTTTGCCTGCCAGATACAGTGGGCTCCAGAAGTATTGGCTCCCCTGACTGGCAATGCATTAAAAAAAAAAATATATATATATATATATATATATTTTTTTTTTTTTTTTTTTTTTTTGAGAAATTCAAAATGTATTAATGCTTCAGTGTAACCAACCAAAACCAAACATCAATTTAATCACCAAACCCTGATTAGAACTGTGCATCCACGTTTAATAGCACGGAGTCTTTACCTGTAATGCTTGACATGGTTAAGGAACACATTTGGAGGGATTTTGGACCGTTCCTCTATGCAGATTCTTGCAAGATCTTTCACGTTCTTGGGTTTGCACTCATCAACCCTCTTCAGTTCAGCCCACAGGTGTTCGATTGGAGGCCATTGCAGAACAGATTTTTGGGTCATTGAACCATTTCTGTGTGGATTTAGAGGTATGCTTTCGGTCACTGTCTTTCTGGACCTCAGCCTTATGCTAGAGGCAACCAGATTGTCAGCCAAAATGTCCTAATACTTGGTGGAATCCATTGTATGAGGCACTCTCCTTTATGCATCTGTGCTTTGATGGCAAACATGCTGATGCTGTATCTGGCTGTAATGTTCAATTTTGGTCTTCCAGCTGCTTATCTCATAGGATCCTCTCCTTCACCCTCATGTCACATGTAGGAGTGGGCATCCTTAGTGTCCAATTCATAAAAGGTTAAATTGTATGAGCTAAGGCAACAAATTGCAAATTTTAGATTTTTCTTTTCACTTTTCTCATCTGATTCTAAATATGTTTTATGTTCATTTGGGTCCTCTGGTTCTTCCATACAACTGAATCAAATCTGCCCTGCAGTGAGATACCTTCTCTTTCTTGATATTTTTGTTATTGTTTTGTCAGATATTTTGGGCCTAAGTGCAGTCATGTGAGACCCATATTACCTTGTTCAGGGGACAGAAGGCATGGGAGCACTTTTTTTTTTGTATTTCGGTATTCATCATTTATTTCAATGCAGTCAATTATGCCACGTGTCCTTTTGCCACAAGATATAGATCTCATCCAGAGCTTTCTTTTGGTTGGTAAGACTCATATTGGCCCGAAATGTCACTTACGCGACTTGTGCACCAAAACCTCGAAATGCACTTTAATGGAAGTATGAACCGACGGGTGGCACTGGGTTGACAACCTGTGGACCTCCGAACCGCTTGAGGTCACTGTTGTCGGCATACATCATCACAAATGTATTGCGTGTGTGGTAATGACAGAAGGGGCGTCGGAGAAGGAGGTGGCGAATCATACACAACAACAAGGCAAAGCTGCTAGACAGCAGTGGGACTAAGTGCCGCCACAATCTCTCCAAACATTCCCGGGTGGAAGGATCGGAAACTTCCCAAGCGCCACCATCGAACAACTTGTGACTCAATGATGATATGGAAGTTATCTAACTAATTAATGTTATACGTAAAGGACATGAGAGAGGATCGACTCCAATTGTTGGTCAGGACTTTGTCTTGAGCGCAAACCGAGTCACAAAAGCCGGCTGCAGCTAACATTAACGTTACCTTGTGGTTGTGCCCAGCCCCCTCGCCGGTCTGGCGCAAAGAGAGAAAAAGAGAATCTGGTCGCCGTTTTCCTTTGTGTTGCTGCATTTTGGAATTTTTCGTGAAGTCTGGTTGCCATTTTCTAGAGTTAATTTTCCACGTATGTTAAATTTGAATGACATTTAGTAGCCTGCTGAACTAACGTTAGCTAGATAGTCGGCTTGACTCGAGAGCGAAAAGAACTGTCGTTCGTTATTGGCTAGCTAAGCTTTGGAGCCTCATCTCCCTCGCACTCCTTTGGGAGGGTTGCGTTTTGGTTACGGAGACAAGAAATAACCAGGAGGATGGGATTTTAATTGGATTTACAGTGCGGTTTTTTCTCGTGATTGTGATCACTAGGCTAGCTAATATTTTCCAAGTTGGTAAGTTAACTGAATTCAAACTGAATTCACGCACTTCGGCTGGAAAAAGTTGAAGAGAAGTTGGAAACAAACCCGTTAGCTTAGCTACCAGTAGCTAGCCAGTTGACTTTTAAAATATGTAAGTTATCGAACTGGTCTGGAAAAGTTTTAGCGCGCAGTTTTCTTAGCTAAATTAACGCTATATCGAATAGTTTTGGCATTTGTATTTTTTTTAGCTAACGGCATACGCGTATGAGCACAAAACTGCACGAATAGACAGCCAGTTATTTTAAATGTTTATTTACTTTGTTAAATAATACGATATTGCTAAGGGGTAGTTATCGCGTGTTATATTTTTATTTGATTAGCTATGTGGCGAGTTAGCATGAAAGTAAACAATCGTCTTTTTGGATGGGGTAGAACACGCGAATGCATTCAATTACTTTGGCAATTGGAACGTTTAGTTTGCTAACGTTACGAAGAAGAGGGACATTGCTGGTTTTCTTTTACTTTAATCTGGGCTCTTTTTATCTAAGGGTCGACTTCCCATCGGCTGGATTTTTCGAGTTTGGTCATTTTGTCGGTCTGGGTGGATACAGAATTGTGCTATCCCCTTCCTCCCCCTAGCCTACACCCTCCCCCTGTCTTTGTCCGATGCGGAGTATCTGAGCAGCCCCGGTGTCCTTCCCCCTGCGGCGGCCGGAGATGCTGAAGTGTATCCCCCTGTGGCGCTGTAACCGCCACGTCGAGTCGGTGGACAAGCGTCATTGCTCCCTGCAAACAGTGCCCGACGAGATATTCCGCTATAGCCGTAGCCTGGAGGAGTTGCTTCTCGATGCCAACGAACTCAAAGAGCTGCCAAAGGTAAGCTATGAGAGAGCAGTTTACTGGCTTCGGTACGAGGTGCATTTGGTACTCTATAATCCCCTTCAATCATCACATCAGTATGTTGGACACAGCCTTTTATCGAATGAAATGCAGACATTGTTGCAATCGCCAGTGGATGCAGCTTGCTATGCCGCATCGGTGGTTATTTAACTGTGCGTGGCAGCTTTGCACAACGACAGAACGTGGGTCGTCTTGAGTGTCCCAAATTTGCGGATATATTACGGTGTGGTCTGCGAAGAAACAATCGTGGACCGGCATTTTGTATTTGACGTTACTAGAGAAAATGCCTGTTATTTGTTTATTTTGTTTGCTGTGGAGTTCTGATTGATCGCTTCATACTTATGTGTGCTTCGCCTACCGTGACTCCAGAGTCCAGAATGGAAGTTTGTTTTGCTGTGATGTTGTAAACCGTGAGACCTAGGACATGCCTTTTCTGACAAAAACCGATTCATGTGCAGGTGATGTCCCTCTCTTAACTTTTTTTCCAACTACATGGAATTTTGGCTGTGGTCTTTTTTTTGTCCTTTTTTTCCTAAAGGAGAGACATCTTTGTCATGGGATGAGCACTGTTCCTCGTGTAAACTGAATCAACTGTGTTTTTATCACTGTCGGACGTTCAAGACTATACTTAAGCCCTAATCCGGAGCTCAGAAATATTACTAGAACTGAACAAGTATCCTCTGTTTCATGTAAACTTTGTGGTGTATCCACTGGCTAGTCGGGTCAACACTGATAAACTAAAAGCAGAATAGTCAATGTAAGCTAAAGCAGCAGCAAATCCCATACTAACTCCGAAGTGTAAATCCCCCAGGAAATGGGAATTTAAGAGATCCAAATAAGCACTTTTGATCTGAAAAGAAATCACTCATCTGCCACTGCCAACTCTATCAATTGTCTACAAAGTCCTCCTGATAGATTAGGAACTGTGTGAAGTAGCTGTGTAACTAGTAGCAACAGGTCTGTGGGGATTTTGGCCAGCCTGTGATCCTGGTAGCTGAGAACAACATATGTGAGCAAACAAGCACACACACAATCATACACACTCACTCACACACACACGCACACGCACAGACACAGTCCACAGAATCCCAAATCACACTCGGGACACTAGTTTTATCAGAATGTCTGTGTGCCTTCTGAAGGAATACATTTAAATAAGTCTACCCAGTGTGAAGTTGATAATACATTTGAAATGTAGGGAAAAAGAAATTTTTTTTGGTGCCATTGCTGTTTTGTGTGCATTTCTTTGTGCAGATTTTTTCATTGCTTTTCCATGAACACTATCAGTTACTGATGAGCACACCAATGCTTTCAAGATTATATAATTTAATCATGTATTATATATAACAGTTTATCTTCACGTTTGCGATGGAGAGCACTTTTCAATTTTTTTTTTTTCTTTTTTTTTTTTTTTTTTAACAGAACTTAAGCATCCACATCCATGTTCGGAAAATAACAAAATAAAACTGCTGTGCGTGTTGGTACAGCATTGAATAGGGACCAGTGCAGGACATTAAAAACTGTGTTGCGTACAGCACTCATGATAAGCCTGGGGTGCAGAGGCCACAAGAACAGCAGTCTGGATGAGGAGGCATGTGTGTAATGAGTCTAACCCCTCTCACTATGACAACCAAAAAGCTCTTGCACACACCTTTAATAGTTTTATATTTAGGCTAGGTGAACCGCTATTGGGCTCAACTCTCAGAACTCTATATTGCCACAGTGCAGGGGTATTTGAATTGAGTGCTTTTTCTCCCACAATTCACTCCTGTAACGTTTACACTGTGTTCCCAGGGGCTGGTGCTCCTGTGTTGAGGTCACTTAAGAGAAGGGAGAGTTCATGCAAAGGGTGGGATGAACACAATTAATTGATTTGTGTGAAGAAAAACAATAAAGTATGTTTAGGGAACATTGGTATGAAATATAAGTGTAGCCTCATGGAGAGGAAAGGCAGCCAATGAACATAAATTCTAATTTCCCTCTGTGATTTGCCATCCCCTCTGTGATCTGAACTGATCTGCCATCGGTTGTTTTTGTTTTGTAGCCGATCCTGAATATGCTTCATTCTGTGGAAGGGCACCACAATTAGTTAGTCACTCCCTGTAACGGAATTTGGGTTTATTAATCAGGGTTACTTGATAGAATGTCATTTTCTTCTCCTTTTGCTCACTCACTGTCATTTCCAACAATCTTTTAATTTGCTCTTGTTGTTTGTGTCTGTGCTTACTTGGCCATGAGCCAACCCTGTTTATGACTAAGCTTGGCTGCCTGAAATTTGGCTTGTGAGGAGACTCCAGTCTGGTGCTTAGAGGAGGGGTGAGGGGGGAATCTCAGCACGACAATATAATTCACAAACACACAGACACACAGTTGTTTAATATTTAATCCACTGGCTGGTACATGGCTCCTAGTTCTCCTGGCACACATTCAGTGTAAGACTTTGCAGGAGTGCAGGGCCGGGCCTCACAGAGCATTCAGCACTGCCAGTAATCCATAGGAACAAGATATGCACTGATGCCTAATGTTGGCTGTAATATATCCTGGCGGGCAGTAATAGAGGTTGACAATGCTGCTCCAGGTAACTATTGCTGGCGCTATCTGGTCCAGACACACAGCATATGCTTAGCCTATGTCCTGCGCTGATCCACTGCAGTAGTGTGTAGCTTGTTTCACACAGTGGGGTCAGCACAGTGAAGGGGTTGTTTTGCTGAAGCACCCTTGCTAAACATTTTCAGAGGCTTTACTTCTGAAATGCTGTACAGTAAAGCCTCTGAAAAGGAATACATTTGTTAAAGCTTATCTTCTCAGATTGTAGTTGTGCATGTATATAATATCTGTTAATAATATTTGTTAATAGTTTTCTTATAGCGTAACTGTTTATGGTGAAATTAGCGGTTGTATGAGTAGCGTTATTACTCTCTGGGTTCCTGTTAGGTCCACAAGGTTCACAGTCATGGAAATTGACAATATAATGAGATGGAGGCTCTTCAGGCCACCCTTGCCAGTACTTTCAGCACGACCATTGCATCCACGGTGTGCAGCACCACCATAGTGAAAGACTTCCACCCACTCCAACTGTGATTTGATAGTATTCTGGGCACTGTCTGCATCCTCTCTTACGGGAAGACACCGTTATTTCCCTCCTATCTTTCGCACAAACTATATGTGTTTGAGCTCAAAAGAACACCCTGTTTCTGTGTGTGTGGTAAATTGTGGTCTAGTAAACTACACCGATGTCTCATTAAATTGTTTTCAGCTGGGAACAACTAAAAAGGAAAAGTGGGGATATTATCCATATGTATTTAGTGCTTGCAAGAGGGTTCTGTCCAGGATAAATATTTTAATAGACCGTCCACTTTATTGGTCTTGGGACATCTGAGTCCAGAACACTCTCAGGAACGATCAATAAAGATCTCTGTTGATGTGTGACCTTTGTGTTAAAATTTAATGTTCTTTAGAGATCAAAGGTGTTTAACCAAGGATTCAATAATACTGCGCTCTCCATACAAGGCACATGCCATTTTTCAAAAGGTTGTAAATTTGATATCCTCAGTCCAGCCTGTTTTGCTAGTACGACTGCTTTGTCTAACATACTGAAGGAATATTACAATCTGTGGAGCCAAAAGGTGTTTGAAATATTGGATTAGTTTTACGTTGGTATGGTATTTTGCATTTGCATTTTGTCATTCATGTGATTGAAGTTCCTTTTCAGTTGTGTTTGCAAATCTCTTTTATTGTACAACCTATAAAATACTGTATATGGAACAGTTCCACAGTGAATTATTTATGGATGCAAAAGTAAGGATTGATACTAAAAGAAAGAAGTCAATTAGAATCAGTCTTTAATCACCTCCAAGGACAGGGATTACCTGGCCATGATCGAGACCACATCCTTTGAAATGTAGAGAATCTCAAAGTTGTTCATTCATGGCCTTTTGAATAACAAATATACTTCCGCCTCTGTTTACACAAATAAGTGGGATTAATATATTGCCTCTGTTGAAAATTAATAGAATGGATTCATTTAATTAATATTAAGTAAAATGCCCCACAGAGGCTGTTTAAGTTGTAAGAGTTTTCTTGTCCTGTTAATGATTCCCAAGAAGCAGTCACTTCTACTTTGGTCACATGAAACTGAATTCTGAAGTAGGGTAATCTTGTTTTTTTCCCCTCTTGTACTGATAAGAAGTTCATGTGTGGCTCTTTTGAATAAAGAGAGGGATCTGTTGTTGCTCTAAGCGAGTTCTTGGTGGCTCTAATTTTGTTATTTTAAAGCCAATCCTTTTGGTTTCATTATATCCTATTGATACAAAACAGTGCATGCAATCCTGCTACATTTATCAGATTTCAGAGCCTGCTGCCCTGTCTTGATTTATGCCTTTATAGCTCAGTTTCTGCTAATTCTGCTAAGAATGAAATGAGAACACTAGGAAAGTAAGTTTGGTGGGGGCGGAAAAAGCCAGACTGGAAACGTCAAAATCCAAGAATTTCTGTTGGACAGACAACCCTCCTTCTAGATTTTTTTGCTTTTGCAGTCTGGTGGAAAGCAGTGAGTGTAACGGGGAGACAGGAGATGACTGGCCAGAAGGTGCCATGACAGGCCATCAAACCCTTGCCCGTGCAGCGGGTGCACGTCTTGAGAGTCAGTTGCCCAACAGATGTATTGTCCTTTTGGACAGTTCTATAGTAATGGCATTAACATAAGGGAGTAAATATCTTAAGGAAAGGTACATTCACACAGATGTGTGCAGATGTTTCTGAAGTGCATTTGGAAAAATGGGTAGAGCAACTGCTTTCAGACTCCAGCATGCACGTGCATGTGGATGTGCATGTGAGGTTCCTCTGAACCGCTCATTTGAGTGTGGCTGTGCCGTATTTGCCCTGGGACCTTATCTGTGACCTTCTCAAAGAGGCCAGCACTTGACTGTGGGTAAGCCTGCAGGGTGTCTCATATGCTGCGTAGAGCAGGAACATTGAGATATTTATAGGTTTTTAATTGTGCCACGCCCCGCATGGATGAAAGCTGAGAGCCTGGCTACTCTATTGGAGGAAACCAGGCAGATGTTGCATGGCTGTTTCCAACAGGTGTACCGTATCTCAGAACTGTTTTGTCTGTCAGGACAGCCTCATTATTGCACCCCTCCAGCTGTGCCGTTCAGTGGAAAAAATAGATGGGCCGTAGGCAGCAGAACAGCAGCAACCAAATTCAGATAAGCTTCTGCCTAAGCACAGGTAACATATTTCTAAAGCTACTGTAGTTACTTTTATTAGGAAGGACTTTCCAGCTACAAGCCACATTGTAAAACGGTATTAGAAAAGGTTGAATAATTGGCACGATGTGGCAAATGGCATATTCTGAAGAGCAACAGATTGTGGATTACTTATCTAGACTAGACTGTCTTGTATAATCTGATACTAGTCTGGAAATGCTCCTCTTCTGGGTCACATGTGAATGACTGAAAGGGTTATCTGCTGGTGGGTAATTGAGCCTTTTGATAAGGTAATTACAGACCACTGATGAAGACAAGTCATTTACTTCTTAAATGCATTACGTGTTTTGTATATGAATTTTGGTCTGATTTGGATTTTCAGCTCTGACATTTCATCATTGTAAATTCAGGAATGTAAATGCAGCTGCTGTACTCGTCCGTGAAAGCATTGTCAACCATGGCTGACCAATCAGTCTCCACCCAATCCCGCCCAACGTTTATGTGGTTATGGCTTCACTCAGCCATGAACTCCCCAACCACTCTTGAGTGGTCATACCATCTTATTCAGATAATGTATTCCTCAGATGCTAGTACGTCTGTGCCATTTCTGCATTTCAGGGTACAAAAGGATGATCCCACTCTTTTTTTTGTTTGTCCTGCGACAGGCAAATGGTAGATTATCATAGCTTGTGGGTTGGTGAAATTCTGCGTCCTCGCTGTGATGTGCAAATTCAGCATGGTGGCCTTTGTTCGTTATACTCAACCTGATAAAAATGTATTCATTCTAACGTTCATTCTCTAGAAAATCCAACAGAGGACATGATATAATTCAAGAATTTCTATTTTAGGCCATGCATTGCCATGAAGACATTTGAGTTCCACAAAGGCCGAAGTGTAGTTTTATGTGTGTCGGCTGAACTGAGGACAAGCTATTTATCTCCAGATCTACAGAGCTCTGCTGATGACAGGCTAGTGGGAGAGTCGTCTCCCAGTAATCCACGATCATCACAACTGGAGATTGTACTGTAGTGAAAGGAAACCCCCTAAATCTGTGGAATGTTGAAGCACCAGTTCAAACACGGGTTTGTCCACTGCTTTGCTTCAGGATACTTGGTGGGCAAGCGGGATGGTCAGTATGTCCTTTCATCAAGAAAAGTAAAGTGCCCTCCATAATGTTTGGAACAAGGGCCCATTATTTATTTATTTGCCTCTACTCCACAATTTGAGATTTGTAATAAAACATTTATCTCGTCTAACCACCAGACCTATTTTCAGAATTGTGCTTGCTCTTTTAAGAACTTCTTGGCAAACTGTAACCGGGCCATCCTGTTTTTGCGGCTAACCAGTGGTTTGCACCTTGCAGTGTAGCCTGTTTCTGTTTATGAAATCTTCTGCAGAGAGTGGTCTCATAGAATCTTAGAATATGCACTTTTACCACATGCTAATTGTGTGATTCCATCTAAAATTGAAGCAAATCAAGACATAATGGGTCTTTGTCCCAAACATTATGGAGGGCACTGTACTTCTGATAACAGGGAGTTATGATTGCCTTTTGTTTGAAATACTGAGTAGGAGTGATTTTTGGCTGATTTTGTCATATGGTAACCAGCCCCACTCCTCCTTTCCCTGGGTCCCTTAGTCCTGACTTCTTTTCCCCCATCCCCCAAACTCCGAAGGGAGGGTAGATGCCTAACTTGACTTGCAGCTGGACTAAACTAGGCCAGCGTTGGTGATTAATCAGACCTGTGTCATCTCCGACCTGCAATTCAACACTCTAAGGAAATCAGGCTCACAGTAGTGCTATCCAGGCTCCTGCTGGAACAGCAGAACTTGCACCAAGGGCTAGTATTGCCACAGATAAGCTACTCCTTATAGGCTACATGTGGTTTCATTTCCCCGTATTGTCCCTTACTGCATATCCGTGATCTAGACCA
The DNA here is from genome assembly GCF_963514075.1 of Conger conger. NCBI lineage: Eukaryota > Metazoa > Chordata > Actinopteri > Anguilliformes > Congridae > Conger > Conger conger. The sequence goes on along the minus strand of NC_083763.1, from coordinate 50,977,796 downwards.
AGGTTTCAGAACCCCCATGCAGTGTTCATGTTAAGGAACTGATGATTTTTGAAACGATAAATAACTTAAATTGTGAGACAATCCTCAACGCTCATAAAGGAAACAAGTTCTGTGAAAGCAGCTTAGATGATATGCAGCCATGCACTTTGTAAGGATTCCTATGTTAGGATTGCAGAAGATTGCGGATTTTTAATTAGGAGCCGTGTTTCCACGGTCCTTTTGTTTGTGCAGACAACCAGCTGGCCCTCACATACTGCACCCACCCCCTTTGTAGGCTGCTCAGTTCCGGAGCCGGATTAGCGCGGAGGCCCCATGTCTGTGGTGTGCAGAGATACTGAGTGGGGGAGAGTGATCCAAAGTGCCTCAGAGTGGTATATTATTCGCACGTAGTTACTGATCCCCATTGTTCTGGTGGTTCATTCATTTGTACATGCATTCCTGCACAATGTTGAGAGAAGCACACTGCTGTGCTGGATCAAATGCTGGCAACCCTGACAGAGCCTGGCACAAGTGCGGGCTGCTTCCTCTTAATGGCAACGCCTGTGTCAGTGATTTTGAAATGTGCTAAATAGCAAGCCTTTGAAATGATGTATGGACAAACAGCTGGTGCAGTGAAATTAGGGCTGGGTCTTCCAAAAAAGAACTGCAGTGGCAATTTGAAATTCATGTTTTTTTTTTTTTTTGGGGGGGGGGCGGTGTGCCTGTGCTTAAATGTTGTGGTGTAAGTGGAGGGCAGTACAAGAGGGAGGTTTATGCATGTAGATTATCAGTTTGTTAATCTCCAGGCCAAAAAGTACAGTTTTTCTCAATTGCTGCAATTCTGATAAAATCCAGAGCAGAAAATAAAAATGCAATAAAAATAAAAATAACAATGAATGATTAGTCTTGTTTTGATTTCGCTTTATTTCTCTGATCTGTTCTATTTCTATTGCTTACTTTGTTCTGTGCTACATCCCAGTTCTCTCTCAGGATGGGAACTCTTAAAGACTTCATTTTCAGGTGATTTAGCATATGTTCAAGAAAATACCCCCACATTGTTTGATTTCATAGTGTGTTTAAGATCTCCACTTTTGAGTTAATTTGGAGGATATGCTAAATGGTTTGGTGCTATGCATTACAGTTCTCATGCTGTGCTAAAAAGAGAGCCTAGTGTGTTCACTGTTCTGTATTGATTTCAGTTTAGATCATTCCTGTGTTCTTTCCCCCCCCACCTTGTTACCTGTACGATTACTCTGCAGCCTGACGTGAATGAATCTGTCATGTTGAGGGATGAATAGGCAATTTCTGAGCAAGCCATTGTAAAAATGCCTGAAAGTGGGTATTAATCACGCGCGGGAACTTCTGAAGCAGACTGCATGGCTGACTTGTGTATTCGGGTCCTCAGAAGTCGGTCGTAAATCTGATTGCTTGATCCAGCCCTTGGGTGGGCCAGGTTTTCCACTTCCATTGTTTGCATACAACTTCCCAGGCCTAGTGGCAGTGCGTTTATCACCAAGAGGCCGAGATGGTATCACTTAATTGAATGGGGCATGCTGCAGCATTTGCTATAATTGTATTCAAGTGATTATCTGTGGCAGACTGTAATTCGATAGTTATGCTGCTGTGTTTTGCTTAGCCCTCGCATCCTCTAGCCTGTATTATTATCAGTGCTTACTTCCTCTAGCGATATGTTATGGACACATGATATTAATTGGCTTGGTCTGATGTATAACCAAAGTCTGGAGGTAATTTTAGCATTTGTTCAAGGTGCATCAAACAAGTAATACACCTTGTGTCTGTTGAACATTTTGCTTGCTTCCATGGCCGTGTAATAAAACGTCATTGTTGCAAGCTGTTATTCCGTGTTTTGGATTGACTGACATCGCCATTTTCCCTTGTCCTGTGTTGTACGAAGGTCAATCGTGTGAGGAAGCTGCTCTTCCGTTTTCCCATTACACAAGAACTGCTCAAATAGGCATGAAATTGAAGCAGTTAAAACATTGATGAACTGAATGAGGAGTTTAACCCTCAGGCTGAAATTCCATCTCAAGCCACTTTCCTGCTGGATTTATGCTCTTCAGCTCCCACAGTTTTCTAAGGGATTGTGTTTCTGTCAACGGTGGTGTATTTTCAGGGTCAGGGCTGTGTTCTCATTGTACGTTTGCTCATGTTCAACTTTGTTACATCAGATTGCAGTCTAGGAGACATCATCACTGTGCTAAATATGAGATTGATTGTGAATGCAGGAAATGTTGCAAATGAAATGGGAGGGTATATATCTATCATCAGAAGAGAACAAATACATCAGAATACAGTGCAGTCTTAAGTATTTGGGCAGAGGTGCACTTTCTGTTCTTTCGGCTCTGTGCTCTAGCACATTGGTTTTGAAGTGAAACCATGAAATTTAGGTCAAAAGTGCCTGTCACCTGTATTTTGAGGGTATTTACATCCATATTGGGTGACCCTTGTCCCCCCATTTTTGGGGGCCGAAAGTAATTGGACAATTAGTTTCTCAGCTGTTTCTGATTACTCAGGTGTATTTCTTAGTCCCAGGTATAAGAAGCCATAATGGCTTCCTTAACTTTTATTAGCACAACTGGTCCTTATGTTGACAAATGCCAATAACAGACTCCAAAGGTAAAACCAGCTAGAATACTGAAAGCTTTCTTATACAGTACATGCACTAAGGAAGCTATTGCCCCTTGGCTTACCTCTTCGTTGGATCTTGTCTTGTATGGTTTACAGTTGGCTGATTCAGAGGCCGGGTGCTCCTGACCTGCGTGAAGCCAGTTACACTGACATGTCTCATTGGCATCCTCACTTTCTAAGACTGAAAATAGATTTTGTCACGGATGTCCTTGCTAGCATTACCTTCATATATCACTGTACAGACATTGTAGTACGTGCCAAGTTGATGTCATGCCATGCAGTGTTCCAGGACCATCCTGAAGGGTTGAGTTACCTTATTTATTTACTTACTACTTTACTTTTACCACTGTTACGGCTTTGTTTTGACTACCGAATAATCATATAATTCCGCGGGTTGCTTTCAACTGCTACCACACAACATTCACTGTATTTATTCTTGAAATAAGACCATAATGCTATTATTTCAATGAAATTGCCTTTTAAAAATAAAAAACAGTTTGTCCTACAGTTGGTGGAAGTCAGTTATTGATGTCACTATGCCTCTTACCTTACCTAACTGTTACCTTATTGTATGTATGTACACTGTATTGATTTTAATTATGGAGACTAGCCAATGACCTAATTATTTTCAACTCTAAATATCTTATATCTGCACTTCTACTATACATAAATACTGACTAGATTAATGCTAAATGGCTGAGGAGGTGGAGAAAAGCCTGAAAGTGGGTATTACAGCCTGCATGTTTTTTATTTTCCCGAATAAAATGCATTACATAGCTAGCTATACAGTACAACATTTGGCCTATATTTTAACCGCAGGAAGTTCACTGATATTTAGTCTGTGAACTCTGGCCCTTTGAAATGGGGAGATTTGTTCAAAAAAGGCCTTCTGATCCCAGCTCACATTCTTCCATCGGCTGCAGTTAAATTGAACAGAGAATTCTGCAAGGTCAGGGCTTTGAAGGACATTGGGGCGCTTGTTTGTTGGGTGAAATCCATCTGCTGTTTCAACAGACCACACTCAAATAGAGGCCCCCCATTTATAATATGCATTTGGTAAATGAGGAAAATTCCATACACCTGGTACTATACCTGGTGCATTACCCATCAGCCTTGGGTAGAGAAGGCCAGGAAACATCTTTCTGTGCACAATTCTTCCTCAAATATTTATCTTTGAACTGCAGTTCATCATGCCTCTTCCTCATCTGATCTGTGCATCAGCTTGAGAATGGACAGCGCGTATGTCATAGTACTTGCTGTTGTGGACTATGGTTACTTACGCTGGCCACTCTCTTGAGAGGTCCCTGAGCCACTGGAGTTTTTTTGCCCGAGGATTGCGCTGTGGGGTTGAGGTTCTCCACTAACACCGCAGAGCTGGCCATGCGCCCATGAGAGCGAGCTGGAACAGCAGCAACACTCTGGGATGCACACTGCACAGACCCTGAGCATCCATCCATCCATCCATCCATTATCTTAACCCGCTTATCCTGAACAGGGTCGCAGGGGGGCTGGAGCCTATCCCAGCATACATTGGGCGAAAGGCAGGAATACACCCTGGACAGGTCGCCAGTCCATCACAGGGCACACACACCATTCACTCACACACTCATACCTATGGGCAATTTAGATTCTCCAATCAGCCTAACGTGCATGTCTTTGGACTGTGGGAGGAAACCAGAGTACCTGGAGGAAACCCACGCAGACACGGGGAGAACATGCAAACTCCGCACAGAGAGGCCCCGGCCGACGGGGATTCGAACCCAGGACCTCCTTGCTGTGAGGCGGCTGTGCTACCCACTGCACCATCCGTGCCGCCTCAGACCCTGAGCAGAGGCATCAAAAACCATTGGTTTCCCAGCCGATTGCACAACAAAACTACTACTGAATGCGCAATTTTCATGGTTTTCGAACGTCCCGTGTTGTCATTATCAAAAGCAGATAAACTTTGTGACCTAGGAATTATTTGGTTTGTTCTAGTGTGACACCAAGTATATGCTACGTTTGCATTACTTGCTGGATTACTGTGGATTCCAGACCAGGGCATCAGACTTGGTGCAACAATGCAAAAAAAAAAAAAAAAAAAAAGATGGGTGCTCCCTATTTTGGATTATCCCATTTTACAAATGGCTTCAGGTGAAAATTTATTTGGCCTTCAGAAAGGAAATATGTGCCAACATATCTGAAGACAGTGAGAGCAGCATGCATTTAAAAAAAATGATGTATACACTATACATATGTTCTGTATAAGCACATTTGAGCATTGTCCCATGGTTCTTGTTTCTGTTTTTGCTCATCCTGAACTGTGATAATAAGAGCCCCTATCTCGCATGGTGCATGGTACAATACAGCTGTCATATGTGAGGAACATTTCTGTAGCAGTCTCCTGTTACAGCCTGCTGCCTAAGAGTGAACACCACAGCAGATTCATCATGTTGGCGTCTCGATGGCAAAAATACATATCATGCCATTTAACAACCACGTAATGACTCACCCCACACAATTATTTTCATAAAATGATGCTGAAATTGTTGTTAGTGTGGCTAAAGATTTTATTGAATTATCCCTGCTGACCGGAACATTCTGGAAAATTACTTCTCTGGTGGGTGAGGTCACAGCGGGAACACAAGCAGCTCTGTTCTCTACCTTTAAGTTGGAAATACGACAGCAATCGGCAGCACTTGTCAATAACGTTACCATCGGCGATCACAACGGCGCAGCGAACCATGATAATTTCACAATGCTACAAAGCTAATAGCAGTATCCTACTTTATTTTGGAAAATATGTGGTGCTTACCCTTTAACAAGCACATGTCATAAGCTCCAGAAAATGCAGACAGGACAGTCTTCTGCATGTATATTCAGACATGCTAAGAATAGACTGTGTGTGTGTGTGTGTGTGTGTGTGTGTGTGTGTGTGTGTGTGTGTGTGTGTGTGTGTGTGTGTGTGTGTGTGTGTGTGTGTGTGTGTGTGTGTGTGTGTGTGTGTGTGTGTGTGTGTGTGTGTGTGTGTGTGTGTTGAGTGAAGGTCCCTGTGTGTACTGAGACCCGGCAAAATGCAATGTTTAAGTCTTGTATGCACGGGTCTTTGAGCATCAAAGTTAAAACTTCCAGTCCCTGTGTGGCACTGTTCAACGGAGTGTTAATTTTGGACCTGCAATGGCACTTGGATTATCAGCACTTTGAGTGGTAATTAGTACAATGATGGAACAAAGCCCACAGTGGAGTTGTGCCTGCATTAAATAAAACCCAACTATTTTAATGGAAACTCTCTGGTCCCTGCCGAAGACTAGACGGAATGTTTATTATTTATCTTAGGGCTGAGTTCGTACGTCTGGCCTGTCTTGTTGACGTCTGTGTTTGTTGTTGCTTTTTGTTCTTGGCGTTTGTGAACAGGAAGGCAGAATAATCAAGTAAGCCAATGGAATGCACTTTTTTTTGTTTTTGTATTGTGAGGATTGAGGGGGGGTAGCACAGTAGCTAAGTTCATCCTTCCTCTACTGTAAGTAGGGCTATGTGAGCGGTGCAGAAGGACAGATGGGAGAAAATTCCACCCTTCCCTGTGAGTGGCAGACATGCGACCAAACGGACTTGCTCTCATATTTGCGTAAAAGCACTAAGATGCTGGCACATTCTATGTATTCTATGTACTTAGGTTTTCCACCAAAGTTTTTACCCCTCACACAGGACTGAAGACTTCCGAGGCTTCTGCAGACCCCTCCACTCAAGTCAACCGTGGCCAAAATCGTGTGAGTCCTGTTTGAGCGAAAAATCCCATTATGTTCTTCCCTCAGGAATGGAGGGAGGCAACGTTTTGGGAGACTGCTCATGCATTGTAAAAGCAGCTGTGATTTGGCTGACACCTACAGGGACCTAGATGTTTTTCGGACTGTTTCCCCCCCTCATGAGGCCCATGCTGGTGGATGTGGATGTGTCCGTTGATTCTTCCTTCGTAGCAGTTGGCAGTTTCGTCCAGAATTCACCCTAGTGTGTGAATCTCTTCCAGTTGCTTGAAAGTGCATCATCGCATACAGTTATGTAATTAAGCCCTTGTTGGAATGTGCACTCCTAAACGAACTGTTAGAATGTGTTGTTATCAGCCCCCTTGTCACCACTCTGTGTGGGAGACTGTGTGGGAATTGTATTCCAAGGCAAGCCTTAAACTGGATTGGATGAACATGAGGAGGAGGAGGATAATGTTCAGGCTGTACTGTGTGTGACACTGCCATGGTCAGGGGTTTTTACATAGAACAGTGGTGAGTAAAAAGGAGCCTTTTGATCCATGCGGTGCTGTGGAGTAGCATACAAATAACAAGAGTAACTGCACAACAAAGCCTCTCAAAAGTGCATGCGAGTACAGGACAATCAGATATGGATGACTCTATAACTGTCAGAATAGTCCAGAATGACTGAATTTACAGCCATAAAGTGTGAGTGCAGATTGCTGAATTCCTAAGAATGTTACACAGATATTATTGTCAGTGGCTTCCTTTTGAGGTCAGCGCCTCAAATCATTTTATCCGTGGTGTCCTATGAATTATTTATAATGTGTTTGCACAGGGCTCTCCACTCGGCTCTGGCTTCCTTTGTTAAATTCCTAATTTCACATGGGGTGCGTTTCTCAGCCTGGGACTGTGATTATAATGCCTTGTGCACAGTGGGAGTATAAAGCATTGTTGTGTCTGTCATGAGCTCTTCAGCTAAGTTATCTTCTCTTTTGGCAGAGTGTGTGCCTGCGTACATGCACATCTGTATGTGCCTGTATTTCCCAGCATTCTGCTCTGTGCGTGAGTCTACACTCAGTTAGCGGTGCAGTTGCAGTGATCCGGGTTCAAAATAACAAAGTCTCCATTAAGCCGTGCTGCCACTGCCGTTTTGCCCTTGAGGAGCTGCTTTTGATAAGCTGCCTTGCAAGACTTGCAGTTGTCTGCTTGCATTTTTCTATCCGTGGCTAGCCTTTCCACTGATATTTGTCAGCTATAACAATAGAGGCAAAAAAATTAAATTATATCAATTTCTTGGAGACACACCACACCGCAGGGTTATTTCTATAAACGTAAACAAAATCCTCATTGTATCGTGAATAACCACTTTCCTAATTTCATGCACAATTTGCATCAATTAACTGTTTTAGTCACTAGTTTGGATATATAAGACTAATTTAATTTCAAACGGGAAATGTCTAAAAAGTCAAATGAGACTTCTGAAATATTTAACCTTTTAAAGTTGCTGCCTATTGGCTAGATGTACTAGAAGAACCTGACAGATTTTGAACCTCAAATTTACAGATCTCTAGTCAACTGAAGGGGAGTATGAAACATGCAATGGAGTAGCATATGCAATTGTTCATTATCTGATTTGATTTTTGGTTATCAAATTTTTGCTCCAAAATAAGACAAGCCTATTTTAAAAATAAGCCTATTTTTTCAATCAATAAACCATCTAAAGTTTAAAAATATCCATTCTTGATGTCAGTTTCAAAGAGGTTTTACTGCACATTACATTTTTAAGAAACTTCTATGTTACCTCATTACTGGTTGATGATGACAGTAATGATATTAATAGTTTTTCGCCTCTCTATTCAACCCTTATATTACCAAAGAGTTCTTATGAAATTCATGAGCCAGCATGAAATACTCCTCGTGCCTTTTCATCCTGGAGAGCTACAGTAAGAGTGAGAGCTTTTGCAAGCCTGAGCAGTTTAGCACCTGCACGTGTGCTGGTGTTTGACTGTTTTGTAGTGCGCTAGCTCTTCCTGGGGCCGCATGTCCCTTTTGGGTCCTGGGAAATGTAGGAATGCAAGAATCTGCCCTACTGTCCTGACCTGCAGTCATCTTGACAACCCCTCGCTCCTGTTCGCATTCCTGTCTGTCAGGACCATCTGCCTCCCGAGTGTATAAGCGCTACAGCACACACATAGCCATGCACGCTTGCAATCCCTCGGTTTCACTTGGGTCTGCTAATGCCTTACAGTAGGTATAGGTTGGTGCATATCAACCAGCCTAGTCAACATGGGACCTTTTGGGAGACTAACAATTTTTTGTGCTGGTTTACAGATGTTAATCAATTCCATCAAGTTCTAACAGTAGTTTGATAGTTTCCTTTGGGGCTTGTACATCTTGCTTTGGTCCAATCCATAGATTTCTCTATGCAGAAAAAACCTCCAAATACGCTGAAATATGAAATCCTAAAAGGCGAATTGATTCAAATTAAGAGCAATATCATATAGACCCACTGCATTATGTACAGAAATGGATAGTTTGGATATTAACAGCTACTTACAGACTGGCAATTTAATCTGCACTAAGACCAGGTGAAATGAAATAAAGTAAGCTTTCATTTTTGTCATGCTTCAAATTGTCAAGTTAAAGCCTTCAAGCTTATTTTCCCCAGTGTAAGATTGGCAGGCTGTGATCCAAGAAAACGTTTCTCAGCATTTTCACTGCATGGGCAGTTCAGCTTCTATTCTTCTTATAAATGGCAAGTTTCCTTTCACTCTTCATTTCTTGTAATTACCCCTTATCTGATATAGTGGAATCCTGTCTATTTATAAATATTATAGCCCATTGTAAAGGTACACAATGCTTATATCTTATATCTGAACAATGCCATTTCTAATAGCACCTGGGTAGACTATCATGAGCCATGTTCCCATATTACCATTTGTGCATTTCTTGCACAGAACATTCAACTTGAGATCAATTGAATGTGGTTGTTGTGCTAGTATGAACTACGAACTCAAAAGGACCATACAGATGAGCAGTGCCTTTTGCAGTCTTCCTAATTTTTTGCATGTAAACATTTGGTTCATGTTGGATATTTGATCCAGAAGGATTTTTACTTTCAAATGTAAAAAGAAAATTGGAGGCCCATTTATGCTTTTCTCTGGATGCCGTATTCTCAGAATGCTCGCAGTAGCACAGCATTGGAGCACTGTTACAGGTGGACATGAATTGGACCTCTGAACGTGCTGAGGTAGCTGTGCTTGGAGTCATCACAGCCCTGTGACAGAACGGCTCCGAGACCAGTAAGAAAGTTTTTCTGAGGGGCTCTGGCCAGGTTATCAGCTCGTAGATGTCCCGTATCAGGCAATAAATCACAGCCCCTTTCTGTTTGAGGCTATCAGTCAGTACTTCTGAGCTGCAGTGAGGACTATCCAAGGTCTGACTGGCGGGTCTGGCATGGCATTTTGCTCAGTCCAGTGAGTGGCCAGCTAAGTTATGTAGGTCCATGATCACTTCTAATAAGCCGACTACTAGTTTCTCCTGTGCAGTTTTTTTTTTTTGTCCATACTGTGTATTGCAGCCTATGCTTCTATTATACTAGGCTTCACCCTGTGCAGCCTTAATGTGAACTTTGTACTGTGAACTGATTTCCTTGTCTGTTTTTCCTGTCCACCGGTTAGAACCCGCTCGCACAGTATTTGCGTTGTGTTGTGTGGTACTGTAAATGCAGCCAAATGACAGCCACTGAAATATGGTCACAGTATTGGTCCGGGGCAGTGATGCAAGCTTCTATCCATACATGTCATGTCAAACAGGAGATTATCATCAGTAAAGACTAACACACCTCAAAGGGTTGTAATCGTACAGTGTTTGTTCTGACATCATATTCCTAATCAGTATATCTGCAATTCCTCTGAGGATTTCTTAGTAAAGTCTACGCGTGGTGATGGCATTCTGCTCCACTATAATCATGTGGGAAAGATTAAGGTCACTATATACAGAGCATTACCAACTTAAATTCATTCATATTTGCACACAGTGTTTGTATGTGGTCATGTGTCCTGTGGCTTACAGACTCTTACAGTATATTTTTTCTTCTTTAAATATGGCCCATGATGGATATGATGTAGAATCTTACATCCCAGCACCTCTTATGGCTAATGTGGCATAACACATTAAGAATATACCTCAGGAGCAACAATAATCATTCTAGAACAACCGGTATGATTGCATGATTGGGCAACCAGCGGAAAAAATTGCCAAAATTAACACACGCGGAACAATTATCCTGAAGAGCAGCACGCATCATAAAATGTGAGTAAAACAACAGTTCCTTACCGCAGAATGCCAAACGATGATCCACGATAGCCCCTTTAACTTGCTAACTTAATACTGTTACTCATATAGATGGTTTGCCTGATAATAATTGGCCTACACCAAACTTTCTATATTTATGGATAACTGTGTTAGGATTGTAATTATAAAATATTTTTCAGTATATTTCAGATGACACCTACAAGTGATCACAGGGGTTTTGTATTTAAACAGCATTATTTGTCTTGAAATGGTGGCTTTAGACTAGAAATATCTAGTGTTTTCCCAAATTTGTTTTCCAACAGCAAAATCCCACTAAATCATGCATCTGTTTTTCTGTTTTAAAACAGGCTACATTGAGAGTTCTGTTTTTATTATAGTTTTGAACGTTGTCATTTATTAATGTTAACACTGAAATTGAAATTACATTCCTCATTCATAATAGCCTTACTATTCACGACACTAATAGACATTAGATCAGTGGTGTGGAAAATGCACTTGTTCCCCTTTTCATATATTGCACATACACTTTGTGCTTAATGAGGTGAAAATGATTTTTGACAGCTGAAATAAATGGTGTATAACGTCTATAAATTAGGCTACCGTTAAGGTCATGCTCTCTAAACATGACAAGATGAAGAAGAACAAGGCCAAGTATAGGCAAACATATTATTTGTATTTGTGTTGCTTTGGAGTATACCATCAATCATTGAATAATGGGAATTTCATTGCAGCTTGGTATTGTATTGATATCAAAAATGTTTTTAGGATTTCTTTTTTTTTTCTTTTACCAAACATTAATTTATTTTGAACCATTTTGGATGTTGAGTCGGTATGGTTTCTGTGTGCTTGATAAGAGGATGTGTGTTTTCCTTTTTAAGCTTGTTAAAGAACTAACGTATTTCCTGATGTTCAGATGAGCGTCATTCAATGACACATTTGTTTGTGTTAGTTTATTGCTTATTATGTGCAATAAACTACTGCTATGATATATTTGAATCATTCAGAACAGACACTGCAGGTGAGATGAAGTTAGAACAATTTAAGTTTGACATTGGTTCAGTTCAGCCGGTCATGTAATTAGGAACACCACAGAAGTACTGTAGATTCCTGTTTTCAAGTGTGTTTGTCAGCAGTGATTATCACTTACTCTGACTAATGATGCTCAAACATGCAGAGCCTTGATTCTGAGATCCCCTTAAATTACAAATAATAAACACTTTGACTTGACCCTAACTGCCAGCCTGAACTGACATAAGAGGCAGTCCTGTGAATGCTTTGCCTCTTGGCATGACACAGAACTTCAACGCAAACATGCACCAAACGCTACCTCTCTAACTGAGGTCAAGTTGGGTAGAGGTTCACTTGGAATTCCTGGTTTGTGTCCACTTTTCCAGTATGTTGCTGATGTGCTGGTCTTGGTAACAACCTGAATTAAATCTTGGTCACCAGGGAGATCGCCAGTTGCCAAGCAGCGTGAGAAAGAGTCTGGTTCTGACATGTTCAGTATTTGAGATTCTCAGGGTGAAGAGGAAATTGTTTGCTCTGTGTGACCTCAGTGCCATAGGTTGTCTCATTTAAAAACAGAAAAACAGAATCCATCTTCACTCCTCTGGTTTTGCTGAGTTGCCTGGTTAGAGTAGTCAAGCACTTGTAACTGACTTTAAGACTGCTGATATGTTGTGTGTTGTCCGCCTCAAGCTAAATTGTGACGACTTTACAGATGAACAAAAATATTATTCACAGAGTTTTTTTTCCTGTAGCTCATGGCTTTTGTGCTGATGCACTGGAATCTGGGCTGTGATGGAAAAATGTTCTGGCCTATTGAGTCTGTGCACAAAGGTAGTCTCACCCACAGTGATCTTGTCTGTGATTTTGCCATTCCTAAATTCCCCCACCATAACCCCCGCTTCAACCCAAACTGAATTTGTTGAGACTGTGCGCAATGAAATAAACAATATTAAACAATATGGCGTATTCATTGTCCCATGCTTCCCTGTGAACATCTGGTTTAGGTAATGAAGTCATACCTAACCTTTTTGATACGTTTCCCACATTCCGTACTAGCACAGATACGTAATTGGACAAAGTTTCCTTTTTGGACAGATCTCCGCCTGGCCTCTGCTGCCAGTACCTACTGACCCGGTGTGCTGTCTTTAGTTTTGTGCTTTCTGTACAGAACATGTTTGTTTTTGATGGCCCACACACCATCCATTCCTTTTTTTAATCGCACTCTCTGTCCCTGTGTATGTGCTATCCAGACACACCATGATCACAAAGGAGCACTGTAACATTATCCTTCTGCCCTTCTTTCCCTAACAGCTGTAGCCCTAACGCCCTGCTTGGATGTAGGTGCATCCGTGGCTGCTGAATAAATTATTTAAGTGCTAATTCTGCTAGGATTGTTACTGGCCTTACCTGCAGGGCATATTCATTTAACCTCACTTTGACACGCTCTTCTGTTTTATTTTTTGTTTTAGCAGGGAGACAAAAGTAATGTTAACTGTTGCATGTTTATCCCAGTTTCAGACAAAATAAATAGTTGTTTGTAGTATTTTATGCTGGCAAAATCCAGGTTGTATTTAGGCAGCTGTTTTTTTCCCCTGTGGGATCTGATGACTGTGGTGTTTGAAGGCCAGCAGGGAGGTCCCCCTCTCAGGTGGTGTATCTTTCCACGGCTGTTTGTTTAGTGTGAATCAGTAACTAGAGGAGTCTGTAAAAAAACCAGGAGATGGCATCAGGCGAGTTTACAAGTGAAACTGACAGACGTTTGACCAACCAGGACTTTTGTTGCTTCAGGATTTTTGTTGCACTGGGGAAAGAAAGTTCAGGTCTTGAGATGCCTCGCTAAGTTATTTTAACATTGCAATGATATGGAAAATGCTTTGTTACAGGAAAGGCCCTGTGTCTGGTTGCACAGTGACCATTATTGTTTTGTGCTTCTCTCTGGACTTCTATATCATAATTGACTCACGTATTGGTCCAGGTAGCTGCTCTGTGTGGTGCACCATCACAGTTACACTTTATGCCCTCAAACCAGAAAGTCTGATTTAAATTTTTAAAAATATTTTTAATAGGGCCTGGAAGAATATATATTTAGTTATATTGTCACAAAAGCTCATAATTCCTCATGACAATAGTTACCCTGCTCTAGTCCTACAGGCATACTTGCCTTCACTCTTGGGGTTATCTTGATGGATGCATATGGGTTACCCTGCTGCAGCCTATACCATGACTTTGATTAAATATCCTTGAATATCAGTTCTACCACTACCACTTTTTTTTGTGGATTGACCTAGTTTGGGCTCTCCTGCCAGGCTTTCCCATTTTTCATAGTTAACATTGGGGACCTTTCACAATGGCAGTGCAGTAATCGCCGACTGTAAAATCAGACCGCATTCCAAGCAGCGGCTCTGATCATAGTCTCTGCGCCGTCTGCTTGTGGAAGTCATGGCTGCCCCCGGATTTTGGATCGAGGCTGAGAATGCGGAGACTGCTGCCGACTCACGGGCACATGACCCCAGGAGGGGCCGCGGCCCGAGGATGGACAATCGGGGCTTTGTGTGACTCCCAGCTCTGACACGCACTGCGTCGCAGCCTCACGGACCTGCATGCTGCTGCCCTGGGACCCGATTGGCAGCCCCGGACACTGACTGGACGTGCGGTGCGCCATGGAACAGTCAGACTCTTTCAGCACTGTGAATACTGCGCTGGAGTCTTCAGCAGTGTGTACCAGTCTCTAGATCTGTGGCGATGGGGGTGTAGAGCTTCCCAGTTGCAACCTGGGTCCCTACGTCATGGTAATGGGTTTTCAGCGTGTCCCCAATGAACTTGCCACGCTAGCTACTGAAATTTAAAGCTATGGACAGGGGCCATGTTTGTGACTCACAACCAGCTCTGTGAGAAGGATAAAACTACAGGTGGTTTAAAAGAATTGTGTTTTGGAGGTGATCGGTTTGTCGGGTTGTCTTCAGTCTCCAGAGCTAGCAGCAGGGGCTATATGAGCATGCTTGTGCATAGCTTGCAAATTAGACATTCCAAATTTGGGTGGAACTGGAGATACCGCATTGATTTTTTCTGTCTCTTTTTCTTTTCTTTTTTTAAAGTTATTTTTAAAAGAATGCATGTGATTTTCACTTTGGTGCAGAAGGCGTGTTAGTCCAAAGTGGGCCATCCTCATTGTAGCTTTGGAATGAAAGTAGAAATTTAACTGTTAACCTTCAGTTTAGACACAACCTCTGTCGTGTATTTAAAAATGAGCCTAGCATGAATACTGCATGTATTGCTGGGGGAACTATGGAAATTCCATGTCACTGGCCAGAGCTATATACATTCGGCAGTCTTCAGTGCTCTTAAATTGTATACCATGCCTCTACTGTCTGGGGCTCTTTGTTTAGATGTGCTGAGGAGAGTCCATTTTGTTTTGTACTGTTATTTTGATCATCGGCCCAACTATGAAAACCAGCCTTCATGTAATTCTAAGATTTTATGAAAGAGCTTTTAGTGATTGCACATGTTGAGTTTGTTGTCCTGACAGGATGTTCTCGATGTAATAGTGCTTTTGCTTTGCCCGGATGGCCATAGCGACATGCACGGACACCACAGGACTGTACCCGAGTGTCTAGAAGTGACTCACAAACCGGATCAAAGTCATCCAAACAAATGCAAACATCTCCGAGATCCTTAACAATACGGAAACCTGCTTGGTGTCACATCTGCGTAGACAAAGATGACTCAGTATTGACCATAATTGGCAGGCATGTAGCCTACTTCCACATTGAGAAATTATGACAGATAATCTTATTGGGGCAGAGATGTCACTATACTTTTCTGTGGAGACCTGCGATTGCTCGATTTGGATGGCAAGGGATCTTGTGAATGTTGTCTTCTGCTGTGGAACTGATGGACAGAACATATTCAGTGTGGCTCAGCTAGTGGTGGTTGTACACTAAAGGGAAAATAGGAATGCGTGCATTGTTCTACAGTAGTTTTGCACATTGGCTGCCTATCAAATATGTAGAGGTTTCCACCACTGGTTCGAGCTGTACTGTATGCATGCAAACCCATGCTTAACTCTTCAAGATTAGCTGTGCTTTCAACGTTTCCTTGGAAATTAAGTGTCAACATGTGCATTTTTGTCATAGGATTGAAAGAAATTTGGAATGTACATTTCAATAACCTCCACCTTGGCCCTCATTTCAAATTAGTTTAGAATGCAAATTCCGTCAGGCCCTATGCACAGTGATTGAGTGGATGAACGCTGATGAACGCCTTGTAAGAGTCATGCCTCTGTGGCAACAGTAAGGGCCCTGCTCAGAGTCATCTGGACATCAGTCTCGTTTGGGTCTTGAGAACTGCTTCTGAATTGGAACCAGCTCCATGTTTCCAAGAACCTGAAATTCATTTTTAAAAATCCAGATTGTTCGCAAGACGAGTGAAATTCATTGAGCATTAAAAAAGTCTTTAAATAGTTTCAGTCAACTGGCAGAACCTCCTGATTGGGATTCGATACGAACCAGATTCGATAAGTGCAATTTGACTCTGAATCCAAACGATACATCCACTCTATCCGTACCATCTTGTAACCATCTCAGTATTCACATATGGACCAGTTTATAGCAGGCAAACAAGTGCTTAGTTTCTGATAGTGGAACACCTGTTCGATTATCTCCCTATTTCTAAGCCCACTTTGGAAAGCAGTTGAGCACACACCATTTATATCTTCCGATGCATTTTCCTTTATTATTTTGCCAGCAGGGAACAGTGTTTCCTGTGGAGGCAGCTTCCTGCCTCACACGAGCACCAGTTGCTTCAGTAACGTGCAGAAGAGAAAGGACAGACAGAACTATTTCCTGCAGCCAAAATCTCCTGAAATATTTACATTTCAGGCGTGCGGGGACTAACCCGGGCTGCGAGTGTCTGCTAGTCGGCAAATTTTTATCCTCAGTGATGTGGTTCCATTTTGTCTGCCCATGCTGAGTCTAGAGAGACCCCTTTCAAACCCTTCCTGAGATCCGGACCTGGGGGGCGGGACTGGGTTGGTCTTCCACTTCCTTGTGTCATGAGGTAGGTTTTAACCAGCGACATCTGCTCTTAGTGTAGCTCTGGTTACATGAAGGTGTGGCATTTACAGTCAACCTTTTAAATGAGCAAAACAACATGTTGTTCAGCTCCCATTTGCTAGCTTAGGTGTGCAGTCCTTGCATTCCACTCTTCTGGATTCCATCTTAAATATTATGTGATGAGAGTATTGGGAAGCCTAGTTCCAACATTCAAGCAGTGTACAGCTCTCTCCTGCTCTGTTATGATCTTGTGATGCAGATCTACATTAAGAAAACATTGATACTGTATGTTTTGTCTGCTTTATGCAAGCTGACCTCTTTTGCATAAGTAAATTGCCTTGATTGTTAGCTTTTTTTAGTATTTGGGAAGCATTGAGATTAAAGAAGTAAATGGTAATGTCACTGCTTCAAAGGCTTAAGTTTAAATGAAACCTTTATCATGTCTTCGTAAGATGAATTGAGTCAGGCATCGTTTTAGCAGTAGGTCGTCTCTGACTCAGACTGGTCACTTGTGCTTTTGCCAACTCCTTTCTTGCAGGAATTCTGTGACCTGTTGTGCTTCTTACCCTGTTTCATCCAATAATGGCTGTGGTGTAAAACCTCAATTTAAAAAAATGTTGTTCAGTGCATGCACGTGTGCATCTTGCGTAGACTAAAAACCGACATTTACTTGAGGTTTGCTAATCCTCTTTCAGGATTTGTTGCGTTTGGATCTCTTGAGTCTGCAGGAACGGTCATTGCTGAGAGGGGGAAGGTATATGGCCAGCTGGCATACTGTAGTTCGCTGTCCTGATATAATCATTGCACTATGACAACATAAGAAAAGGAGTTGAGGGGTGCAGACCTCGAGGAAAGACTCCAAGCTGGAGACCAGTTGTCGCCAAGCTGGAAACCAATGTCAGTCCCTGCATGCAGTCCTTTGTTTCATTCCGCAACCTGTTTTCTTTTCTCATGGCAAGCCTAAGCCCTGGATCATTTTCTTGGGTGTTGGGGCCATGGGGCAGGCAGGACAGGGGTGCCCATTGTGGCCCGTATTCAGCAAGAGCCTGAGCTGTTCCGCCCAGACCGCCTCCATTAAGCTTTAATTTCTTTTGATGTCACGGGCAAAGAGGGGGAAATGGGAGAGCAAAGAAACCAGAGTGGGAGCTGCAACAGTCCACTGAGCGCATGAATTAACCTCAGGCCCCTTCCTTGAGCCCCAGAATGCAATAACAAGCACTGGTGCGCAGCGGACGTCTCTCGGACGCTGATCTACATGTTCCCAGACAGCCTGGGTTATGAATGCTGCAGTATTAAAGTTATCAACAAATGTCTGTGTGTTAAATATGTGGCTGTGGTTCACTTATGGCTCATTGTATAACATCAAGCCATAAGCAAAGGTTCACAAAGGACTGCACTCTTTTTGAAAACGTTTTTGAGCAAGACGTGGTTTGACGTCAAAACATCACATTCACCTGTGCATTTATCTGAGCCCAGTGTGATCCGAGGTCTCTTATTTTGGGCTAGTCCCGGTGAAGTTGTCCAGGTAAGGAGTCTCATCCAACCGATCTGTCCTGGTGGTAGAGCACCTATTGGATACTCCTTTTTTTGGTGACTTGCAGTGCATTGGGTGTTTTTACATCCCTGCACGTTTTGTTTTAAATGAGATCTCCGTCCGGTAATGGCCCCAGCACGTCACAACTGCAACTGCAGAGGAGTTTGAGGAGCAAAACACACTTGCAGTCTAATTTTGTGGTGCCAGTAGAGACCTCAGTTGTGTACTGCATTGTGAGTGGATTGGTTGTGAAATACTTGTCAGCCAGCCTATTGTGGTCTTCTCTTAATTTTATCATCTCAGATCAATACTCAATTACACCCACTGTAAACGTTTTAAACTATGTTACCGTATCTTTATGGCTATTGAGGTACAGGAACTCGACTCAAACCCCGGCTTGTAAAATATCAACTAAGTTCCTTCCAGGCAATGTGTATTTATGATCTATGCAAAAAGTGTTCCATCTTAAATGTGGCCTGTCATTTTGAAAGGTTTCACATGAACAGCTTGGAATCTTGTCAAAGAACAGTTGTAGAAACTTGCTATTATATCTCTCTATTCAGTATGTAGCCAATATGAATATTACCATAACTGGTGTTTTGAATTGTAGTTAAAGCATGACATGGTATTTTATGTTAATCAGACATGCAAAGAAAAGAAAGTTAAATGAAATTTGCCTGTTGTATAGGTATTTGTATTTACTGGCTTCAGCAGCTAGTACATTTTCATTTCCCAGTAGAAAAGTGGTTTTCAATGGTTTTCTGAATATCCTTCTTTCCACCATCCCGCAGTGCCAAGGTTATTTTGCTTTGTTTCTGACCTCCAAACACAATTCCAGTTTGCTGGAACTGAGTTCAAATATTGTCCTACCCTAGCCCCTAAAAATGTATAAAATATATTGATGTTAAAACAAAACAGCCATAGGAAGGCCAACTTCTCAATTGTTGACTGTGGGTATAACATTGCCCAGTCCATATTTCACACTTGTATCTTTGCATGCTTGTGCTTCACAAATGGTACTTGCATTGATTTTGCTGCAAGCAACTCAGTCCCCTCGTGTGTAATCTTCTGACTGAAATCAGTATATTTACCTTTTCCCTGAAAAACCGTTGGCAACTGAAAGTAAACGGGCAAATGAACATTGAGCTTGACTTCCACATTTGTTTGTCGTCATCAATTCCAGAGTGCTGAGCCCTGCATGATATAGGATATCCATTACAAATCAATTTTGTGAATTGACTGATGCTTTTATTCAGTACACCCGAATGTATACAGCCATAATGAAGGAAAATCAATACAGCAAATGGTTTAATGCATTCAACCAGGAAGTGTCCACTAAACATTTGTTAAAGGAAGTGGCAATGGTTTAAAGATAGCTGGGTCAAATCGCCACTCAATAAGGTGACAGTGATACCACTAAAAGGCAGTGCTGCCGGTGGCGTTCTTGGGACAAGACAGGAGATGAGACTTTGTGGCTTACTGGTGGTGGGAGGAAGCACAGCCTCCTTGCCAAGTTTGTCCAGAATGCCCATGCAGCTGTGGGGATGGATTGATGGGGAGGGAAGAAGAGCGAATGCAGTATCAGCATTGCGGGCAGTTTGCTGGCCTTGGTGTGACTTTGAGCCCTCCCCAGTCGCTGCGGTGGTCCGCAGGCGGTTTCATGCTGGATTGGGCTTCTGGACAGCTGTAGGCTCTCTGATCCGCTCCCACAGACCGCCTCGAGTCCGAGAGGCTTGAGTGGATTCAGCCATTGCACTGCAAGCGTAAGGGACTGTAGCTCTATTTTGACTTGAGCTCTGGCAATTTACATTCCTAATTCTGAAACCCAGCTAAACGGTAAAATGATGTTTATGACGAATGCAGAGGGCAGTAAGCGGATTACACAGTCTATTGTGCGAAACCGCAGTGTTGAAGTGTTTCAGTGTGGCAATGACAATGGAAAGGACACTTTCAGAGAGGTCCTGCAAAATTGAGCTATTCCAGTACAGACACACAGGGCACTAAAACTAGATGAGTTCAAGCAGCTTTCATTATGTCTGTGGATGGAGCTCAGAGCAAAGAACCGTTATGTCTTGATTTGCCACAATTTTAGATTTGGAATCACACAATTAACATGTGGTTACAGTGCACATTCTCAGATTAGATTTTTTTTTTATTTTTTTTATACATTTTGATTTCACCATGTTGAACTATGCGCCCAACAAAGGGCACTGTTTTTGTTGGTTCCTTTAGTTTCAGGCCCGAAAGTATGACCACTTTGTCCTGTTCATGACAAGAGAACATGATCTGACTGCATATAGGCATTCTCAGTTTTCATCGTCAATACATCCACAAGCGTCAGCAAAATTGGAAATAGAAACAGCTGTACTATTTTAAAAACAAGAATGGGGTTGAAAATATCTTGTTTCCTGATTTGATTTCGCTCTCGTGTTCTGAGTTGATGCCTGAAAGCCCTGTCCCAGGACATAAAGTGCACAATGGTCAGTATGACCCGCATAGAGAGAAGCCAGTCATGGTGTTTTGTATAAGAGGAACGATAAACAATGGCCAGAATAACACAAAGAGTTGTTGAAAGATTCAACATGGTTTGCAAAACGAGAAGTTGTACAGATGGTTAACCAAAACAATAATGCTCATAGAGTACTTTTGATGTTACGGGTAAAGAGAGTGCTGTCACTCAGGTCTGCTCAAGGTCATGACTTCTTGGTTAATTTAGTCTAAGCCATTTGTTTTGGGTTGTTTTTTTGTTTGTCATTATCAGGTGTGAATAGTATAGCATTCAGAGAGTATCTAAGGAGTCATTCTGTTCCTGGATTTGATCGCTGTAATTGTTAGAGAGTGCAGAACCACTCAGCATTGCGACACAGTGAATGACAGTGCAGATTCCTGTCCTGTATGGTCCGGCTACAGCAATCTGAGGCCCATTGTGTTCGGCATACTGTGGAAGTCAGTGCACAACACATGCACAAAGAGAGCTCCTTTCTCCCCTGGCTTTTCTGTCTGGCCCTCCATTGAGGTTCAACACAGTCCGTTTACAGTGCTGCTGGCATTGCAATTAGCTGGGCCTCTAGAGGCCATGCTCTGGTGGTAACATGCATCATCAGATGATGATGCAAATGTGGTGTTCTCTTTCCCTTTCAGTCTGTCCCTTGGCCATGCACTCATAACACTTGCATGATGGCGCACATAAAAAGAATGACTCTCAATGGTACATGTATGATGTGACGACTCATAATTGCTTGTTTTACCAGAAAATGTGAAAACATGAAGCAGTGACATTAAGTGAATAATACAGTAGGCTCCAGAATTATTGGCACCCCTGACTGGCAATGCAAACTAATTAAAAAAAATAAAGAAATAAAAAATGAAACAATGACATTACTGACCATACTTACCAATGTGTGAAAAATATTGTACTTCATATTTCAATGAAATCAACTGCTTATCAACTGTTCTCTTCAGTTCAGCTCACAGGGTTTCGATTGGATTAAGGTCCGGTATCCTGAGATGATCACTGCAGAACATAGATTTTTTTTGTCATGGAACCATTTCTTTGTGAATTATGAGGTATGCTTTGGGTCATTGTCTTTCTGGAAAGTCTACCTACAGCCAAGTCTCAGCCTTGTGATAGTGGCAACTAGATTTGCTGCTGAAATTGCCTGATACTCGGTGGTATCCACTATACCATTGGACCCTTGGATTTCTGGAATTAAAATGACCCCAAAACATCACTGGCCTACCACTGTATTTCACCGTGGGTATGCGGTGCCTCTCCGTTTTTGCATCTGTTGAACATTGGCCAGATTGGTCTCATTTGTACACATCTGTACATTCAATCATAATTTAAATGACCAAACGAGACCAACATTGAATGAGTATTTCCTCTTATTGTAGTTTCATCTGAGCATTCCAGAAAGTGTTGTCATAGAGGAAGTTTAATATGTTGCTTCCACCACTCAAGTCAAATTGTGCCATCCAGCTCAGAAATGGATGTGCGTCCCTAGGAAATAGTCAGATGTCCTTTAACATGTACTGACTGAGAACTGCTGCCTGAAAATGTAACCTTCCTTTCAGTAAATCTGCATAGCATTCTTTCTGCGCACTGCTGCTTTTCCTGTATTAGATCTTTGTTGGCAGAGTTGTGTACATGCGCAAGTGTGTTTGTCTGAGTACTCGTACTGGTAGTGACATACACCTTGGCGTTTACGCACCCGTTGCCGATTTGTCTGTAGCCGTCTTTGGTATGTCTGGGTCCACACACGCACACACACACACGCGCACACACACACGCACACGCACACACACACACACACGCACAGACACACACACACACAGACACACATGCAAACAGACGCCCACACAGACCCCTCTGGATTGGGGGAGGGGAAGAGGGAGGGAGAGGAGTGGAGGGAGAGGAGTGGAGGGAGAGGAGTGGAGGGAGAGGAGTGGAGGGAGTGTGTAGACCAGAGCAGGCAGCCAGACGTTTTAATTACTGAGTTCAGAGGCTGACCAGACTGACAACCGACAACAACAGGAAGGTATTTATCTCAGAAGCAGAACCATGGATATAGAGCAAAGATCCCAAATTCCTTTACATTATGTACTCTTTTTGTGGTGTGTACATTTTATATCCATTGGTTGGTCCCCTTTTTTCAACGCCAATAGGTGGTGACACAGAGATGATCTGGGTTTTACAGCCTTTTTAATGTGTCCAACAGCCAAACTTCAACATGCTTTGTAGATCTAAATATGGGATTACTGCATTGAGTATAATGCACTTGTGTAATGCTGAAATGGCTGAATCTAATGAGACAGTTGCAGTGCTTATCCACTATGTTTCTGACAGCGTTTGGAGCAGCTGTGTGTTTTCTGGCCTGAGACAAACTGGGTTGCGACAAAGCATTTCCTCTTATTGTAGTTTTATCTGAGCATTCCAGAAAGTTGTTATGAAGGAAGTTTCCTATCTTGCTTCTATGCAAGTTAAATTGTGCCATCCAGTGTTAGACTTTGAAAAGGGATGTAAGAGACGTTAATATTATTAGAAATTAAATGAGCTGCTCATTTTAAGCTATTAGTCATTTATTAAAATCCCTGGACTCTTCTCTATCTTTCCATTTGCCTTGCCCTTCATTTCCTTAAAACTGGATGAAATACAGTGTTTGCAACTTACACTGCCGAGATAAACACCTGTTCATCTGCTCTGTACATTTAGTTGTTAGCGTTTGCACAGTAGATTCATCATGTACAACCTTCCATTAAGTTTTTTCCGAAACTAGTCTTTCACTCATATGAGCCTAAGCTAGTGTCTGGCATTTAGAAACCGTTGCAGACATACAGTGTTAAAATATTTTCATCCCCTGAGTATCTCCATGGTGATGCCCTGTTGGAGCCTTGGATGATGACTGAGGATGGGCAGACAAGCACACTGTTCGGTTTGTAGGCAGCAGAATCAGTCTCCTCCTCCTTCAGTCGCTTTCTGACAGATGGGCAGTTGGGGTGGGGGTGGGGGGGGTTTCGGGGCTTTGCCTGTCTGTCTTAATCAATCTGCTCAAATTAACATGCACCCAAAAGCCCCTTTCTCTTTGCCTTCCACACAGCCTCAAATTCACCATGTTCCATGTGATATACACCCACTTACTCCATACAACATTACATTACATCATGCATTTGGCAGACGCTCTTATCCAGTGCGACGTGCAATAAAGTGCAAAACCATAACCAGGGACAAGTATGCTGAAACTCTAGAAGGAAGTACAGTTTTAAATGCTAAAAGTGACCACATAGATATAAACTTGAACCCTTGTATATTAATCGGATAACAAACTGACCAAGAAAGAGCAATAAAAAGCAATAAAGGTTTTAGCAACTATAACACCACTAGTATATACTCACATCTCAGGCAACTCTGTTGCAGATAAATTTCTAAGAAATAAAATCTTACCTAACAATCTAAAGCATTGTTTCTAATCCTGATGGACCAGAAGTCCTGCATTGTTATCTCCAGTTTCCTGACTCCAGGTTTTATTTTTTTTTATGTTTGTTGTGTTTAGAATTTTTAGCAGAATGGAATAAAGGCTTTTAACTTCAACAGGGTATCTCGGACATCCTTTTTGGTATTATAACCTGTAAACTTATGCTAGTTGGGGAACCCTCAGAGATGAGGGTCGACACCACACCATCATTCTCTATGACTGACTCAAATGTATGGGACTAGCGGAAATGTTTTTGAATGTTTTATAGTTTTTACATTTTAGCACATAAAATGTTCTTCTATGGGCACTGTTGTTTGATCCGGACACTGTGCTGATCCCTGCGCAGTAGAAAACCTGCCGTGGACGGAACTGGGGCCCAGAGCATAAAGCCTGTGTACATATCCCTCACTCTGGCTGAATAGCTCTTGATAAAACGGTAATGAGAAGCTCGGCTGGCTAAGAGAGCGGAACAATCGGGGGGCAGAGGCCAGCAGCATGACGTAATGGCTGGACAACGGGCCCTCGTTGGTAACCTTTGTCTTGCTTCCCAGATGCATGAATAACCGTCCCTCCCTGGTTTCTCAGTCTCTCGCCCTCTCACCCTGCATCAATCTCTCCATCCCCCTGGGCTCCGACTCATCTTTCTCTTTCTCTTTCTCTTATCTCCTCTGGTATATTCTTCCATATACCGTCACTTAAACATTTTCTTTCATTCCTTTCCTCGTTTTTTGACTGTTTTCCCGTTCCCTCCAACATCCTCCTTTCCTTACCTATTTGTATCTCCCATCCTCTCCCTTCATGGTTGCCACACTTTCCACACTGTCATCTCCGCTGACCTTCACCCCCATTATTGTTCCACCTCTTCTATTCTTCTCTCGCTCTCTGTCTCCCTCTCTCTCCCTCTCCCAGTCCCCTTTTTGACTGACAGTTCTGTATGGGGCAGGGGGCTTAAAGGCTTTGTTCATATGCCAAAGAAAAGTAAGGGGTAAAGAACAGCAGAGGAGGCAGGTCTTTTCCAGGGGGTTCTATTCAGGGCTGCAGCCTTTGGTTACACTGCGGTGATGGGGGTGCAGGACTGTGGTAGGTACGCTGGGATGTGGGGTGTTGTGTTCCACATCCCACGGGGAAAGCAGTGTGGGTATTGCAGTCCAAATCATTCGGTTGCCATTAAACTGCTAAATCCAGCTATGCTGGTGAGACTGAGCAATCAATACGCACAATCCTTTACTTCCTGTGCAGAATAGAGACCAGACATGAGTGTCCACTGGAGGGTCACACAGCAAGCTGCAGGTGTTCTTGGTACCCCTGAGTCCCTGTGTCACACTCTTCAGTCCTCATGCCTACCCTTCAGCCTGTCCTCTCTGTGCAGTCGTCTCCTTTGACACGTTCCAGCATGTGCATTCTGCACTGATTCTGTGGAGGAGCTCCAATCCAGTCGTTCTCCACAGCCATCAGGAGTATGGCCTGCATTGATTGGTTAAACAAAATTCAGATTGCATATTCTCGTTTCATCCTTGGTTTTTGTTTTTTTTTGTTGTTTTTTTACAACCAGATTTGGCGGGCTTTTCTATCTTTGTGCGACCCTGAAATCACAAAAGCATGGGTTCCCGTGCAGACAGAAGACCCCCCCCTCCCCCCTCCCCCATCCTTGACCCCTCCTCTCCTTATTGTGAAACGGTCAGAAGAGCGTTTGAAGTGGAAAAGAGCGGGACTCAGAGCAGCGGACTGCTGCAGGGAGCTATAGTCCTGCGAGGGAGATGGGTGACTGGGGTAGGACAATGGCGGTTCCACCCACACGAGGGGAGAAGAGGGATGGAGGGAGCGTGTGAGAGAGAGGATTAAAGCTGCCCCCCCTCATCTCATTGGCCAACAGTGAGAAATGTTTTTTTTTTTTCATTGATCTGGCAGTGCAGCAGTAAGCAGCAAGGCAGGGCCCATCAAGGCAGCTCAATTGCACTTGTTAACTGCGGAAACTCTAGGCTAAAATGCACCTAATGCATCGGTACGCAAGTTGAGTGCTACACTGGGGGTGGGGCAAGGCAGTGGGGGTGGACTGGCCACTAAACTGTGGGGTGCTCCTCAGTTCTCCCACAGCTCAAAAAAAGAAAAAAAAAAGCGGCAGACATAAGATTGCGTCCTCCACTGCATTGTAAACCCAGTTGTGTTTTTCCAAAATGGCTGTAACTAGGCTTGTCAGGGCTAACGTCACACACGTGCACGCATCAGTGATATCATGTGATGCTGAACTGAATAGCAGTCATGCACGGTTGCGTACTTTGCAAAATAGCTCTCGATGAGCGGGTCACATCAGTAGTAGGCAGGCAGCGGTAATGTGGGCTGGCTGGGTAATGACTTGTTTGGAGTGTGGCTTTGAGATAAACAAGGTCACTTGACTGGAACACTGAGTCCTCTGTCTCTCCCCCTGGCTTTGCCCATGCCTGCCACTCCCCAACACTCTTCCTTCAAGTCTTTTATATTTTACACGAGCCTCTTCTTTCTCTACCTCTTTCTCATCTGTTTCATTCGCCTTGTCCAATTACCAGAATTCTCTGCTTTTAATTAACGTGTGTCTTTGTCCCCTTCCATGACCTTGATGAGGACCTCCACTTTGAAACTCACGGTAGCCTTGTTTTGTCCCCATGTGAAATTGCTTGTATGTTGGCTTTAACAAGCTCTGGATCAGCCCCAGGGCTTAATGAGTCTGTGTCTTTCCTCTCTCTTGCTTTTCAATCCCCCAGAAATAATATGGTGCTGTTAGTTTAAAAGCCAGGGATCAGAAAGTTGATTCAAGCATTGCTAGTCTCATTCGCATCAGATTTATTGGGATGCTAAATGCTATCCCCTATTTTGTAATATTATACTGCAACATTATAATTTTCGTTATAATATGCTACAATTTTGCCACAATCTAAATTAATGGATAGATTTTTTCAGTAATGAGGTAACATATTTCCTCGCTTGTTTATAATTTGTCATGTTTTGGGATGTCATCGATTAACCTGTTTACAGGACTTTCAAAATGATTGAGTCTAAGCAGGTATGACAATTTAAATCCAATTGTTGAATTGCATGGTTGTTAATGAGTAAATGCTGATGCGAAATTGCTTAAACATGCATCTTTATTGGATACAGAGGAATGCATTAGCAGAAACTCATAGCAGAGAGCTGCACTTGTATTCATATAAACTATTAAAAGCTTGCTAGGTTAGTTTAACTCAAGCTTGTAGAAATTCTAGACCATTTGACTTCTGAAAGGCATTGCTGTTTCAACTATTATTGTCATGGTGTCACTTTAGACACCATGTTTATAGATTATAGATTATAATCTAACAAATGAACAGTGCAGGAGCTATTAAACCGCACAGGATTAGCCTCCTGTGCCAGTTTTGAGGTCTCCCCTGTAGACATGGCAAAACTAGCACAGTTCAAAGGTAATTTCCCCCATGTCCTGCCCAAATCATTGGCAGATCATTTGAATATTTTGGTATGTCTTATTGAAAAAATAACTGGAAAAAAGTGTCATCTTAAAGAGAATCTGTTCCCAACATAATTTTGCACAATGTAGCTTTAACTGGTTATGTATATGTACTGTAGCTTTTAACTGGTTAATCATTCAGCAATGTTTCAAATGTGCTGAAAGATTCTTTTTTTTTGTTATGGCATATTCCAGGCTAAAATGTTTCTGTAGCTGCAGTCGCAGGTGAACTTTGGTTTCTGCGGGGGTGTTACCCCGTATAGCTCTATTCGGCTGCAGTTATTTCCCTGTAAGGCAGGTCAATATGTTAAGGGGTACGAAATAACTGACATGTTGGGTTGTCTAGTTTGTGAAATATATACACAAATACAACCACTATTATATTTAACATGCTCGTATTTCACAATTTAAAAAATGTGAATACTTCGTAGGTGGAATTATGTATACTATTTCATGTAATGTGAAACTGCAAAGCAGGAGATGAATGGACAGTGCTTGGGAGTTATAATAAAAGAACCGTAAAACTGCCTGTTGTAACACCCAACACAAATAAGGGGGGTGTGTTTAGTGCCCCTGAGGCACGTGCCATTTTCATGAACACCTTCATTATCTGCTCCACTTTCACACTCCTCCTTTATTTTTACAGCCATTTCCACACACCCCACACACCCCACACCCCACACACCGCACACTGCACACCACTGCTGATACTGCCAGCAATGTAATTCATTCCTTTAAGTCCCACTAGAATGGGGGAGTTAGTGTGGAGCCTCTCAATGAGTTCCTTTCTGAGGGTTTAAGCGGGGGGGCTGGGTTGGAGTGCATATTTCCGTGTTGTGTGCTGTACAGTCCATAGTGATGCCATAGTGATTCCTGGTGAGTCACAGTCCATGTCTTGGTTAACGGCTGCACAAAAACAAAGAAAAAAAAATGAAAACCCAGGCCTCCAAAATGGCAAGTCCCCCTATACAGAGCTCCCTCTGCCAGTCTGCTGAACTGTCATCTACACAGTATGTAAACCAGCGGCCCCTTAACAGGACAGGCGGACATTTTTTTGTGTGCTAGAGATAAGATTCCCAGAGCACATGTACATTACACATTTCACTCCTCTTGTATAATGACATGATTTACACACTACAGAGGACATTTTGCACTGTGCGCATTCGAAGCAGTGTGGGTTTTTATAAATGTCCTCTGTGAGCTAACATGAGGCTCCCTGCAGGAGACAAAGGAACACATTTGTAATTGTTTGTCATGGCTTGGCTGCCTTCTCTTTCCTGTACAGCAGCCATTTGCATCTTGTATCTGCTTTGTGAAGTGATTCCTGATGCAGGTTAGGGATATATTAAGCGTCATGCCTTTTCTTATGTATTAGACTAGAGCAACCTTCAGAGACCCTAGCTTCAACCTAGGCCACTGGTGCTAGGGTGCTGAAGAGTTCTTCAGCACACAGAATCACTCTCTGTGCCTCTCTACTGTAAGCTGTTATTTTGTGCTTATTTACCCAATCCATGCTGTTGGTGATGATTCTTTGTCGGGGTACAGCACTAAGAGTTAGCCTATAAGATGGTGAAATTAAAGTTGGCATGGGTTCTGTTTTATCATCCATTTTACAGTGGAAGGAGTTCTTTACATGGGCTTCCTTATACTAATGGGGGTAAATCATGGATCAGAAGTAGCATTGCAGCAGAGGATGTTCCAAGCTTACAACATACTCCAGAGCTTACAAATTAATGTCGTGTAAGTACATTCATTACTGTAAGTAGGCTTTAAAGTTGCTGTTTCCCTTTTTTATTGATGTCACTGTGCCCCTGGCAGGAATGCTGATTCACACAATCTGGATAATCTGTCATGAAAAAATTGAATTGTGGATTTACCTCTGTCAGACTTTAGGTCACATCTATCCCCCGGCCTTTCCTCTCTCTGTGAACCATAAACGCGAGCATGCGTGAGATCTTGGCGTCCTTCAGATGTTGAGTGGAAGGTGAATCTCCAGGGGATGAGCTGAATCCTGTTCCCTGACAGAAAGCGCATCTGGTCCCACCATTATGTTACCGCTGATCTGCCAAGTAAATATTATTCTGGACATCTCATGATCACCGACTTTTTCTCTTCACTCCTGCAAAAGAGTCCCAGTGTGCCCAGTCACAGGAATCTGTTTATGTGTGCTTGTCTTTCTGTCTTGTAGGGGTGTTGGATCTACCTCAGAGGTGGAACTAGGGATTTTGATATTGTGGCACCAGTTGATTAACATTAACATTAATTACATTATTTCAGTTTGAACTACCAATACCTTTGGAGTGAGTTTGTTGAGAACCAGCCATTAAAAGGCGATGCAATTCCTGACACAAATAAATGTTTTATTCACAATGACATAAGATTAAGATAAAATAAATACTTAATAATAGGCAAAGGTGCATGCTGAAGTTGAGTGAGTCACCGCTTGATCCGTTTTGCATGGCTCCTCTCCAGCTTAGGCCTGCTGATTTAGTTTTCTTGCCAAAATTAACATCTTAAATCTTCCTTTGCTTGCAATGGAGTCAAGTGTTTTGTCTTATGGCAAAGGCAAGTCCCGGCCTTCTAGATGGTCTCTAAATGAAAGTCTGTGAGAGGGAGAGGGAGAGGAAGAGGAGGGTAAACGTTGTTCGTGTGCTTCAGTCTGAAGGCGTCTGTAAATGTGTGCGACGTCGGCAAAATAAAGACGGTGTATCATGGGATTCTGGAGTCCTTTCAATTCAAAGCACCATATTTTGCCCCAACAGGTGATGCCACACATTAAAGTTGACTGGAATTCAAAGGCCTCTTCTGGCTACCTGATTCTTTGTCATAGGATAGCTTTCCTGGGTGTCTAACCACTTTACAGTGGGGACAACATGAGCCTGGGGATAACATAAGCAATATTTTTACACTTTGTGGTTCCTGCTGACTGAATTCATTCAGACAGTGGAACAAGGAAAATTTGCATCCCTGCGAAAATAAGCAAAGAGAATCTGGAGTGTCTGAGTGGAGGGCAGAGACACTGGGGACGTTTGGTCTGGCGTTATCTAGTTGTGGATGGGTGCGCTGTACAGTAGATCCCATTGCCGTTGATCTTTGTCATTGCAGTGGTTGTGCGACGGTCATTCACAGGGAAGTTGGCTAGGGATCATAACAGCTCTTAGGTCTGGCTGGGGGGAGAACCTCTTCCTGTGGAAAGATGGAGAAAAGGGAGCTAGGGAGCTCATAACTCTAACCCCCAGCCCACAACCACCACCACCACCAACCCCAACAAGTGAATAGGAGCCTTTGTAAGCGCCCATAATGGTCCGTTTGGCGGGTTGAGTGCGTTGCGGTCGGTCTGGCCTTGGTGAAGCTTGGAGGGAGGCGTGGAGGAGGACGGACGTGCAAAAATGAAAAACATGGAAAGCATGAACGCAAGGTCCTTTGTTAATCGAAACTAGAGCAACAGGAGGAGGGACAGATATGCAGAGGTTGGTTTTCACAACATCGCTCCCTTCTCTGGGCTGTTAGTGGACTCGAGGGGCTCGAGGGGGCTTAAAATTGTGCCGCAGGATGCTGACACTGAGATGCAGTGCAATGGTGCTGCGCTGAAGCGCATGTTGGTAATAAGTATTGAGCCAAACTGGGGTGCTTCTACACTGCTGCAACTCATCTGTATGTGCTTCTATCTCCACAATGAAGGGAAATAGGCCTCTCCCTGTTTGTGTAAGAAGTATCCATTCTGGCTCTACTTGGACGCGTTTAAAATCCAGCGCTCCAGGCGTGGTTGTGCTCTTGCATTAATGTCAGTTTGTGTTCTTTGGCCATTTCCCAGAATTTTAGCAAACATCCTCTGGAACCTGCTATAAGAGGACAGCTCCTCAAAACAGCACCACACAAACTGTTATGACAGAGCACGTTTCCCCTTGTTCGCCTCCCGTCTGCGACGGGGTGAGCCGCAGGGGTGCTGGGATCGGGTGTCCCATCCCCGATATCCGATACCGCTCACCTGGTATAAGGAGAAGCCTCTGCCAGCTGGACCATCAAAGCACAGGGATAGACTGTAGAAATTTCACTAAGTGCAGCTTTGACCGTGGAGCTGTGACTCAGTGGAGTGCATTTCATAAACCTGTACATTTGTTTGAAAGCTGACAGTTGAGCCAAAACTTTAAAAAGAACTTTGGAAGAAGCCAACAGAACATTGACTTGATTTTGAGATCAACTGCATGATATTACCAGCCAATTAACCCTTAAATGTTGGCTCTTCTTCAAATGCCTTGTAATGTCAGGTTAAATTAAATTTTTGTTATGGCGCCACATCCACTGAGATCCTTGTCTGTGATCTGATCCACAGATTCCTTGCCAATGTTTAGATTGGGGTTATTTTGAGTACTTCCATTTGTGTTGTAGCAATGCGAATATCCAAACACGTGTTTTCATTTTGTTTTTGTGTGATTAAATGTTTTAGCAGGCATATAGTGTGAATGTATTGCATGCATCCGCTTATGGACTGAGGTTAAGGCGCATGGAGAGGAATGTAATGAATGTAGCCCTTGAACAACTGAGCTTTTGAAAAAGAGGGCCTAACTTGGCAGTCTCTCTTCGCTCTCATATCTGTGGCATTTTTTGTTGTTACCAGGACTGGACACGGAGCAATTGACGGAAAAGCATGTCAGTGGTGTTTTGCAATAGTTTCAACATACAGCTGTTTCTCACGGATGAAGTTGATGTCCTCTTTTTGTCCTTACAGCCTTTTTTCCGTCTGCTGAACCTTCGCAAGCTGGGCCTGAGTGACAATGAGATCCAGAGACTGCCTCCTGAAGTGGCCAACTTCATGCAGCTGGTTGAGCTGGACATCTCTCAAAATGGTTAAGTAACCAATGCCTGTGCACATACATTCGATACTCAAAACACCTGCGTGGCTATACTGATAAATGGACGGTGTTAAAATAAGTGTGAAAAAGGTGAAAAGGCCATATCCTGCCCTTACTAATCAACTACTACTAATAAACTTTAGCCCTGGTCATATAATGCGAGAGCGACCTCAAAAACGTTTGGTAGTCAAGGCCATTGACAAGCCATTAACATTATTACAGCACAGTTTGCTGTTTTTAGAACCAGAAATTGTTCAGACTTGGATGTAATTAGAGCCTCTGTCAGATATCAGCTTTCTATACCTTCAGCGTATTCTATTCTGCAACTCCGCACCATTGATAAACGAATGGTCCTTTTGTGACCTTGGTTCTTTAGTGCATGTCTGTTGATACACCAATGTCTCTGGTCCACTCACTGAGACTTTTGGTCCAGTTGTAGCTTATGTGATTCATTTTGTGTATTCCAGTCATGGAAATGACAGTTTGTGAATGAGACTATTTCATAATCATTAGTATTGCTTTTAAGCACTGTCAGGGTACTAATTGCTAGATCTGGGATGAGAAGTGCGCATGATACTAAATGATGAACTGTGACATATTGACCTTAGACACCGATATCATAGGTTTGGAGGGTCCAGATGGATTGACCCTGTGGTCACTTGAAGGGGTTGCACCTTTTTTCGGGTCAGCAGTTCTGCGGGAGAGTTTAATGAATGCAGCAGATTCCAAGCAGGTCCTTGGAGTGATTCCTTTCCTCTTTTTTGGCTGGCCATCTGGTAGTTATTATGAAGGAGCCTGAAAATGTGTGCTCTGTTGAAAATGACAAACTCCCTTTCTTTTCTCTGCCTCTGTTCTAAACCTGCTGACCGTGCGCTTTCTCTGACCGTCTCTCCTACAGACATTCCTGAGATCCCCGAGAGCATTAAGTTTTGCAAAGCGCTGGAAATCGCAGACTTCAGTGGAAACCCACTCTGCAGGTCAGTTGCTTGCTGGAGGTCCTTGAGCTTGGTTTGGCTTGGTTTGCTGTTGTACCCTGTCTCAACAGAAACAACACGGGTCTCCAAAGTCAGTTGCTGGCAGAGTGTACATGGCTTCACAATGAAGCCCTTATCCAGTACAAGAGAGTCACAGCAAGATGACTACCTTTTGACTTGATTTGATTATGCACAAGATGGACACGTCAGAGGGAGGGGAGGAAAATCTGGTTGGCAAATATGCTCGTTTGTCCTTGTTTTTGACCTAGATATGACCGTTTAAAAGGGCATAGTATGGGTAAATGCCACATATGTTTCCTCTATGTAGGTTACTGTATGGTTACATTCTATTCAGATTGTCTGTTTAGCACAACAGTGTGTTTAGTAATCATTTACAAGATCCTGTTTGTGACTAGTGTATTATTATATGCTGTTCTGGTTTCCTTCGCAATGTCCACTGTAGGATTCTTTAAATAACAATTTCTCAATAACACTCAGCAACAGGGAACACTCACCATTACTCAAACGTACTGGTCCCTCACTTCAGTTCATCACTTGAATCCAGTCACCTGCAACAGGTGCAGAAAGGCAGTTAAGCTGGAACCAGACATTATTAGCCTTCCCATTCATCAACTGCTCAATTCACCCCAATGTGCACAATTAAAACTCCTACAAGGGCTCAATCTGTCTGTGATTTACGACCGTTGCGCTGAGTGGGTTAGAGGCTTTCCCAGCTTCCCACAAGAAAACACGTGGATCTTCTTGGAGCTTAACATTTTTGTTGCTAAATATATTAGCAAAAATTCCTCACGGGGTTGCTGTGACATACCTGGGAAAGAGGAAACCGAGCATTCCGGGCCTTGTGGCTATGTAAATATGCATGTTTCTGTACCGCCGCTCTAAAAACCGCACCGCTCCTGCCAAA
The DNA here is from genome assembly GCF_963514075.1 of Conger conger. Classification (NCBI taxonomy): domain Eukaryota; kingdom Metazoa; phylum Chordata; class Actinopteri; order Anguilliformes; family Congridae; genus Conger; species Conger conger. The sequence continues at coordinate 50,943,337 of NC_083763.1, read as the reverse complement.
TGAACGACGCCCCTGGCATTACTCAATAATGAGCTCCCAAACTACCCTTATTATGTCCTGAACTGAGAGTTAGGACCACTCAACCATTAAATCGAATAATAGATTGCAGAGCAGGAACGCTCGTTTGGGGAGGCGGTTGTGGTTACAGAGACTTCTAATGTACAAAGTGCTCCATGCGTACTGCACAATATCAATTTCCAAAGAGCTCTTTTACGGGGGCTGCCTCCTGGCACAGGCTTATTAAGAACTTAAGGCTTCCCTAAATAAATGTTTTTGAATGGGACCCTTTAAGGATTAATTAATTTACATCTTGACTAGGCCTGGGGTGTTAAGGGGAGAATTAATTCCTCAAGGCAACATCTTCACCATACTGAGTGGAAGATGTGCATTGCTTTCTCATGGTGTTGAATGACAGCAGGCTGTCATGTAATTTTAAAAATGTAAAAACTTTGTTAACAGTTAATATGCTTCTCTTAAAGGGAAGGAATACGTTTTTCATTTGCGCTGGTCATTGGGAGTTTGAGATTGAGCCCATGGACTAAGCCTGTGGTGTTTGCTGCTGCTAAGCAGTCTGTACTCATTGCTGATTTCAGTGCTTTTAGTTTACATCAGGTTACAAACCTTAGTTGCCGTTTATTTTTTCATAGTCAACCAAGATGTCTTGCATTTATTTGTCTAGATAGGCGTGGCATATATCGAGCTGTTCCTAGTTGTGGATCCTGTTGGTGAGTATTATTTGATAGTTCTGCTCACATTAATCCTTTTTCTTTTTATCCATTTGCTTTCATCCCAGGCTACCTGATGGTTTCACTCAGCTGCGAGGGCTTGCCCACTTGGCTCTCAATGGTGTGTCGCTGCAGACACTGCCTAACGACATTGGAAAGTGAGTACATTCCCCCATCTCCATCACACAAAGACATGCAGAGTCCAAGCAAAGCTATACACCAACATGTTTAAGGTCTGCATCCCATTAAAATACCCCCTTTTTTTTCTCCTTCCCCTGTGATGAACAGTCGAAGAGTTCATCAACAGTGTGCTGCGTTTGACCTTCTGACCGCCACTTGAATAGCCATAATGTTAGACCCTCCTTTAAATTCCCTCCATAAGGTGTTTGTAGATTATTATTGTTTGGTTAATATTGTTTATTGTTTGTCATTATTTTGGATTCACTCAGACTATACAAAGGGGTCATAGCAAGTGCAGCGACTGCATCGAGACGCAGCGATTCAGTGCAATTTGAGAGTCCCCAGCTTCCATAGGCCGAGGCTCCCACCCCATTATCTAGCTTAGAAAACATGGGAGAAAAGGGCGTTCCTCTGTTTGCTTTGACTTTCACAGCAGCTGCACTCGTGCAGCTCTAATGTCTTCTGTATGTGCTGTACTCTGTAAACACTAACCCTGCGCCACATCTCAAGAGCTGACTACACTCTTTATAATAAAGCCCAGGGCCCTCTTGCGTAAATAGGCCATATAACCTGATTTGACCGTAAATTGTGCCTACGCCAAATCCACGGCAGCATTGAGATTTATAAACTTATTGTGAAAATGTACCTTTACACCAAGCTGGAGCTCCAGACCCATCCATACAAGCTATTCCTTCTGGCTGTTCAGATGTTTTGCCATCGTGAGATTGTCTCATGACATTCTCCATCTGCCAACAGCTGTGATATCTGAAGAGTTAAACGTGTAGCCTATGAACTGGGCGATGTTAATTTATGAGTTAGGTTGTTTTAAAGCCTATGTAAATAAAATAGACAAAATTTAATTTAAATTCTTTTTAAATTTTAATAGCCTACCTAGTGTGGTTTGTATCAATCATGTTACTGCACAATAAAGGAAGCTCCTGAAACATAGGCATTTGTGTTAACAACTGAGCCGAGACATTAAAATATGTTGAAGCAAAAGCAAAAAAAAGCAAAATATGAAAAGTTACACTGGTAAAGTAAGAAATGCGTTTATCTCAAATCTCAAAGTGAGTGGACTGATAAATAGGGTCGACCACTATTATTTCTGTACCTCACATTTTATTGTAAATAAATATGTGACAAATTTCTACAAGTCCATAGCCTCTGATGAAAGTCATTGCACAATTAATTTGCAAATTAAAAACCTGTACCGGCTATTCACATTCAAAGCTGTGCTACAGCACTATTGGAAGACTTGGTGAAAGGAGCGATAGGCTACACCCTCTGTGCATTTTTAGGGACCAGACAGATTTCCTTACACATGAGGATGAGTCTATGCCATTACCCAGAGCCAACCTGTCAAAGCTTGCAAAGCAAGATATTTTGTTTTTCGTAGAATTAAATCCATGGCACTTCTATGCATGAAACCCCTGGTTTATAATTTTGCTTTGACTTTGTTGCATGTTTATTGAATTACATTTTTACATACCATTATAAGCTGTTCCTATTAATGCCATTTTTAAAGGCCATGTAGAAGGATTAAAGGACATATTGCGTGAAGTCCCTTGTGCAGGAGTTTACAAGCTCAAGGTTTTTATAGTGTCGTCATAGCGTTGCTGTTTCCAGCTACGATCTCATTGCTGCCACGGCAACCCCTCCCCTATGACCCCCCCCGCTGTACGTAGCGGAAAGCGGACTCTCGCCCCAAGGCCTCGCTCTCGCTAGAGTTCCCCCGAGAGCGGCAGACGCCCTCATCGCATTACACTCATCACACAGTCCAGTGCACCGCGCACTCCCCACAGATGCAGCCGCACCAACGCGCTCTTATTCGTGCACACTTACACGTGCACACTTACACGTGCACGCTCTTGCACTCTGGCTCTTAGCGCATCGGCTGTCAGCGCTCGTTCCGCGAGCTTCCTCCAGCATCACTCATTAATTCCTGTTCCAGCTGCAGAGAGGCCAACGCACACCACAGAACTACACCCCTTTGTCACAACCAGTGCAGACCAAGGCACCGCACTCACCAAGAGAAACATTCCTTCCATATTTCTTGATGTGTGCAAGTCACAAATCCAAAGCAGTCAGATTGCTGCTAAAAATAATTTGGGTAGACCTAAAGACCTCAGGCCCATGTTTCTCACGTTTCTCATCGGGTCATGCTCCCCAGCAAGGCTAAAACGTATTATTTGTGTTTGATTTGTCCCACAGTTTGGCGAACTTGGTAACACTGGAGCTGCGGGAGAACCTGCTCAAATCCCTGCCCACGTAAGTCTCCGCATGCCTGCTCCCTCCTCAAGCCCTCCGCATCAGTGAGTGTCAGTGGAGGCAGGTGACCATTTTCTCCTGCCACCTCACCTGCTCTCACAAGATGGCCGTACTGTATGGTTTGATTTCTGCTCAGTTGAGTGAAGCAAGCTGCAGCTATTCTTCGTTCGTAGTACATATGTTCTTTGTACTTAATACATGGTACAGATAATGTGACCTTGACTCATCTAACATCGGAGGGCAACCTGCCCTGTGTTTTCTTTTTTTAGTTTTTTTTTCTTCACCTGAAATATTTAAATCTTCGATCTGCTAGAGGAAATGTAAATATAGCAATAACCCAGATTTATAATGATTCATTTCTGCAGTTTATGGTTGCTCAAATCAAGTTGATATAATATATTTATTATGCCCAGTGTTACAGGTTTTATCATAATATGTTTTGCACTTTTTTTACAAAATGGAGTGCAAACGGCAATAGACTATAATGACCGCAGTTATTGTTAATGTTGCCAGTCTTCAGGATCAAATAAAATGTATGTTTATGTCACACAAATATGCGGGTGTGTGCTTAAAGTAATTTAGTCATTGTTAAATGTCATATGTCCGGATTAGAGAATGGCTTTAGATGCTGTGCTGTCATACAATTTTTACTACTTCACTAGTAAACTGAAACCCATAGATAGTCAAATAGACTGTATGACTGTACAGTGACTGTAAATCTAAACGATAACTTAATGAAATTGTGCCAATGTGTTTGTTCAGCAAGCTAATTACTGTACCCAGTGGATTTATGCAACTGTGTGGTTAGCTAAGCTTTGATGGCTAGTCCTCCAACCACTAAGCCCCCAGTGACAGATGCTGTGGGAGACTTGTACCATCTCTTTGGCCAGGGTGAATGACAGTTGGGATGGCCAGGGGGGCTTTGGGGGCAGATGGCAACATATTGGATCGCCATGAGACTTTGTTCTCAGCTCAGCCAGTGTCATGTAGTTTTGCCACAGTGAGCCGTCGCTTCCCCATGTAAATCTGAATGACAGCCGTTATCTAAACTTGAGCCTAGACACCACATTCAGAATCTGCTCATGTGTTAGACTTTTGAAAAATTCATACCAGATGTGAACTGAATGGCATTCTCCAAAACAGAAATGCAGTACTGTGTCATTTAGAAAATGCTTTTGCTTTTGCTCCCATGCACTTTCTCTTTCCATTGTTAACTGTAACCAGCCACTGTTTTTCATTTTCATTTGTTTAATATTGAATATCTTTGGCAACTACAGTGGGGGTTTTTTTTGTTCTGTATTACATTGGTTTCCTTTCGCAGTGTGATTGATTGGCAGCTGATCAAGGCCTACCTGCGTATTCATGGCCTAGGGGGAAATTGACTCGAGAGCAATAAATCAAGACAATGTTACGAACTCTGTGGAGTGACCAGATTTACCCTCTGCTTTTAGTTGTACCTTTGTGTTCTTTGGACGGTTTCTTGCATAGTTAATGTCCATATACTATGTGAGCGTCCATATATCTTTGTGTTAGACACCACCAGTACCCAAGGCCTTAATGCGGGCCTGTAATATGTGAATGCTATGTGAAACGGTGTCTTATGTTGTTAATGGGATGTGTTCGTGACTGTCTGCTCCGTGCTCTACCTCTGTTCCCTGTAGGTCCCTCTCATTCCTGGTGAAGCTGGAGCAGCTGGACCTGGGCAGCAATGGACTGGAAGTCCTGGTGAGAACCAGCTCTCTTCACAAATCACTGCACAGCTCTCTGAGCAGTATAACCCAAAGCTTGCATGATCCTGTATTTTGTACAGGCTACTTTTTTCTGTTTTAGTCTGTCCTTTTCAACCACAATCAGCACAATGTTATTCTGTAACAGGAGCAAATGTAGTATTTCCTGTACAAATAGTGTAGCACTGATACAGTACAGTCCGTTGAGTTTCACAATGATACCTGCAGTACAACAAGTATTCCGTCTAATACAACCAGAAAATGGTTCAGAATTTGAAGTGGATTACCCTGTACATATGGCAAAATGAGCTTCAGAAATATGTGGGGATAAGTTCTGTGTTGGACTTTGTATGTTCAGTACACAAATGGGGATGTGGAGACTTGGCTGCATTTAGATGTACAGTGCTTGGCGGTGGGGGCACTGTGTCTTAATGAAAGGCTGGCTAAGCCTTAATTTTGTATGTGATTTATGGGTCATACGCCAGTGTACAGTAATTTTCTCATCCCACCACCTTGTTTCTATTTTTGAAGAGAAGAGAAATAGCCTGGTCGCATGATTCATTTTCACAACCAGTGATATATGGCACATTTTTCTGCTGTCTACAGGCTTCCATGTTTGTTCATGCAATCTCAAAATATGTGTGTGACACATTGCCGTCCCAAGAATCACCGGGAATGGTTACAAAACCATAAATCATAAATCTACTTTCATTCTTTCTCTCTCGCAGCCAGACACACTGGGGGCCTTGCCCAATCTACGGGAGCTGTGGCTGGACCGCAACCAGCTGTCCACATTGCCACCGGTAAACACAAGCCGTACACCTATTGGATTAGTTAGCTGTCTGTCTAGTTCGGATGCAATCTGATTGGGCAGTTCAAGGAAGTGTGCATAATTTTGCTGGGAACAGGCCGAATTACTGTATTTGTGAGTAGGGCAATAACAGAAAGTTGTTCTCTTAACCCCTAATGGGCAGATGCCACCTGCACGTTACATCTCCCTTTACAGATCAATGTGATGCCAGCATTGTATTTGATCATATGACCGTTTTTTTCAAGACACATGGCCGTTGAAATGTATTGTGATTCCTAGGCCTTTCTATGGGGTTTCTATAGGGTGCCTTAGTCCATTATGGGTTAAAATAGTTTTAGAGTGGATTAAAGGGTTGTCGTGTCAAGTAAAATCTTCTGGCCCTGTTTTGATTTAGCAGGGCATTTCAGGTATGTGCTCCTCTACAAGGCTTCTTCTCACAGATGTTCATGAAAAGGTGACTTGTGCATTTCCTGTCTACAGGATCTGGGGAATCTGCGGCGGCTGGTATGTCTAGACGTGTCGGAAAACCGTCTGGAGCAGCTGCCGTCAGAGCTGAGCGGCCTGCTGGCTCTCACCGACCTGCTGCTCTCCCAGAACCTGCTGGAGGTCCTCCCTGACAGCATCGGTGAGCGCAGGAGAAAAACAAGGCCTTTCATACACTGACTGGCACTGACAAAGGAAATGCCTATGGCATGGTCATTGGGGAGAAATGTTTCCTATTCACTTAAATGTTTTTCACTCATGTTTTCACCCGTTTGATGTACCATATAAATGTAATGATTGGTATAGATATTTTGGAGTATAGGTATGTTGAGGTAAAGGGAGAAAAACCAAACCCTGTGAGAGGTTTTAGACGGTTTGAGAATGAGAAGAAAGGGTCCTATAGGAAGTCTTAATAGAATATGTATGTTTCAAATAATAATAAAATTCAGTCGTATACTATGCACAGTACAAATTACATAAACTCTTACAGTTAGAAACGTAACTACACAAATATGTACTGTTAATATTCACTGTATAATCCAAACTATCCGGGGCTGGTAGGTGCACCTACAGTAACTACGTATCTTTTTGAATTATATCATTGTGAGAACCCTGTCGTACAGATGGAAGGCCCTTTAACAAACAGTGGCGGCAAGAGGGAATGAGTTAAATTTGAAATACAATGCTGCCTCCTACTGGAAATCTACCTCAATTACTCACCCAAGGCAAGGAATAGGCTTTTTTGACTTGGCTCTTTTGTGAAGCAAAGTGTTTCTGACATGTTTGTCCATGGCCACAGGGTGCCTGAAGCAGCTGTCCATCCTGAAAGTGGACCAGAATCGGCTGACCCATCTGACGGACTCCATCGGGGAGTGCGAGAATCTCACTGAGCTTATGCTGACCGAGAACCTGCTGCAGGTAGACACTGTGTGGATTTTTCTCTTTTCTACAGCGATCATCTATCTTATCCGCTTCTGACTTTGCCTTTCTGTTAGTTTGGCAAGGTCATAAAATAAGTTCTAAGTAGGGTTGCACTTCTGACAACTCTTTTGTTACTCTGTTTGTCTTAGACACTTTTAGACAATGTTAGGATGTTAAAAGAATACAGTTTTTTTTATTCAAGTGAATCTTGTCCAACGTGGTATATTGATGTTTTGATGAGTGATCAAAACATTTCATTATTCTTTTTTTTTAAAGCCTCAACTGTTGCTGTGGGTTTTTAGTCAATTGCTACCTTCCTGTATAGCTTTGATTAGTCTTTCCTTTTAGCCTGAGTAATTTTTCCCCCTTCACTCCTCCTTCGCTGTATTCTCCTGTTCTTGTTGCCTTCCTCTCCTCATGATGCCCTCTGTTCCCTGCTTCCCCTTGCTACTGTTCTCTCCCTCCCTCTCTTCCTCTTGTTTCTTCCTCTCTGTGCCACTGGTTGTTTCCCCTCCCCCAGGCTCTGCCTCCCTCGGTGGGGAAGCTGAAGAAGCTGACCAACCTGAACGTGGACCGGAACCGGCTGGCCAGTGTGCCCGCGGACCTGGGGGGCTGCTCCAGCCTTAACGTGCTGTCGCTGCGTGACAACTGCGTGGACAGGCTCCCAGCCGAGCTGGCCAACGCCACGGAGCTGCACGTGCTCGATGTGGCGGGGAATAGGTAATGTGCGCACACACGCTAACACTTGTGTCCACATGCTGTATGCATACACATACATACATATAGTGCAGTCCGTAAGTATTCGGACAGTGGCGCAATTTCTGTTCTTTTGGCTCTGTACTCCAGCACATTAATTGCAGACTGTCATCTGTGATTTCAGGTTATTTACATCCATATCGGGTAATCCCTTTTTATACAAAGTCCCTCCATTTTATGGGACCAAAAGTAATTTGACAGTTTGCTTCGCAACTCTTTCTCATTAGTCAGGTGTATTCAACTGCTTCCTTAGTGCAGGTATCTGAAAGCTTTCGGTATCTAGTCTTGATTCTAGGCTTTTGATTGCTTTTGGAGTCTGTTATTGCATTTGTCAACATAAGGACCAGAGTAGTGCCAGTGACAGTCTAGGAAGACATTAAAAATAAAGAAAACCACAGTCAGGGACATAAAGAAAACATTGACTTAGGCCCAACCATAGGCTTACTGAAACCAACTGTTTGGAAAATCATTAAGGAGAAAGAGAGCACTGGTTTATGTTTGGGATTATTGCCTTGCTGTGGGATGAAGAACCAATGGGTTTGGAGGCATCTGATTGAACTTGAGCAAATTGGATACTTCTATGGACTGCTCTCACTGTTCCACATCCTTCCTCCCCAGGCTGCAGAACCTTCCCTTTGCACTGGCTAACCTCAACCTGAAGGCCATGTGGCTGGCTGAGAACCAGTCCCAGCCCATGCTGAAGTTCCAGACGGAGGATGACGAGAGCACAGGGGAGAAGGTGCTCACCTGCTACCTGCTGCCCCAACAGCCCTCTCCCAGCCTTGGTGAGACCCTGCCGCCTTTCCCTCCGGTACAGACAGCTACTGAAACGGTCATAATATAGAATCCAAAATCAATTTTAACCCTGTTGCAAATATCTTTGTATTGTAGACATTTATTGGTTTGCAGAGTCTGCCAATTGAACAAGAAAAGACCGCACCATTAGCCTAATGTTCATTCTGTTACTTCAAACATCATGAACAAATGCAGATAGTCACATGCTGGTGTTCTTTAGAATGTGAAAGGGAAAAACATTTGAGTGCTCTTCTGTCACAGAAGACAGTGGAGTTTCTTTGTGGAACAAAGTCTCAAGCTATCGGGTTAAGGATTTACTCATTGCATGGACTCAAACAAATATACAATGATATGGCATAATAACAAAACATTAGTAAATTCTTTACTTGTATTCTTGTCTGAATAATTGCAGTCTATATGCATGAATTTTTCTTCCATTTTACTGCATCTCAACTTTTCAAACTCTTAAGTACTGTGTTTTGCTAATTCCTCTGACCTCGTGGTCTCCCTCAGAGAACCTGCTGCAGAACAGCGTGGATGACAGCTGGACGGACAGCAACCTGAACCGAGTCTCCGTCATCCAGTTCCAGGAGGAGACCAAGGATGAAGATGAAGACGAGGAGACGGCTGCTGAGCGCAAGGTGAGCCGGGGACGGGACTTCCTGTGACGTGCAGTGCTTTTGTTCAGGCAGAGACTGCACGGGCATAAATTTATAGCTTAGCTCTAATGTTGTGCTTCTTTTTCTGCTAAATGCTCTGTGCATCTGGCGCAGCATCTTGTATAATGTGAGTCTACACTAGTCTGTTTGGAAAAGATTTGCTGTTTAACCCTTTAGTCCCAAGAGTGCTGTATGGCACTCAAGCGTAACTACTGTTAAAACCCTACAGTGCCATATGGCACACTCAACCTGTTTCAGCCAATCAAAATGACTGCTATACCATTGTTTTGAGCCCCTATTAAAACCCTACTGAATGTTCTCTACTTTCTCAATTTTCTCAACCAAAGCCAAAACCCCTTGGGATTTGAGTGGGGTCACTCCATTTTGGGCTTGGGACTGAATGGGTGAAACGGCACTTTGACCTCAGGGGTTTGTTTGTGTATATTTGACCTCGTTGGTACAGATACATTTGTGAGTCAGGCCTCAGTAGTTAGTGTGTGCCTCGTGCTTCATTTCAGTAATATGCTGATGTGACTATTTACAATGTGTGTCCATGGTTTTTAGGGTTTACAGCGCCGAGCTACGCCACACCCCAGTGAACTGAAGGTGATGAAGAAAGTGATTGAGGAGAGGCGGAACGAGGTCTACACAGCCAAACCCGACGAGGACGTGGATACCCCGGACACAGAGGTACACACCATCAAGCAGGGGCACCATATCTCCAATAGTGCTCCAGCAGAAATGAGTTTTTTCACTATGCTAAGAGACATGTGAATTTACTGTCCTCTGGGGATAATGGCACCGGTTGCATCTCACATAGCAAGTGCCATATTCTCATATTTCTATAAAAGCGATAAAATTCTTGTGCAAAATAGGCTTCCCTAAAATGCTGAGTGTGTTTCTACGGAAGCTGCACAACCAGGTTATCCACTCAATTAATTGTCATAGGATTATTTGAGGGCTTATATATCAGGGATCTGCTTTTAATGATCTGATTGAATCTAATAACCAGTATCTCTGCACAGGAGAAACGTCTGAGTGGGCTGTCCAATCACAGCCATGACTCCCAGGCGTCTAATAGCACTGTCTCAGCTGGCTCCCATGAGGAAAGGCAAGAGCTGATCACTGCAAGGGAGGAGGCAGTGAATGGGGATGCCCCGGAGCCAGAAGAAGAGGAGCTCGATGAGATGGAAGTAGAATATATTGAGGTGAGTACGCCACCTGTTTCTTGATCCTGTTGTCAAAACCTTCTATAACATAAGCTGGGACCAAAACAGTTAGTCACATAAAATGTGGGGTCACGTCTTCCAGTTGCTGTGTGGAGGTTTTCACTCATGTCACTTTATACGGCTTAATCACAGGCCTAGCAACAGTTATCACATTTATTGTTTCTCAAGTTCTCATTACTCTATCATTTCCTAAAGATATTATGTGGAGTTTTATTTTTTTTCTGCCCACTGTTTCCACACTGGAGAGACAATGGCAGGCAAGCAGTGTTCGTGTCAGATCCAAATTCACGTTATCATAGGACTTTACTGTATCAAGCATCAATATTATCATTTCTTCTTTGCATCCCTCCGCTCACTCTCTAGATTACATTACATTATATTTAGCATTGATCCAAAGAGACGTTCAAAAAAATACCAAGGTCATACAGCAAACTACAAGAACAGTCAAGGTAGGCCAAGTCTGCAAGTAATACGGTCAGAAACTACAGTACGAACTTCCAAACCCAGCATCTCTAACTCCTTGTTTTCTATCCCCTCTCTCAGCCCACAGTGCACTTTGCGGAGGAGCCCATCATTCGGGGTGGGGAAGAGGAGGACGAGGACGGGGAGGAGGACGGCGAGCGGAGCGACCAGGAAGAGCGCGCCCTGCCCATGGAGAAGCAGCGGCTCATCCGCAAGGACACCCCTCACTACAAGAAGCACTTCAAGATCACCAAACTGCCCAAGCCTGAGGCGGTGGCCGCCCTGCTGCAGGGCTTCACCCCCGATCACCTGCCACACCCGCAGCAGCCCGCCCACGAGGAGGAGGAGGAGGAGGAGGAGGAGGAGGAGGAGGAGGAAGAGGAGCGGGGGCTCGCCGCCCGCTACCAGTCCAGGATAGAGGAGTCCGAGCTGGACGACCGAGGAGTGGGAGACAGGGTCAGCTCTTCCCTGCAGCCTGTCAAGGTATGGGAGGGTCAGCTTGAGAGGAAGGGCGATTTCTATGTGGGATGTTCATCTTCATTTTTGACGGTCCTCATCAAAGCAGGTTAAGAAGTGTCCGTCTTGGCACTCTTTGTATAAATGGAAATTGCTGTTTCTGCTGTTAATGGAATCCAGTTTACAGGTATGACATATGTACAAAGATGGCTCTGTGAAAGGGAGAAATTATGGCTATTGAAATTTCACAGATTATGTATATTTTCATACGGGGGTGTTTTATCAGGTTTTTGCTAGTTAAACCGTCATTTGTGAAGTGCTCTTGTGAATCACTAAAGTGACACCGCAGCAAGAGGAATGAAGAACATCATCACAGGTCATAACCCGTATGTATTTGCTCATATTTTGAGAACATACAGTAGGACTGGTGTTGTATCCTCTTGGATGAACATAATTTCACTTGAGTCAATTGATGATTCAGTTGAACATGAAAGAGTACAGGTAAAAATTCACTCCACACACACACACACACACGCGCACACACACCCTAGACTGCTATCAATGTATCTCATATTTATTTATCTTTTTTTACTTTTTGTTTTACTCGATTACATTCAGACTGTATATGTCCCAGGGCTACACACATGTTCAAAGTCTCACTTCTAAACTGACAGGCTTTGTTGATTGCTGGTGCCTTTCATATTCCACATCACAGACGGACAAACATTTCTCCTACTCCAAAAGAGCTTTGGTTTAATACCAATTCTAAAAGGCTGCATTAAATCGGTTTGTGTATTTAACAGAAGAGTTTTCACAAATCAAAAATAGTTCTGGCATATACAAAAACAAATGTTCTCTTGACAAACATACAGTACTAACCTCCCACATGATTAATAAACACCATTTTCTACCCCTCTACTCATAAACTGCATCTCAGCCTGAGGAGAGCGCCCTCCTCAGTTCAGCTGAAGTACAAGCGCTCAACAACATTGAGGGAACAGCTCTCTCATTGCCCTTGAATTTCTTACACAAAAATAAACTTCATCACGCATATTATTAACATTCTGGCTTTTCCCCTTGACTTACATTCTTTTTAGTAAAAGGTGAAAAGCTTGTTTTAAGGAATGAGACAAATCATTTTATTATTATAATTCATTAGCATTATTAATGATTATTTAAAGTAATAGTATGTTTACTTAAAAAGAAAAAATGTACAGAACAATATTAATGGTCATATTTTAGGACTGACTGAGTTACAGCATACATACAAAAGTATCATTCTAATAAACGCCTCTTAATATTCTGAGAGAATGGGTAGTTATGGGAAGTTCGTACGAAAGAAGAGCAATACTGTACTATACACAAGTGAACCGATGCATAGTTTTAGTTCCTCCACAGAGCACAGCACACATACAGACACTGACCCGCACTCAACGGTGAAAGCCTCTTCCCCATGGAGCTTGGCAGGGCAGGGAGTATGCGCTGGTGGTCATGGTGAAAACGGTGTCAGCAGATTGTCTCCAAGTCCTCTGGCTTTCCCTGTCTGCGCCCCTCCTGTGCCACCGTGTGGCGCTGTTCCTTAAGCTGCCCCTCGCTCTGCCCACCCCTGCTGCTGGTGCCAGTGCCAAACCTGCGGCTTGCTCTCTGCTTCCGTGTTGGCATACTCGGGTCGAAAGAAAGATGGCAGCTGGCAAAAGGCTCCTCTCCATAGAGGAAGTATATTTGGGCTGTATCCCAAGTCCTCATCATCACTGTTATGTCTGCCCTCTCTCTAAGTCCAGTGAGCTCATGTCATTTGCTGATTTCTATGATTTTTTTTCTTTGATTTAAAAGGTTTAATTGCCCCTCCCCCCACCCCTTCTTCCTTGCACAAGCGTGTTTGAATCAAGAGTGGCTCCGGAAATTTCTGAGTGATGACATTTTTTAATTCAAGCCGATCATTAATATCAAAAATGAAAATCCTTTTCATTTGGTCTGTTGATCCTAATTTTTACCCAACTAAAAAGTTTCTTGACGTTTGCTGCAATGCGGTGTTTGCCCTTGGGTCCCTGATCCTGCCTCTTTAGCATGGTCCTCAAGTGTCTGGGTGACAACTGTCTCCACCAACTACACGGCAGCTTGGGCAATTTCCTCCAATCACACCACAGCATGTTTCCTTTCCCTTGGGCTAGAACACTCACATACTGCAGTGTGTTAGCATTATGGATATAAACTACACCACACTGTACCCAGCGTGGGCTTCACTTTAGAACATTTTACTTGAAAAGCTCTCATAATACACACACAAAAATCTATCTTTTCCTGTTTGAAGAGGGTGACTTGTATTGCTTACTTGTTGGCTATGCATGCTGCCACTTTCTCACTGATTAAATTAGTTTATTTTCTTGGGCTAGTCAGGCTTCCACTTAGGACTGATTTAGTGTCACTGTCCAGTTGTCTGACTGTATGCTCCACTGTCAATGTTCTACAGAAGTGAGCCTCACTTTTATGTGAGGGGATGGTAGCACCCATAATTGCAGAGAAGCCAGGAGTCTTAACTGAGGCGGATTGGGGATCCAGGGCAGCACCCTGCTCGCCTGCGTGTGCTTGGATTTGTGGAATGGTGCTGCTTAATGTGTGAGGATGAGATTGAGTGTACCGGACAAGGTTTTCCTGGTGTGTGTCTGTAGGGGGTGATGTGAGTGTGTGTGCGCGCGCATGTGTCTTTGTCTGTGTGGGTGTGTGTGTTTAGGAGACTTCTCCCAACAGTGACTGTGGGTGGCAGAGGCAGAAGCTTTACTTTGGCCTGACCCAAGGGAACTGAACACAGACTCGCAAATCTGAAAGGAACTTTTAGGGACTGAGTGTTCTCTAGGCTGTTTTTGCGTGGGCCAGTTCTATTGTAAATTTCAACAGGAATAAACACTTACTTAAATGCCATAATGGTCCAATTCTGCTGTGAGTATAGGTGATTATTTCTCATGGGGAAACTGTGCCACATACAGTAAATCTCCAAACAGGACTTTTAGTCAATTTCTGTGTTCTCATATCTCTGTCCTTTAAGCAAGCTTATCTAGAACAGTATGGACACACAGGCAGATATTTAGATATTTAGATATTTAGCTTCCATAGTTCTGCATATGCAGTTGAACATAGTTCAGATGAGCAGAGTGCCTCATCCATTTTGTTTGCAAGAGCGTGAATGCTAAAATGGACCTAATGAGGATTATCTGCACCTGCCGTATTGGGCTTATGGGCTTTCTGTGGGTACTGAAGCCTTGAGGGACCTTTAATTTCAGCAAACTATTTCTCTGCATTCTGTTCACGCTGCCTGTGCAGCCTCACACGGATTAGCCACGCCATTCCGTTCCCTCTGCTGGGTCTTCTGAGTTCGGCCTCTGTTGCTCTCTTCATCCTGGGTCTGGAGTTTCTGCCTCTGCCTGCCAGTCCGTGCCTGGGGAAGGGGGTGTGTGTGTGTGTGTAGAGGCTGCTCAGTGACAACCACAAGCCACAGGGGCAACCCACCGCCAGAGAACGGATGTGCATCTAATGTGACTGGGCTCATGTAACACTGCAGTGGGGAACCTCGTGTCCCTGACTTTAGTGGGTTGCCATTTGTCAAGTCACTTTCTTGTGACTGAGCACATCCTGTGTGTGTGCACATGTGTATGTGTGTGTGTCTGTACATGTCTGTATGTGCGTGTGCGCGTTTCGCAGAAAGTGTGCTGCACAGTGGTGCGTGTGAGGCGAGAGTGCACACGTGTTTTTTGGGTGTGCGCAAACGCCTGGTTTTAATTTGGCCTCACTAATCCGCATGCTTCTCGCTGGTTCCTGTCCTAACAGGGGGTGTCATTTGATCAAGTCAATAATCTGCTGATTGAGCCTGCTCGAATTGAGGAGGAAGAGGTCTGTACCTGCTCTGTTTCCCATTCACTCACTCTCACCCTGTCTCTCTCCGTTTCTCTCTCTCACTCACTCTCTCATCCATCCACCCGCCCATTCTCACAAGAACACAACCAATGATCAACCAACTATAAACAACCATTAACCCAAGTTAATCACCAGGGAACAGCCTATCAGAGCTTACCATGATGGCATCGCCAGAGCAGTGTTTCCAGCTGAAGGAGGAGGGATGTGGTGGGGGCAAATTATTGTTACGGCACCATTTTAACATTAAACTGTTACAACCAAAACCATATATTATTCAAAGGGTTCTGCAAGCCAATAATCCTCCTTTAAGGGGTTAACACAAATGTTTATGAGGTTGCAGATTTGTTTTACAGCAGTTTGGGGGATAGGGTGGAGATGGTGTCAAATTACAATTGGGCTTGACTTCCTTGTCGGCTTTTCTCTCTTGAAAAGCCTGCAGTCCCGTTCCTCCCCAGCCGCTGGTCGCAGAAGGCTTTGGCTCATCTGCAGTCCCTCTTTCACTCCTCTCTCCCCCTGTTTTCTGTCAGGCTGTGTCTCCTTGGGTGCTGGTGCCCACCCTCATTCATAAAGAGCAGGAGTCTGGCTGCATAGTCTTGGCAGGTGCAAAACTGAGCCCCCCTCCAGTAGAGACTCAACGGTTCTTTTTCAGGTCGACTTGGCCTGCCAGGACCCCAGCAACGCAGAGCCTTTTCTTTTTTTTTGTATTTTTACAGTACACTATAATGTGTGTGTGTGTGTGTAAAAACAAAAATAAATAAAAAATGACATTATAAAGTGGAGATCGATGTCATCATGACATCATGTGCTTTGGGTGAGATGAGGGCATGTGTGTCTGGCCTTTCCCACATGGGCAACTCAGGTTATGAGAACAAATGCATCAAAAAGTTAATACAATGGGAATAACTTCAGCAAAAAACAACATAGATCATCATATGTGCATATTGTTATTTTTGATGCATAGTTTCTACCTGATATTTGACAGATGCTGCATCTATTTGATTTCAGTAGAAAGTGTTTGAATAAAGACTTGCATTTCACTATCTAGTTATAAATGTAACTTACAGCTCTAGTCAAGAAATGAAGGGCAGCGATGGTAATGATTATCAGAAAGCTGTTCAGTGAAGGGCCTTTGATATGCTTTGCGTTTGAGTGGAGCCTGCAGCAAGCATGCAGAAGAAATGATAATGGCCACACCCCTGAGGCCTGGGCACTGGGTTTGGAGGGATCTGCCGGAACGCGGCTTCTCGTGTTACACAGTGACATGATCAAAGGGGAGGAATCCTCCCCCGTAAACTAATAATAGCAAGGAGGAACGTGTGTGAGTGTGGCCCGCTGCAAGCTGTCCGATCCCATAGCCTGCACCAAGCCAATATGGATGAACCACCATTTGCGAAAATATAGCAGCACGGGCAGTTATTACCCTACTGTGACAGGTCTGTTTATTCATTGAAATTACTTTTCTAGTCCTTTGATGATAAATTATGTTCCAAACAGTTTGTTTCAGTAAGCATATTGTTTGGCCTATGTTTTGGACTGTATTTTTTTTTTTTCCCTCAGGCTCATAACAGCTTCCTTAACTATAATTGCCACAACTCTAGTCCTCATGCTGACAAATGTCAATAACAGTCAATAAATCAAGAGCCTAGAATCAGGACTGGTTACTGAAAGCTTCCTAAGGAAGCAGTTGAATACACCTGTCTAATCAGAAATGGCTGAGAAGCTAACTGTCCAATTACATTTGGTCCTCTAAATTACAGAAATTTGACCCCCCTCCAAATACTTAGATTGTTGCATTTCTACTGAATTTTATATCACATAGGACGGGCTGCTATGTCAGTGGAACCTAATTATTGTTGAAAGAAATTATTACAGGCCCTTCAACAGTTCATTTCACAATGTTGTCTTAGCTCAATTGAATAATCGTTGTTATAAAATGTATTATTTTTAGTCTTTATTTTTCTGTGAGGGCAAGAATCGTTTCCAATGTGTTCTTCCATTAAGGACTAACAGCAGTCATCTGTTAAATGTCTCAATGAATCCAAAAGGAGGGAGAAGAAGAAAAAAAAAAAACCCAGCCCACGCAACTTTCACCACTATGCATATACACTGCAGTTTGCATGTATTTGGACTGTTTGTACAATTTCTGTTCCTTTGGCTCTGTAGTCCAGCGCATTGGATTGAAATGAAACCATACATGTGAAACTGTCCCCTTTAGTTTGAGGGTATTTACACCCACATTGGGTGATTTTAGTAGCAATCCCATCTAATTTTATACGTAGCCGCCCCACATTTTAGGGGACCAAAAGTAATTGGACGCTTGGCTCAGCTGCTTCTGAATTGTCAGTTGTATTCATTCACTTCCTAGGGCTATAAAAAAGCTTTCAGTATCTACAGATGTCTTGATTCTAGGCTTTTGATTGTCTTTGTAGTCTGTTATTGGCATTTGTGAACATGAGGACCAGAGTTGACCGAGTTGACCAAATTAAAGCCACATACTTTTTATTTTGGTTATTATTGTCATTGACACAACTCTGACCCTCATGACAAATGCTAATGACAGACTCCAAAGATAATCAAAAGCCTCAAATCAAGGCTCGATGCTAAAGGCTTGCTTATACCTGCTCTAAAGAAGCAATTTAATACAAATGACAAATCAGAAACTGCTGAGAATCCAACTGCCCAATTACTTTTGGTCTGAGAATATTATTGAGAGTATGTA
Organism: Conger conger; assembly: GCF_963514075.1. Classification (NCBI taxonomy): domain Eukaryota; kingdom Metazoa; phylum Chordata; class Actinopteri; order Anguilliformes; family Congridae; genus Conger; species Conger conger. Next base: position 50,925,237 of record NC_083763.1, on the reverse strand, counting down.
TAAAAAAGGAATCTTGACACAAATGACCCACTATGGATGTAAATGCCCTCAAATTAGCAGTGACTGTCTGCACTTTAACATCACATGCAAATCCAACATGCTTGACTACAGAGCCAAAAGGACAGAACTTGTCCCTGTGTCCAAATACTTATGGACTGCACCGTATGTAGTCAAGTGTTATAGATGCTGACTGCAATGTGAAAGTATGCACTGAGTGTAAAATTACTTGCGGCAATAAGGAGCCTATTGGCCGCGTTCTCCTCTGCTTTAGCCGACTGCACTGATTCCCTGACCCAGAGCACAACATTCCTCTCCGCCCTGACACCGCTAACCCTTCTCCTTCATTTCCGCTAACTCCCATTCTCACTCCCGTGGCTTGCCGTGGCACACCTCAAACACCTGATCCACTTAGTGGTTAATGAACCATTTTCATTTGTGTTTGAACGTTCCCTGATTACACACTCCGATCATACCCCAGCACACACTCTTTGTCTGTTTTTTTTTTTTCCCCACTTTGCGGAGATTCAGCCTAAGTTCGGTTTATTTTACCGGAAAAGTGTTGATCGGCGAGGAGGTTGATGCACGTATTGTGGTCTGGGGGGCAAAGTTCAATCCAGCGTTTTGCAAAGGTTGGGAACACATCATGCATCTGGGCCTCCTGATGAAAGTTGTTTGGAGAATAGTGAAATCCAGGTAGAGCCTCTCTATATTTAAGCATACAGATCTCCACCCATGCCTGTGACACTGGAATTGAACAGAGCACCACAGGACCCATTTTACTCGCTCCTGTCAACCCTACACCATGGCAGAAATGCCTCCTTCCCAACAGTAAAAACCAGAGCAAGGATTAAGCGGACAGAACAAACCATTTGGTTTTATGTTCTGGCCCCTTTAGCGGTAATACAGTGGAATCCGTCCTGGTGTATTGCTGACTGGTGCGCGAGTGAATTGTTGGGATTCCAATCCACCCCTGGTGGCCCCAACCGTGGGGCACTGAGCTGACCCTCCCTGGTGTTGTTAACCAACCTGCTTTGCTTCCAGCACACCCTGACCATCCTACGCCAGACAGGGGGACTGGGGATCAGTATTGCAGGGGGGAAAGGCTCCACTCCCTACAAGGGGGATGATGAGGTAAGGGTGGTACATCTGGTGGACGTCTGGAGTGGCAACTGCAGGCTGGGTCTGGGTTCAACCTTTTTGTTCCGTCAGTGCACCAGGCCACATAGTTTCCCCCGGGTCGCCAGCTTAAACTGCGGCTGTTCTCTCTCACTTGAGGTGCTGACGTACTGGTGGATTCCCTGGGCAAAACAAATGGCCCAGCATGTCTGTTAGCCACACTATTAATACACTAGTTGTATAGGGAGAATTGACAGATAACCCAGAGCCAGGGTTTTGAGGAACTGCGAAATTGGATTACTTAATGTGGATTGATTAAGTGCAGACCCCACTACGGTGTAACGTAATGAAATGGACACATTTGCAATATTTGCCCTTTCTGGGGTTTATTGCTGAATTTCTAAACTGTTACAGTCCTGCAGTAATGCTTTTTTCCTGTGGAGCTCACTGTTTAATCTACTGCGGTGCTGCAATGTGAGCTTTCCCATTACACACAGACCTGACAAGGTTAGAATGAAAGGAAGGGGCACTGTGCCCGCCAGCTTCAACAGACCGGAGAAGTCAATTCGGACTGTTTTAGCAACTGCACCAAATAGGCTTTGGACAATGGGCCAGTTACCTGGCAAACCTTAGGCTCGGCACTTGTCCGATGGTGTTGAGCTCTGTGACTAATGGAAACTGAAGCGGCGGTTGTGTTGTTTTTATTGGGGGAAGTTTCATTCATTCCACCACAGCTGCACGGTGTACTGGGAAATGGGAAGCCTGCTGCGGATAGTTGCCCCTGCTTAAAATTTGGCTGCCGTTCCCACCTCCCTGGTTTCGACACATAATTATAAGCCATGTTTATATAAAGCGTAAATATAAATCACTTCTCAAGTATACAAGATATTTAGAAAGAAATATACAGTGATATCTTTGTGCAGGGGGTGCTACAATTTGGAAGACTATGTATAAAAAGGACAGTAATTTCTACAATATGGATGTAAACATCCTCAAATTAAAGCAGAAAGTCTGCGCTTTTATCATGTGGTTACTATGTTATTTCAACTGTTTGTTGGAGTACAGAGTGAAAACACCAAAAAATGTTGCTGTCTAAATACTTACGGACTGCACTTTGGTAAACTGAACCAAAGCTAGTTTTTTGTCCTGAACCCTGCAGGGCATCTTCATATCCAGGGTGTCTGAGGAGGGCCCAGCTGCTCTCGCCGGCGTCAAAGTGGGAGACAAACTACTCGAGGTAAATGCACATTGTCCCTGAATGACTCTTGTGCGGGCACACAAGTACAAACCAGGGTTTGGCTCCTGAGAGAGAGTCAGAGGTGGGATTTGAACCTGGCCTCTCAATTTTGTTAGACAAATGTGTTACCAGTCTGCTAAAGACAAAATCGCCTCTAGCCAAGGGCAATGGTGTTCTTTTGATGGTCACGTCATCAGGGAGCATTGTAGCGGTAACCTTTGTTTTCCTAGCGAACTAGCCGAGCTAACCCTGTTACACCATGATGTCTAATGTTCTTTTTGTTGTTGGTTTTTTTGAGATATCGTAATTGTACTGGAACGTTATTTTTGTCTGTCACATTTGAATCTTGTGTTAGAACAGGGCAAAGTAAACAAGCATAAATCACGTCCTTTTCTCCCTCACCCAGCTGTTTTAATCTGTGAACCCCTACCCCGACATTCACTCAGGTAAACGGCATCGACCTGCACGGGGCGGAGCACCACAAGGCTGTGGAGGCCCTGCGGAGTTCGGGCGTGGCCGTTTCCATGACAGTGCTGAGGGAGCGCATGGTGGAGCCGGAGAACGCCATCACCACCACGCCCCTGCGGCCCGAGGACGACTACTTCCCCAGAGAGAGGCGCAGCAGCAGCGGCCTCCCCTTCTGCATCGAACCCCCATCCCCCGGGGCCGGCCGCCAGCAGCACTCCACCTGCCTCATTCGCAACGACAAGGGCCTGGGCTTCAGCATCGCCGGGGGCAAAGGCTCCACAGCCTACCGCGCAGGGGATACTGTGAGTGAGGCAGCTGCACGAAGGCGTGTAAACACGCTTGCGCCCGTGCCTACAGTACATGCGTACAGTTTGTTCCACACCCACACGTGTATGGACCTTAAATTTGGACTCGGCAGCGCAAATGGGACCCAGAGAAATATGAGAAATGTATGAGTTGTTTTTAGTTTTTTCCCTGAGCTGTATTATACTCTCAGCCAACATTCCATTCCATTCCATACCATAATTCCATGTTCTATACTATATTTACAGCTGAAAACAAATAGAAAATAAAATATTAAATCATAAAAAGACACGGTGACCCCAAACTTAGTGTACAGTAGTGTACTTGTAGTTACACCCAGCTCCATTGTAAGATGCATTGCAAGGCTTAGCTACAGCATGAGTGTTTTAATGCTTCTTCAAGCAGTCAGAATTCTCAACATGAATACATTATTAGTTCGAATGCACCTCTCACAATCCCCAACCCACTGTTCAGTAGCTTTCTTTGGTCGTATACTCTTGTTTTCGGGATTATATATTGCTTATGAATACCTGCTGAGTCACAGTAAAGAGAACATGATGTTAATGGGATTTGGCTCAAGCAGCCCTTTTGAAGGAGGCTTCCTGAATGTTGTGTAGCTGGTTGAGCATTTCCTCTCCCCCCCCGCCCGTTCACCTCCCCTGTGACTTGGACACTGCCTTTTTCGGTGGCTCGTTTGGAAGGGTTGCCTCGGAGACGTAGTTATGAATAGCGGGCCGTGACACCTGATAGGCCCCTGAATTGTTGGGGGGGGCATGGGGGATATTTTTGTTCCAGGGTGACATGCACTCCTGGCCCACTACTGGAACACAGGTCTCACTCTTATCGCTCGGGATCTGACTGAGCAGAGGCACACACCCAGGGTTGCACATTTGTAAGTTATGTTGGTTTGGGTGTTTTCTGCATGTGTAAGTCTTTAGGTGTAGCTTGGGAGTTTGTTTGTGTTTAGTTGTTATGTATATGTAGAAAGATATCAAAGTGATTGTTTTAATAGGAGCTTTTGTATGCTGTTGTGGTTACTGAGGAATTTCCCAATGGAGATAATTGCTAATTGATGGGTGCATGCAGTGTTATTAATATGGTGACATTGGAGCATTTGGTTTGGCTCAAGCTAGCAGTTCTGAGAGTGCTTGTATGACACCCTAGAAGAGAGTCTCTGGGACTCCATAGTCCTGGTCAGGTTCCAGGCTTCTGCCCTGACAGTGCTTCAGCTTTTATTACAAGTCTTGGATGGGCTGCCTTCCTGTTCTTCCTTACCTCCAGGTCCCTTCTGTTGAAGCCCATGCTTAAGCAGGGGACTGGTGTCTGAAGTGCAGGTGAAGCTTTCTATTGAATTGTACTCATTTCAGCAGACTTGTTTTAAGCAGGCTTCTTGAGCAGTTATATTTGGACTTCTGAACGGGACCTTGTGAGGCCATGGACAGTATGCAAATAAACTGATTTATGGCTGGAAATTCCGGGAGCAGAATTCTTTTTAATTTAAAGGTCTAAAACTACTTTGATAACATTACTAGTCTTCCTAAGCCACTATCATATCTGTGTTTTATTGGTGATGATGGCTCATGAGCATGGTATATAAGTTTAGTGGGTGGATTCAGTATCCATACGCATGTCTGCTTGTCAGCAGGTCATTAATGAACTCTTAAAGTGCACGGACCACCAAAGTGGTTCATAACCAGCTGGCTTATCTCCATATCCTAGACAAAGGGTTTCTTACTGAACTACAAATCCATTAATGCAAAGCAGTGTGAGACTTCAGTCAGTTCTGTGCGTAATGTCTGACCTGCAGCTGCAACTGGTTCATGACCTTGTGAACTGATTAGATTCAGCTGTGAACTGAGGATCTGAAAAACCAATGGCAGTCAACAAATTTAGCTGCTCGCAGCACACTTTGACATCTTCACAAAATAAAAGCATGGAGATGAGGTCAAGTGGTTCAGCTGTTTTTCAGATCAAATTCAGAATGGGGAAGAAATGTGATCTCAGTGGCTTTTTACCGTGGAATGATTTTTGATTGAGTGAGCAGCAGTTCTGCGGGCAGGAATGCATTGTTAATGAGAGGTCAGAGGAGAAGGGCCAGACTGGTCGAAGCTGACAGGAAGGGGACAGCAACGCAAATAACCACACATTACAACAGTGGTGTGCAGAAGAGCATCTCTGATTGGGCGGCTTGTAGTGTAGTGGTTAAGGCAAATGACTGGGACACACAAGGTCGGTGGTTCTAATCCCAGTGTAGCCACAATAAGATCCGCACAGCCGTTGGGCCCTTGAGCAAGGCCCTTAACCCTGCATTGCTCCAGGGGAGGATTGTCTCCTGCTTAGTCTAATCAACTGTACGTCGCTCTGGATAAGAGCGTCTGGCAAATGTCATTAATGTAATGTAATGATTGCACAATGTGTAAAACCTCTAAGTGGACAGGCAACAGCAGCAGAAGCCATAATAAGTAAACTAAATAAGTTACTGAATACCTCATAAAGTGCTCACTGAGTATGTCCTTTTTTACCATTTTTGTCACACAGGCATCATAATATTAAATATTCATGCTTTAATTTACTCATGTTGAGTAAATCTTGAATCTTGCGATGCTACCAATGGCTGTGTAAATATTATGATCGATAAACTACACAAATGTCAGAAAAAAAGATTGGCTCAAGGAAACTGGGGTAATTATTTTGTTCTGATTCAAGTCTGGGTCCTAAATAAAATAAAAGACATTTGAATACCTGCTTTCATAGAACAGCATGAGGTTTAGTTTTTGTCTGTAATACAGTGACTATGTTTTGGAAGTAGAACTTGCCAGATGCTATGATATGCCATGACATATGCTATGACAAAGCATTTGGCATATGTCTCCTTTGAAATCTTTTTGCAGTCACTGACTGCATGGATGTTAGATACAGTTCATATTGCCAGGTTGTTTTTGCGGGACTTTCCCGGTGTATTCCTGGAGGCATTGCTCTGTACTGCAACAGGCTTGCAAAATACTCTTCACATTGCACAGAATGGCAGAAGGTTCTGGATTTGATTTCTGAACAAGAACAGTCATAGTACTGTTTTTCAGTTTGATTCACATCTCTATGTAATTGCTGTAATTTAATCAACTCCAAAACATTTCTCCTTGGCATTGATTTTCCTAGCAGGTGGTGGTATTTCAAGCAGTTAGATGGTTTCCAGGAGGTGTAAAATCTGAGTCATAGTTTGGTACTGTTTTACTCACGCTTTTACCACACTATCATGTTCTATCCACCGCTCCACAGTCCTGCCCTACTAATACTGAAGAGTCTGTGTTGTTGCTGGGGGTGTTGCTATGGTAACCAGGTCTCCTGTGTGCCAGCAGGGCATCTTCATCTCCCGCATCGCCGAGGGCGGGGCCGCTCACCGCGACAGCACATTACGCGTGGGAGACAGGGTCATCTCCGTGAGTACAACCCCCTCCTTCCGCTAAAACGCGTTCATTCCAACCCATCAGCCGTCACAGTAGAGTACATGAGTAGGTAACATAGTAATCTGTGCTGACGCCACATGTACGTGTCACACGTCACACAGATTAGTCATATGGAGGAATTAGTTACCCCTTCATCACCCAGTCCCTGTCAGCTGAGCTTGATGTAACCCCCTTCCTGAAGTCGCTGTGTTGTGTTTGGCTTTTGGTATCCCCCTCACTCTCTTGGCGTCTGATTTGAATCTAAACTGCTTGACTTATTTTAACCCTGCTGCCTATGGCTTCCTCTCCTGCATGCTCTTTGTGCCAGTTCACTTTCCTGTCCCAGCTGTGGCTTTCATTTTACATTCACATAATGCCACAGTGGTGGATCATACCTATGCCTGTTTCTGCCTGCATTTGACTTGCCTGCTGAAAATGGGAAATGTGTTAATATGGCTGTACTTTGTTTGGACAATCTGTTTGGCTTTAACCTTCAAAGAAATAAAAAAAATGTTTTAATGGTTTAAAGGTTTTTGTACAAGCTTCTATATGGCTTCACATACAGATATTCCTTGAATATCAATACTGTGAAGCCATTTTAAGAATCTGATACTGTTCTCCATCAGTATTGTGTTCACACTGCATTTGTATTTGCTGTTTGCATTTTTATCAATAAAAAAAAAAATCTTATTTCCGTGCAGACACCATAGATTTAGTCTACATTTAACTGGGTGTGCATTGAAATGGCACCCTCAAGTATTTCTCTGGGACTTTTCTGAATGGTTTATCTATTTATCACTATATATTCTTTATCCCTCCTGCCCAAATGTGTTTTTACCTGTTTTATATTTACCCTCTTTCTGCTGCCCCCCTCTCTCACTTTCTCTCCGTTTTCTCTGCATGGCCTGCGCTGTAATGCGTCTCCTTGCCTGCTCGGTGGTGGGTGTGGTGTTGGGGGATGTGGGTGGAGCCTCTGGGCCCGCTGACATGGTAACAGCATGTATTACCATGGCAGCGGTTGCGGTGGCCTATCAGCCGGCGGTAAAAGTTTGTACTGTCTGGTCAGTGGTGGCTTCTGTTTGTTGCAGTAAGCGCAGGGATTAGTTAACATAACATATTGGCGGGAACAGGCCATTCAGCTCAACAATGCTCGCCTTTTCCTACTACCAAAGTGTGCCTAATGCTTAGTACGCCTAAATGTGAAAGAGTGTCTAGCACCGTATCAAGCCTGGTCCTGAAAACCGCCAGTGTTTCTGCCTCCACTACCTACAGTAGTTGATGATCCTGTTGGTTTAATAGGCACTGGCCATATTGCTACTGTAATAAAAGACTGATTGATCTTTTTAGAATCTTACCATCACAGTTTTTATATCAGTAAGACATTCAACAGTCATATTGGCATATTATTGAATTTGCCATCTACTCTATCAGAATCCCATCTAATATTTTCTAAAATACATATGCACATGTTGATCAATTAGACATGCAGTTGTCTGGGACTGTCTATAAGATTGGAATCATTTGCATATAGACAGGTGAATGTACAGGATAGTATTGACTAAGTTGGATGAGCAAATCATCAAATCTCCTCCTGTATATATGCAGTCCATACAAACTGGGGCACCGCGTATATACGGTCATTGCAACTGCAGTGAGCACTATGGCAGTGAATCAGGTTTAAAGGCATGTGCCACATATGTATGCTCTTGGACCATTATGGGGTCAGCAAACTTGAAATCTTCTCATCCCTGAGGTACCACCTACATTTCTGAGAAAATCTTAAAGATACCTTAAAGAGGCACCTGGTATCAAGCTCGAGTTTATTGTGTAATGTTGTTGGAGTGCTGCATGCCTCACTGCTCGCGGAAGCATTTGTGTCCTTTGGGCCCGGCCTGCCGGTAGCACTGCTCCTTTTCCCTTCCACCCTTTCTCTGCCTCTGTATGCATCTAGTACAGGGACCTGTACGCACTCTCACTAACATTAACAACACTGACAGCCTGAATCCCAGCCCAGGGTTACTATAGGCAATGGATTCTATGGTACATACAGTATGTTAACAATATTGTACATATAGAGTATTACTTGAATGTAACTGATGAATGTAGGATGATGTCATGTATATGCTGCTAATGTAGGGCTTTCCTTGCCCAATGTATGGTTTCTCAGGTCCGCAGTTCAGGGTCATAGAAATCATATTGTATCATTTTCACCAAATAAGTATAAATGTGAAATTAAATCTAAAAAAGGTAGTGTTTCATGACTGTTGTAGGATTAATTTAGCGAATAAAGCGGTTGTTGGAAAGGAAACGCCATCACTTTCCTCCCTGGATCTGGATTTATTTTTCTTTTTTTTGGATGGTGTGGTTGTTTTCACCATCCAAAACCACATAGTATTTATTAGACTGTTCATACAGTAGATTTCTATCCATTGTCAGGCTCACCCTATGTATATGTAATGTTTTTTTTTATTTCATTATTATTAAATATACATCTATCTTGTGTCCTCCTCGTGGACAGCTTTGCATGTGTACTGTAAGCAACAGGTAGCACAAGATTTGGCAGTAATTACATAACCCATTATTATATGTCTTCGGAAATACAGAATGCGCAAAAATGTTGAAATATTAATCATCCGAAACTTCTTCTGAAATGGATATTGCAAGTGGAAGTTCAGGAACATTGTGAAGAGAGGCTGAGGCGATGGCTGTGGTGCGGTTTGACTGTCTCTCGTGCTTCCGGTGGGCTGCCGGTGAGGGTGACGCGTTGATTTGCTGTCGATCCAGATCAATGGTGTAGACATGACAGAGGCCAGGCATGATCAGGCAGTAACGCTGCTTACCGGCACCTCCCCCACCATCACCCTGCTGGTGGAGCGCAGCCTGTCCGAGCCTCAGGGCTCCCCCGCCACCTCCAGGACCCGGCCTCACTCTCCCCCTCCGCCGGAGCCCGTCGAATCCCCCGACCAGGAGGAGACCGGCGACGACCACTGCTCCTCCCCGCAGGCCAACCACCTGAGCCGGCCGCTGGAGGACGAGTACCCCATCGAGGTGACCCTCATCCACCGTCCATTAGTGCTTCTTCTGGAAGTTGTTTTCAGTTGAACGGTTTTGTTAATTTGAAAGTTTCTGATAACTGTGGTTTCTTTGTCTCAAATGCATTCCTCTACAGTACCAGAGAAAATGGTGGAGGGTATGAAGATCTTGTCTGAATGTTGGCTTTCTCTCAGGATTAGCTATCTCAAGCTAGTGCTATCCCGTCCTAGGTTTAAATTCTTTAGAGACTTGGAAAAATAAGGGTAGGCAACTCATTTGCCTTTATTATAGATTTATACATATATTTACAAGTGAATAGGCTTTATATCCAAGTAAAACTGAATCAGTTGAGTAATTACTGTATAATATGAAATATAGGCACAGGCAGAGCAGTTCTGCCCCTGGAGATAAGTTTCCTACCCCTAACTTTGTTCCAAGGACATTGTCTGTCTGTTCTTGTTTGATCAGACTAAAATGGTTCAGTCTAAAAGTGTGACTCATTTCCTAGACTTTTTTTGTCTGCCTCATACTCACTCGATCAGACAAACGTGACTCCAGTCATAACTGTAATCTACTTCCTGCTCTAACAGGAAGTTATTTTGGTGAAGGCCGGTGGCCCACTGGGTTTGAGCATTGTGGGAGGCAGTGACCATGCCAGCCACCCGTTTGGAGTTTGCGAGCCTGGGGTCTTCATCTCGAAGGTAAGTAAGCCCAGACCGTGAGTGGAGATACCAAAACGTGCCGCCTGTCTGTCATTGTGTTTGTCAGTTGACCTATCATATATATATATCTGCTGTGTCTGCCCACCTGTGTGCCCAGGTCATCCCTCAGGGTCTGGCGTGTCGGAGTGGGCTGCGGGTGGGTGACCGCATCCTTGAGGTGAATGCCATCGACCTACGCCATGCCACGCACCAGGAGGCAGTCCGCGCCCTGCTCTCCAACAAGCACGAGATCCGGATGTTAGTACGCCGGGACCCTGCGCCATCGGGCATGGAGGTGAGCCACAGCCTCATCATCATCATCATCATCATCATCATCCTCATCATCATCATCATGAATGGACAGCATCAACCCAAAATAATTTACTGTTCACTGACACCCCCTCACACTAATAACTGCCTTGACTGCAGATCTGGGTCAAATGTGTAATTGTTTTAGATTCAGATAATTGCCTGGTGAATTCTGTCAACCAATTTGACCAGAAGGGAGGTTTTGCACTTTTTTAGGTTTCAGTAAACTAAGGCTTAGAAAAGTAAATACATATTTCACCCAGGTCTGCTTGACTGAGCCAGTTTCGTCAGTGGTAATAAGAGAGCATGCCACCCCAGGACTAGGATTAGGTTAATCATACCCAATGGTTTCAATGTTTACCTCATCTGAGAATGAACCAACGCAACGCAAAACCAACGTTGCTGATAAACAAGTGTTCACAGGATCTTGGAATCACTGTCTGGTTCTGACTGGCTTTGTGTCCATGTAGGAAATCCTGATCGAAAAGCAGCCAGGCGAGAAACTGGGCATCAGCATCCGCGGCGGTGCCAAAGGGCACGCCGGAAATCCCTTCGACCCCACCGACGAGGGCATCTTCATCTCTAAGGTAACGCCATCGCCTTGCCTCGTCCTGTTTTTGGGGTGACATTTCTAATAGTGACTGACCCTACCTGCCCCTCCTCTGCCCCCCCCCCCCCCCCTCCTCAGGTGAGCTCCAGTGGGGCAGCTGCACGGGACGGGCGACTGCGGGTGGGCATGCGCATCCTGGAGGTGAACAACCACAGCCTTCTGGGCATGACCCACACGGAGGCCGTGCGCGTTCTGCGCGGCGTGGGGGACGCCCTGGCCGTGCTGGTCTGCGACGGCTTCGACCCGCATGAGGCGGCCGCCGTCGAGGTGAGACCCCGGTTCACTCCGAAACTACAGGGGTCACTGAGGCCAGTTATAGACCACTCAAAGCAGCCTTGCAGGCCATTACATAATAAAGATGTTCTGCTTAATATAATAATTATTATTTAGCTGAGGCTTTTTATCCAAAGCGACTTGCAGTAACCCCCTGGGGGTTTATGTCAATCAATACAAAAATGTTGGAGACAAAACGTTTGCGCTTGCAAGCATTTTCTTGGTAGCATTAGTTTATATAAACATGGATTTCTTTAGTTTTTTTACAAGAACACCTGGTAAAGGAAAACACTACCCCGGCAAGCACCTCATGTGTTTGTGTGTACAACTCCCTTTCAGGCCTCCCCTGGTGTGATCGCCAACCCCTTTGCTGCTGGCATTGTCCGCAAAAACAGCATGGAGAGCATTTCATCCATCGACAGGGACATGAGTCCAGAGGAGATGGAGATTCTTCAGAAGGTGAGTGGCCTTATTTCAGAACCAGCTCGTCCAATTACAAACCATGCTTGGAGGGGTGTAGATCTTCACTGACCTACTGATGGACCTGATTCACATCTGGTACTCACATCTGGTACTTAAAATTAGGTTAAGTAAGTTAACAGGAGACAGGCGTAACTGAAATAATAGTTGATGTAAAGCAGCAGGTACACACTACATCCCTGAAGGACTGGAGAAGCACTATCACAGTGGTTGAGTTTATTTTTAAGGTAAGAGGAAACTGATCTAACGACCAGAACAACAGGGGACACACTATTGTAGTAAAGTAATGTCATGATCTTAAGAGTTAAATATTTGAACTGTGTTGGCTAATGCATGTTCTCTACAAGCGTTTGTAAAATATTAGAAAATTCTCTTCACTTTTCTTATCTTTACCTCCTTTGTCCCCCCCCCCCCCCCATCCCTAAAGCAGGAAGTAGAGATGGTGCGGGAGGCTTCACTGTGGGAGAAAGAGGAGATTGAGAAAGTGGTGAGTGAGATTCTAGATCCTCTTATTGCATCTTCTGGGATGATGCATGGGCTGACTAAGTAATGTCTTCTCCTTCCCAAAGTATTCCAGTAGCCGCTTAAGGAATGTGGTTGCAGGGAATGCTAAGTACATTGTTCCCCAAGGCCAGTCAACAAATTCTGCATTTCATTTCTTAGTTTCTGCAAATGTAATTACTTTAACTCATATGATGGTTATTTGCTTAGCATCCCTTATTGGAAGAATTCACATTGTTCCAGTGAACATTAAAAAAAATTATATTGAAAGGTTGCAGACTTTACTTTGTATCTCACAGTTTTATTACCATAACCAGCAGTGACTTATGGTATTATTAAATTAGTATAGTTGTCAAACCTTGGTCAGTTATAATTGTTTTGCATTAAAATACTTTTCTGTGCTCGATTGATCTTGGCTTGTGCAATTGAGCCAACCAAGAGGACCAGAAAGCGGTGTTTGCATTTGTTGAGAGTATTTTATAGGTTCCAATACACCAGCAAGCTCAGTTTAAAGCACAGAAAAATATTTGAAATCAAAGCAATTACAGAAATGACTAGGCCTGGTAGTGGGTAGTGTGAGAAATATAAAGTCAGGTTCCTCCCCTTAAAAGAGTCTTCCTCCCTTTGGTACACCTCCCCAAGTCTCTATCTCTACCAACACTCCCCTTGCCTGCTAAAGTTTCTGTTGGTGTGCCAATAGAAAAGGTTCTTTTCTAATGTGTGTGGATTCTATCCTCTCTCCCTCTCTCTTCTTTATCTCTTTCTCTCTCCATCTCTACTGTCTCGCTCCCCATGGTGTGTCTGGGTCACTCTCACATTTTCACTCCTTTACAACCATTCCTCTCTCCATTTCTTGCCCCACCTCTTCTTTCAACTCATTTCATTTCACACCCATGTGCCTCGGTCCTTTCCATCTTCGTCCACTACACTGCCCCCTTTTCCTTACTCCTTTTCTCCCTCCACATCGCACCATTGTCTGCATGTGCTGTTTTGTGGCACCATTCTTCTTCCCTCCTCTACCCTTCCCCCTTTTCGGTGGCCACCCCCCCCCCCCTCTCCACCCCCTGGTGAAGGAGCGCATGCGCCTGGAGCGCGAGGAGGCCACCCGTCTGCTGGAGGAGGAGGCTGAGGTGAGGGTCCCATTGTCCCCCCCCCCCATCTCTCCAGTAGGTGGAGACACTGTTCAAAGGGCTCCAATGTTGCCTCAGACTCTTTGGGAAGTTGGCGGCACCAGCCCTGGGAAGTACCCCTAGAGAAACTAGATCTAATCGAAGGCAGGTTTAATTGTTTCTCCAACCTGGGTTACGTCGGAAAGACTGTTGCCTATGCAGCACATTCAACATTTTCTGGGCCACCGCCCCCATCAAAATCATTACGATCCTTAAATCACAACGGTCTTCTCAGCGGTGTCTCCTCAGGAATTTGAACAACTCTGCTCAGATCTGACCCCGCTATCTCTTTCCCCACACTCAGAACTTCAACACAGGGCCCCTCAAACTGGACTACAGGACACTGGCTGCACTTCCCACCACGAGCCTGCAGAAGGTCAACCAGGTGAGTCTCGTTGGTCCAATACAGTCCGCCACGATCAAATCCAACAGGCTTTTCTGCCCAGTCTCTCTTACCATTGGGTAAATATGCAACTAGCATGCATGAAATGAAATTTTAGCTTAGCCCCCTCAGGTATATATATATATTTGGGACAGTGTAAATGGAAACTGTTTGAGTAGATTAATAAACCATGAAAACAAGTTGTGAAAATGTACAACATCTGGAGAATCCGTCCCTTCCTCACCACCTACTCCACTCAGCTCCTCGTACAAGCAATGGTCCTGTCTCACCTGGACTACTGCAATTCTCTGCTGGCTGGCCTTCCAGCATCCGCCATCAGACCCCTACAACTGATCCAGAACACTGCAGCCTGTCTGGTATTCAATGTCCCCAGTCATTCACATGTCACCCCCCCCTGCTCAGCAACCTCCACTGGCTGCCTGTTATGGCTCGCATCAAATTTAAAACTTAGGTGCTCATGTACCAGGATCAGCCTCTGCATATATTCAATCACTGATCAGAACGTATACACCAGCAAGACCCCCCCCCCCCCCCCCCCATTCCGCTACTTCGGGATGCCTGGCACCTCCCCATCGCCGCACCTGCACTTCTCTGTCTGTTCTGGCCCCACGGTGGTGGGATGACCTTCCTGTGGATGTCACAACAGCAGAGTCTCTGACTACTTTCAAGTGCAGACTCATCTCTTCAGGCTGCACCTTTCCCTCCCTACCTCACCACCATGATTAGCCTTGTGCATGCCATAGATTATAATGGCACATATATATAGTTATATATAGATATTGTTGTATTAAATATTGTATTGTATTGGTTTACTCAGGGTATTCTAGCTGCCAATTGTGGTATGCTTGTTCGTAAGTTGATGTATTCTTCGATGGTTCCAACTGTATCGATATGGTCACGCTAGTACTCGGAACCGTACTGTACTCTAAGGGTCCTCATCACACTTGTCCCCATGTTCAATTTGCACTTCGTTGTACGTCGTTCTGGTTAAGAGCGTCTGCTAAATGCCTGTAATGATATGTAATGAAAATGACATTATCATAATTAGACATTGCTATTAGCACTTTATTTTGGCATCTTATCACTGAACTGTTACACCACATTACACCATATATGTAAGCATCCATAATTAGACCATGACCTCTTAAAATGTGTTTGACGACCTGTGACTATTGTCTGCTCCATGGCCCATGCCTGCAGATCTGGCTCGCCTTCTCAGAATAGCGCTCCCTACGGAATCCGTCATGTTTTTCTCCCAGGAATCCCTTCAGTCACCCCTGACGCCAAGCAGGTGTTTCTGAGAGGTGGAATGCAACTGTCCCTGCGTTCCATCTGCGCATTCCAAGTTCTGCATTCCAGGTTCCGCATTCCCAGGCTACGTCTCCGTACCTCACAATCCTGTCGATGCAGCATTCGCATTCCAGCCAGAATGATTTTCTTCCCTGGTAGAAGATGGAATGGTTGGCATCTGAGAAGTTCTTTCACTTCACGTCGATGTTCTGTACCTTCTGGCCCTGAATTGATTTGTTCTGCGTGGTTCTCCTGCGTCCTGAGTTGCTCTTATTGTGAGTGACTTGTACTCTTCACATACAGTCCATTCACACATATATTTTGCTAGAATTCCTGTTCAGTACTTTGTTCAATGGTATAATGGCAGTGCCCAACGTCGGAATAGAACTGAAACCTTGACGTTACAAGCCCAATTCTCTAACCATCACTGTTGGAGAACAATCAACACTTTCAAACACCGTGCAAAACTGTCCTGTCAGTGAAAAACCCAAGTCTCTTCCTTGTAGTCACCCAAATCCAAAAGGTCAACACATCAAACTCCTCACTTGAAAACCAGCTTCAGAGAACTTTAATGTACCTGTTAAACGTTGGTAAAGTTCACCTCTGACCTGAATAATGAGCAGTTTGATATGCTGTGGACATGAAGTGGGGGCATGTAGAATGTGCAGTGAGCCTACCTTCTCACCGACCGATTTAGAGGAGACTTGGGGGAGGGGGACAGCTGGCACTTCTCAGTGGTTATTTTAAGGTCTTGCTAGGCGATAGTCAGAGGGGGTGTGGGGTTGGGCAGTAAGTGGTTGTGGGATTGATGTAAGGGACGGACACTCACAGAGTCCATACAGTGTCCAGGAAACATTTTGTTAGAGAGGAGATCCCCACCAAGCGCGTGTTCCCACCAACATCCTACAGTGAGTCTTGGGGGTCCCTAGCAGGGGTTCTGTTGCCTTCTTCTTTGGTTTCTCTTCATCTCTTCCGTAGTCGTGTTTCAGTGTTACTTCAACATGCCTTTGTATTTTCTGATGGACTGCTTTTTCTCAAGGCTACCTTGCGTTGATTTGTGCAAAGGCTACAGCTGTAGTCTGACAGAATTGATTTATTTTCAGTTATCAGTCAAGCTTTTAGTCAGATATAATTTTTATATCCTGGATATCAGGACATAGACCTGGATATCAGAAGGGATTTTTCAATGTATCTGAAGAAGAATTTTAATTAGGCTTCATGGGAAAGTTTTATCTCATGCCAAATGCAATAATGGGCCACATGGTCTTTTTTAGGACTGGTTTACCGAGATAGCATTGCAGCTGTTGCTACCACTATTGGGGGAGAATTCTTATTTTTGTGGGAGGCGTCGGCTTGAAATAAAGTACAGTATCAGTACTCAAATGGACGTTAAGGGTAAAGTATTCATTTTTTTCTGCGATTTCGGATTCGGATTATATTCTTGACATTTTGTATGGAACTGTGATTGCTGATCTGTGGTTGCTGTCAATAATACTTGGTTCAGCTGTTTGATTGTTCTAGTAGCCCAACTGATTTAATTGCTGGGTGAGTTAGTAATTAGTTTGCCAGATTCTAGGAGGATTGTCAGTATAACTTCCAGTTTATGCCTACTGGTTTTGAATTAATGTAGGCGTAAGATGCTGTGATTTCTTGTTTTCTCATTTCAAATTTTTAATCAAATGTAAATTATTAATCATAAAATTCATCAAAATAAGAAAAAAAATGCATAATGAGATGAGACTTAATGTATCATTCTTAAATGAATAAATAACATATGCTTGCTGGAAAATATATTTTGTGGTGTAACATTCTTGCATTTGGCAGTGAGCTATGGTCATAGAGAAAATTACTGGGCTGTGCTGATAGGGGATTGAGGCTCAGGTGTTTCCATGGAATGGGAGAAGTGGTTCAGGCTGGGGTGTGTCTGTGGGTGAGTTGAGTTAGGCTGTCTCTTGGCCCTCTCTTCAGGAATTGGGCTTCCCGCAATGTCAGCAGCCCCTGTTCCAATCTCCCCTCCCTCTCCTCTGCTCCTCTGGCCCAGCTGTCTTCCGCCGTCTCACATGACTCAGGCTTTCTCACTGCAGGGTGCGCTTTCCTTCTGACCCCATTCCTACAGCCCTTCTTCAGTCATCTGACAGACTTGAGCAACGATAGAATGTTTGGGCGTAGTTTTCAGTAATGATGCTAAATTGAGAGCTGGCAACGTTTTTTGTTATTGGTGTTGATGGATTATTATCATGTCTTTTGATTTGGCCTTGTGGGGAGGCTTTGGAGTCTTGAAGAATGACGTGTTGTTTTTCAAAGATTGTGACGTGTACTTGAGATGAGCAGTTAATTTGGTGTCCATGGTGTCTATGCATGTATGACCATGACATCTCTCTCAGAACTTCAGTCTATAAAATGTAGCAGAAACGTGATGATTGTTTTATCGGTAATTCAGTCATTTTATCTGTAATTAAATCGGACATTTCACACAGGCTCCATAGATGTAGTGCAAAATACAAATCTGAAACACATTCTGATTAAGAGAACCGTGGTCACATTAACTCAGGATTTTGCTTTTTTCAAGTCTGAGTGACGACCCAGACTTAAACCACAACAGAATAATTGCTTGTTATCCTTTAAGCCAATCTTCTTACAGTGTCTGACCTTTCTGTTGTTTAATTGTAATTGTAATATTTACACAGCCATTGGTAGCATTGTGTGTTTCAAAAAGTAAACACTTAAATGAAAAGTCCAAAAAAAGATGTCATACCAGCTAGCTTGGCCAACATAAGTCAATTAAAATGTAAATTGCGTTTTTGAAATATTATTAGCCTGTGTAGCCAAAAATATGTTTTGTTTAACTGTCATAATAAAACGATGAACGACATGCGAGTTGGCATATTATGGCAAAAATAGTTATTTTTATCAGTAAATTGGCATTCTCCATTCCATGGGCTAGCATGACCACTGGAGAAGTGAAACTGACTGCAGGCCAGTGTGAGGGGTGGAGGGGTGTGCTAAAAAAAAAGAGGTGGAAGGCCAATTTTATATATAAAAGTTAAAGTGTCCAGGGCTTCAGCCTTTAACATCACTGATAGATCCAGTTATTTTCATCAGAGTGCAGCATGCAGAACTCTGAAAGATAACCCAATGAAGGGCTCCGTATGGCAGGAATCAAGGCGACTCTTGTACTAGGCATTGGCTAGTTGGTTTGGGATCAAGCATAAATATTCTGTTCTACATTGATATTACGCCTTTCATTCAGTCAGGACGTATAAAAATGTATTGGTTGGCTGGGGTATTTTGTATGAAAGTCATTCAAGGAGGTGTGGAATGGATGGAGTGTTATTTTTTCAGGTGATGCATTCAGCCTCTTAGTTTAGTTATTTTTTAAGAAGGGGGAAAGAACTTCTGTCTGCTCTCTCTTTTTCCTGCCTGTACAGTATCTCTCAATCATTTCTCCCTCTCATCTTCTCCTGCTCCTCCCCAGTTACCCCTCTCTACCGCTCTGCCTGCCCCCATGGAGGCCTCCCTTCAGCCCCAGCACAGGGCCCCTATTGCCCCCCTTGGGTTTGAACTGTCAGACCCCTCAGTGAGCGGATTGCCTCAGCAAAGCTTCTTCCACGCCGAGCCCTGCGTACTGGGCCCCACCATCACCCCACCCCCTCAGTACCCTTCAGAGGACAGCGTGGACTCCCCGACCTTGTTCGTCTCCAAACTGCCCCCCATCACCATCTCAGCGCAGCCTCCCCACCAGACTCAAAACATTTCCACCCCACCGCCCCCCAAAGATCCCGTCGCTCCAAAACAGGAAGCCCAACAGCTGCCGCCTTCGGTCAGACAGGAAGTCCTGCCCCCTGGCGACGGGGAAGAGGAGGAATGTCTGGTGGACTCGCAGCCTATCAGCTTCAAAGAGAACCCCTTCCTAGTGGCCAACCGCAGAGGAAAGGGCCGACCCCCAGCAGAGCGTATCCTATCAGGGCCCCCTGTGGGATATGGCAAGAGCGGCCAGCTGCAGACCCGTCTGTACAGCAAGGCAAGCAGCCTTGGTGTGCCCAGCTAGCATGGGTGTTTTCAGACGGCATGGTTTTATATCGCTCTGCTTTGCCCTATTACAGCATCTTTGTGCTATACATTAGCACCTGCAGCATGACAAAGTGTATACTTCCCACCGTATATACTCATTTGACCTTGCTTTGAATTAACCTCTCCCTGTGTGGTGGTGCAAGGAAATAAACTTTTGGGCTTGTTTGAATTTGCTTGGACAAAGGGCAAAGGTGAAAGTCTGTGTGATTGAGGAGGTCGGCGTGTACGACTGGAATGGGTTTCATTTCTATTTGACAGTATTTATTGCTCTCAGCCGTGTGGGGATTGCAGTTCACCACTAACCAGGAAATGCCAGGTTGCGCGGCTAACTCACGAATGCCTCTTTCAGACAGGCAGGATGAATCTAACGCTGAGCATCAAGGAGTTGCAGTCGCTTAGTGGCTGCAAATCTAAGTCGCATGCAAATCAGGGCTCAGTAGTCATTAAATGGCAACTTTGGTTTTGCAGTGTGTTATCACTAATTCACAGAATTAGAGGGCTGAGTGCAGGCTATCTCCAATACAGGTGGTGAAGATGAGAGGTCTCATTGATGAAAGGTATTTTGCTTTGAGTTGTGTGCTGACTTTTTTGTGTTGGTCTGTCTGTGTGTTTGTATGTTTTGAATCTAGACTTCTTCCTCTGAGCCCCAGGGAATTCAGAGCCCCAATAGAGAGGTCAGCTACTCCCCCAGCCCCCAGCCGGTGAGTACTCACAGTGTGGTCTCATTCCTAAAATTCTGGGGCGGTCTGTAGCGTAGTGGTTAAGGTTAAATGACTGGGACACACAAGGTCGGTGGTTCTAGTCCCAGTGTAGCCACAATAAGATCCGCACAGCCATTGGGCCCTTGAGCAAGGCCCTTAACCCTGCATTGCTCCAGGGGAGGATTGTCTCCTGCTTAGTCTAATCAACTGTACATCGCTCTGGATAAGAGCGCCTGCCAAATGCCAAGAATGTAATGTAATGTAAAATTCAGTGTGCTTTATTTCATTATTTCAATTCTCTTCACCTATCTATACATTTCCCAGGGGTCTTGCACCTTTAAAACAAGCTCTTTCTTCAGAGTTGTTTGGCAATCCAATTACACCACCAAAGAGTAATATTCAATATTCAACAACGTTATCACATATCACATATTTTCCTCATGTAGTCCAGCTCTTCATTTGACTTTACCAACCCTCCTCCCCTGTCAGCCTGTCCACCAGTGCCCCTCCCCGGCCCCACCGGCCCTCGGCAGGGAGACGCGCTTCGTAAGTGGCCCTGAGCCCTGCCTGACCTGGCCTGACATTTGTTGCTACTTTGCAGCAAGGACTGTAATATACAGCGTCATTAAAGGGTCATAGAATGACAAATCCAATGAGGCTTATCTGTTGGGTGTTCTTCATTGAAATATAAAGAACATTTACACCAGTGTGTTGGCTGTCATGTGGAATTGCTGCGAATTCTGAACCATTTTCAAAACCAAATGCTACGCCTTACTGCAGCTGGGGGCCGCTGTGAATCCATTTTAATGGGCGTTGTGTGTACGAACTGTGCTGCCGGTGCTGCTGTTTGTCTGCATGTAGCCTGGGAACATAACTCTTTGTATGAGTGAGCACCTTGTATCAGTTTCCCCCATTGCTAATGGTGTCAAGTAAACACGCTTTCTGTTTCAGGCATGTATTCAATACACCTCCAGTGTGGTTCCCAAAGAGAGCCCATCAGTGAGTATTCAAGAAATGGACTAACTCAATTAACATGAATTATTTAGTACTTCCTGGTAGATACTACCCAGTCATTTTGCTTCTGGTCTTCACACATTTTTCTCTGAGGCGATATTGCTGTCATTGATTGCACAATTCTGCTTGAAACCTGACATTAAATGAAGTTCCTAATTCAATGATAAGTTTTATAACTGGAAGGAAATTTAGCTATTCATCTTGCTCTAATTCTCTGTCTCTCTTTGTCCTGAAGACGAAACCCGGTGCGATCCAGCCTGTATCTCGCAAGTGGCAGGGTACTCCAGACAGTCAGGATGAATGGAGCAGTCCAAGTCCGTTCCAGCATGGCCCCTCTCCCATCAACTCCCAAACCTCTGTAAGAATCCTGACAACCCCACTTAGTAAATAGTCAGATAGCAGCAAGTAACATGTTATAGTGTAGTAGGGTGTTTCTATGCACCTTTCTGCATTTGCTTTGTACTGTATCTTTGGTGACAATGGTGTAAGTATATCTTTGCCATCTTTGGGTTGAAATGCTTGGCATTGCTTGCTCACATATGCTTGGTATTGCTGGCTGTTATTCTAGGCCTGCAATGGCCTCCGCAATGCAGCTTTGGGGAGGCTATTCTATACTTGTAGAATATAATGCTTGTGGAATAATCTGATGAGAACAAACCCACCAAGAAGCACCAATAAGATGGAAATGTGAAAATGGAAGAAATCCTAAAACAAGTATACTCAAGTGTTAATTAAGCAAGGGTCTTCTCACTCCAACACAGGCCATTTTTCACAGGATCCAGGCAGCTTACTGTAACTACAGTGTTACATTTTAGTAAACATTTTAATGTTGAATGTTGAGCTGAATGCAGTATTTGTTCATAGTGTCGAAGGCCCCTGGCTGCTGTTGTATTTGACAAATACAACGGATGCTGTAGAGTTAACGGAGCTCTCACTTCAAGCACAAATACACTGAAAGTGTCAGTCCCCTAGTTCCTTCTTATCTCCCCCTCCTTTCTTGGTGCGGTCACAGCAAGTTCTCTTCTCTTCTCTTCCTGCTCAGCCTTGCTGTGTGCTTCCTTTCTCTCTGACTCAGTCCTGCCCTTGGTTGTCCTCTCTCTCTCCCTCCGACCCTCCTCCTGCCCTCCCTCCCTTTCTCTCCCCTCCTCCCTACGACCCCCATCCCACCCCCACAGCCTCGTGCCCCCACCCCCCCTTCACCCGATGAGTTCCCCACCAATATTAAGCAGGCCTATAAGGCCTTTGCGGCCGTGCCCCACTCCGTGGCAGTGCAGCAGCCTGAGCAGGTAGGCAAAATGGCAGCACCCATGGCTGGATGCATGAAGGTTTGCTCACCCTAATATCCCTATAACCACTATAACCTGCACAATGTACGTGGTCTCTAAAGAACTGGATGATTTGGATGGAAATGCATGGAATGAATTGTCGTAACTTGACCCTTCCTAAAATGAAGCCAGCAGTGAAAGCGTATTGATCCCTAAACAGCAGAATTTTGTTTGTGCGGATAACCTTCCCCCGCCAATACCCATGTCCGTTTTTCTGTTTTTCACTCAAATGTGGCGAGGGTGTGTAGAATGATTTTGTTTGTGTGCTGTTACTCACTGCCTGGATTCTTGTTTTAAGTCTCTCACTGTGTCTGTCTGCAGGAATATTTTGGCCAAAGGAACAACATCCAGTTCCAGCAGGCTTCACCAGAGGTGAGTCTCCCACTGCCTCCTGTCTATGACCCATCATATGGCTTCTCCAGGATGAATGGCTAAATTGTGCAACACTGGCTCCGGAAAACATTGGATCATGTTATCATGATAATTCATAACTGTGTTACTCTTTCGGTGGGGAATTGGCATTTACCCTTGCAGAGGTATTGATGGTAGGTTTGCATTAAGTGGCTGTTTGGTGACAAGCAGATGCTGTGCATAGCTTCAGCTATGGACAGTCTTGGTGTCAGGGATTATAGCCTTCCCTGAGATGCTGGTCAAATGACAAGTCATACTTGACGAGGCTGTGTTTTATTTGGCCAGCACCAAAGTGACCTCCTTTATGGGTCTTTCAGCCTGAGGTGGACAGTGAGGTGTTTTTGGACATGGGGGAAGGGGACGCGGCAGGGGGGGATCTTGCAGCCCCTGCTTCTTCGCACTCGCCCCTCTCCCCTGACCGCAGGGAGTACATGAGCTTGGCCGCAGTGCCACGCCACTCTCGACCCTCCTTGGAGATGCAGGTATCCATCTCTGCACCAGCCGAAGATTGCCTCCTCCTTCTCCTCCTGCGGTCTTTCACCCCAGATTCTGCTGGGGTCTTTGGTGGCAGATCGTAATGCTGAAAAATAATTATTGATTTACCTTTTCCTAATGTTTCACCAAATCATAGTGGCGTAGCTGTCTTCCACTAGATGCTTTCTGATCAATATGGACTTTTCTTCTGATTCTGACTTTTCTAGTAGTACATGTTGTATGTAATTTGTGCACATGCGTAAAGTGGTCGTGTTAACACAGGATTCTGTGTTTAACGGCAAAAAGCTGGAAAGAAAATACACTGCGTTCTGTAAATGCAGAAGGTCTTTTTTTAACATCCCAAGGGTAGTGACCCAGACTTGACATGTTTCTTTGAGTCATTTATGTTGTTTTTTTTATCATAATATTTACACAGCCCTTGGATAGCATTTCAAGATTTAAGGTAGTGCTTAATTTGAATGAGAAGTCAGGCAAGCTAATGCGAGGAAATTAAAATAGAAATAGTTTTTTAATATTATTAGCCTTTTAGCAAAATTTATGTTTTGATAAGATATACAGTGGGGTCCAGGATTATTGGCACCCTTAAAAATTTTTTATTTAATTAGTGCAGTCATGTCTAAATCTGATATGTATAAAAGCACCAGCTACAGCCACAGGCTGCAGGTCATCCAGTATAGGAGTGAACCAGTGTAATCTATAGAGCAGCCAGAAAACAAAAATGGAAGTCATTGGTTGGAACAAAAACCAGCGCGCAGAATGGCCCTCCACGAAGTTGTGCACCCCTGATTTAGGCATTCACAAGGCTTCATTTTCATATTCTCATTTCCTACAAATGGGTACACTGGCTCCTGAACTCAAACTTAGTGTGCATGGATTAATCATAATCACCCCGCCTTTCCCTTTCACAGTCGCCCATGACCAGCGGCCAGGGCAGTCCAGAGCAGCGCTCCTTTAGAGATCGACAGAAGTACTTTGAGATCGACGTGAAGCAGCAGACCCCTGAGAGCAAACCCAAGCCCAGAGTGTCGCTTGTCGGGGAGGACGATCTGAAGAAGATGAAGGAGGAAGAAGGTCAGTATCTGCATTTTACACCATCAACCCTGATGTAACGCACTGTTAAAGTCTGAACTTAAAAAGATAATTGACATCTTCTCTGTCCATTTGCCTGTCTGTCTGTTGCTGAACAATAGCAAAGAAGATTGACTTGTGTGCCCGGGACTACCTCTTGGATGAGGAGGAGGAGGAAGAGGACGACCTAGCCAGGCAGATGGCCGAGATGAAGGCCCAGGGCAAAGTGGTGTTGGATGGCGTGGAGTATAAAATTGAGAGTGTGGGCAACCAGAGTGCTGCCTCTCCCAGACACTGTGCCACGCCTCCCAGCCTTTTTGCCACACCCCCCAGCAATTTTGTCACACCCCCCAGCTCAGGGTAATTGCTGATTCAAAATGTCAAATTTTGCATTAGAGGCAAATAAGGACCATCATGGCGCACTGGCAGTGGCACACGGGGGGTTCTGATCCAAAGCTTTGTGTTTGTGTGTGTGTGTGTGTGTGTGTGTGTGTGTGTGTGTGTGTGTGTGTGTGTGTGTGTGTGTGTGTAGGCCCTCATCTGTGGATGGTAGGGGAGACTCCCAAAGAAATTCCCTGGAAGATTTCAGAGTGGAGCACCGGCCCAATTCCATAACTGGGTAAAGATCATTATCGGTAGTTTTCTGCTCCTTGTGATAAATGCTCTTGCTTAGATGAGCACAAATCGGTCGTATTGGATTTTTAACTGAGTGGACTTTCATTTAAGATTTTCTCTCCATTATCAGCATAATCATGGTTAGAATGACACCTCTGCTGGCAAAGAGTTATCGCTATGTAGTGTTATGGGAAATAAAATAATAAAATAATAAAACTTGAACATTTGCATTGGTAAAGCATGCGGCATGCAGCTCCTTGTCTTACATAAATGTGAAGAGTTATTTTACATTTCATTGCCGTTTATCCAAAGCGACTAAGCAGGGGACAAGCACGGTACAATCCCCCCGGAGCAATGCGGGCTTAAGGGGCTTGCTTAGTCATGCACCTTAACCACTAGGCTACAGCCTGCCCCATTATTTCAATTTTATAACCCGTCTTGCTAGCTGGGGAGCTGTATGTCTGATGGGTTGTGTGTCCGCTTGCAGGCTGAGCCCAGCCTACCCCGGGGAGCCCAGTGCCCCGATTCGCACGGCCAAGGCGGAGAGGCGGCACCAGGAGAGGCTGCGCATGCAGAGCCCCGAGCTGGCGCTGGCTCCAGACAAGGACCTGTCGCCGGCCGAAAGACGGGCGCTGGAGGCGGAGAAGAGGGCCATGTGGAGAGCGGCACGGTACGGCCCAAACGGAGCTCCATTACATTACATTATTGGCATTCGGCAGACGCTCTTATCCAGAGCGACGTACAGTTGATTAGACTAAGCAGGAGACAATCCTCCCCTGGAGCAATTGACCCAACGGCTCAAGGGCCCAACGGCTCAAGGGCCCAACGGCTCAAGGGCCCAACGGCTCAAGGGCCCAACGGCTGTCCGGATCTTATTGTGGCTACACCGGGGATTGAACCACCAACCTTGCCTGTCCCAGTCATGTACCTTAACCACTATGCTACAGGCTCCCATATGTGTTCATCACCCCTCTGAGAGCTGCCGACGCTGAACACTAACGCTGTGTTCACTCCCCATCTGTTGTTTTTACGTAACCGTTATTCGCAATACAGATTTCACCACCAGAGTAACGCAGCACCGTAACTGATCTGATGGATATGAGTCTTGGCTCTCGTGAATTATATACTTCCCCAAACAAGCTACAGTAGTTATGTCGTAGTGAACGAGAATTATGCCCTCATTTGGGTTGAGAATAGGCAAATTAGGAATTAAATTTATATAACAACAAACGTTGTAGAATAAAAATGACTTAAAGGAATAACCAAACATTTTGGGAAATATACCTTTTTTCCGACTTGACCAGACTTGGATGAGATGTTCGATTTCATTATCATTTTTGTGTATTCACTGGCTTCATTTCCAGAGTAGCATAACGCGTTAGCTTAGCATATAGACTTGAAGCCTATAGGAGTCAGTAGCCTACCTCCTTAAAAGTGAAGAAATACGCCTTACAACAGCTCCAAAGCTGTCTTATTTACATAAGCTATCGTGTATTTGAAATACACGGGCGAGGGGAAAAAATTGTAAACACAAGATGTTGTTTTCAGAGAAGTTAGACGGTTGGAACTATAACCGGTGCACACATGTATCTGTCTTCTGCTGGTTGAGCCCAGTGAAGAAGGTAGTAGCTCCACCTTCAGAAGGTCCGCGGATCACTGGCACGGTCTATGGGCCGTCTATTAGTTAATGGTCATTCCTTTCTCACCATTTGATTTAGTTTCCCTCATTTCTGATAGTTGCTCTTCCTTTGTTCCCCCTTAACTCTTGTCAGTGTTTTACCTCCCATTTCTATTTTTCCCTCTTTATTTGTATGTATATGTGTCTGTCTGTTTGTCTCCTCTCCACTCCTGTCTGCTTCGCCCTTCCTCCTCCTCCTCCTCCTCCTCCCCCCCCCTCATCCTGACCTGGCCCAGACCTCACGGTCTGGAAGAGGACATTAAACAGTATGAGCAGGACCTGGCTAAAAGGCTGTACCAGACCAGACTGAGGGCGTCTCAGGGTGCTTCCGTACCCCCTCAGCCCACCGCCACCGCCCAGCTCAGGTCTGCCCTCTGTCCCGCCTGCCGCATTGCATTGTGGGCATGTGGTGGGTCTGTGTGGCTTCGGGTGGGGTGCAGGTGTGAAAGTTCACCAATCCAGACCAATGGCGCTCGGCTGTGCACACTCACTTTCTGACGGCACTCTGTCCCTCTCCCCTGCCTGTGTCCTCCTCTCTGACCTCTCTTTCTTAGTTTTTCTGCTCTCATCCTCATTCATTGTAATTGCTTTTCTATCAAGCATGCACTTGTCTTCCTCTTAAAATCTCACTCCCCTCATATCTCCATCTCTCTCTCTCCTGTTTCATCCATCTCCCCACTTACCCTTTCTCAAACTAGATTTCCTGTCTTATAGGTCATTCTCCACTGTATTTGCCCATGTTCTCTATCTTTCTCTTGCCCGCACTCCTCACCCAAGCACGTGGAAATTGCTCCCGCATTGCACTTTGTTGATTAGACAATGGCTTGGCCCTGTTTCTCCTTTTTTCCTGTTGCCTTTCTTTCACTACATACCTCCGATAGTGCTGCCTCTTCCCTTCGTACCCTGCAGCCCTCTCCCGTTGTCAAGCATATCTTTCTCTCTTTCTTCCCCGGTCCCTCTCCACTCCTTCCTAAACGACGTCCTCTCTCCCTCAGAATGAAGTCTCTGGAGCAGGATGCCCTGAAAGCCCAGATGGTCATCGCCAAGTCCCGGGAGGGTAAGAAGCGCTCTACTCTGGACCAGCTGACCGAATCCCCGTCGCCAGCCCCCACGCCTTCCCCCACTCCACTGGAAGGTGAGCCTTTCTCCCCCCAAGCCTCCTCTCTACAGAGAGATGGTCCATCCCAATAAGGTCTTACAGCTCCAACTCCTCTAATGCCTTGAACATGCAAGGGGTTGTTTTGGTATAAACTGGTTTTATCTAGTTGTAGTGAGATACAAGGGCCGCATAACCAGACACTAAATGAAATGGATGCAGGATGGAATAGTGGAATAAAAACTATGCCATGACTGGTGAAGCAGTCACCAGAAGTTATGAGATATTCATTGAATTCAGTCTGATAGCCCTGTCTTGCGCCCCCTCCTAACAGATGCCAGCCCTCGAGGTATGACTTCACCTGGCAGACTGGTAAGGACTCATGATTTCTTTCCCTTTCAGAGTTATTTTATGGTTTGACTTTTGGTCCCGTGACAGAATGACAATGACAGGTCTGGAAGTGGATTATCTTTTTTCTGGAACACAGCATTGAAAGATGACTTGTGCTACATTAGAATGCCTTTCATGCTCCAGATCACATGTGGGGGGGGGGGGGGGTTGCATTCAGGGCAGGCTTTCTCAAGTAATCAGGAATTACTCTAGTTTTTCTGTCCTTTACTGAGGTATTGGAAATCATTGTCACGCTTAGATGTGGTTTCGAGAGGGAGGTTGTTTTGTTTGCTGTGGCGGACGGGTAAATTGGAGACTGTTTGTCTCATCTACAGAATTCCCTACACACAGGTTGCTATGAGTCAGTACTATACCATTTCTTTGTTTTCACTTGTATTCTCTTTTGAATTAACAGACTCCCTTATCAAATATTTTTTCAGCAGTAGCTAGCTGATACTGAACGTGATTTCAGCAAAAGAGAACTTCTAAAAATCACCTCACGCATTGTAATTTTTTGCACCACATGCATTTTGTTTTCAGACAGAGATTCTTCATCAGCTAAGATGCAAACACAACACAACTGGTTTTTGTTCTCCACCATTTTCCATGTCATGTCCCTAGAGGCTCTAAAGCCTTTCAGTTCCTCTTTTTTTCTGTCAGGCACCTTGTCATAATGGAAAAGTAGCCACTTCACCCCACTTCACCAGCCATCCCCGCATACTGTGATATCACCCTCCTCCTCCTGGCCAGCACTGCAGACCCCCGCCATTTTGTTTAGTCCTTCGGTTTACACTTATGCTGTTGCTGAACAGGAAGTGAGATCCTGTTACTTCCAGGAAACTGTTGTTCTGAGAGTATAGCTACTGCATGTAATCCTTTTGTAAGTATCTCCATCACCATAGTCAATCAGAGGCTGTGACTAGGTCCATTTCTCCACTTCCTGTACTGCTTCACTTCCTCTGCATCTTCATCTCTTTCTGTATCCTCCTTGCTCTCTCTATTTATACTTTTCTGTCTCTCTCACTCTCTCTGTCTCCATATCTTTCTATTTGCTGTCCTTCTAGTCCCTGTCACAAAAGAAGTTTGACTACCGACAGTTTGCTGCAATCCCTTGTGCCAAACCTGTATACGACATCCAGGTATCATTTGCATGCACCAGCTGCCAGCCCTGAACACCCGCCCTCCAGCATCCCCATTCCTGCCTACCCCCTCTCCCACCTCTCACTAAAACCTCACTTCCCTGACAGGTCCCTGTGTGTCTGGACAATAAAGCTGTGCTGTAGCAACATTAACCCCCCCACACCACGCACACGCACGCACGCACACACAAACGCACACACATGCGCACACACACACACACACACACACACACATACATACATACACACATGCACACACACATACACTCACACACACATATTCAGGATAATATCTGAACAGGTCTAGGCCTTGTTCTCATTCCTGTGTGAGCTTGTCCGATCAGCAGGCTCTTCATTTTCCATTACACATATCTTGACAAGATGGTGGCAGCTAACACTCCATCCTGTCAAGATTCACTGGCATTTTTAGTCATGTCAACAGTCATGACATAATCAGCCTAATCAGGTTTGTTTGTTTTAAGGTATCTCCTGTAGCAGACCTCAGTCCTGTATTAACATTATGATTTATTTCAGATTTACTACTTCACTTTCTCCCCTCTCCTTTACCCAACTCAAAGCTCTTCCAAACTTATATTGGGCCACCACTCACTGAAGTGTCTGACATCACTCACTAATCATGTCCCCGGCCAGCTTACTCTGAGGATGTGATCTGCTAACCAATCAGCTTCTGGGATACCTGCCCACCTGTCATCTCTCCCAGCCAGTCATCCACAGTTTTTAGGGTCTGACTCTGTTCCTGTTCAAAATTCACCCACGTCAGTCGCCTTCTTTGCACACCCTGTGTTTATGCAAGATATGGCAAAATAATTAATTATATATTGTTTCCGGCTGCCTGACCAATGAAAATGGATAGATTGCTTTCCAGCTCTGGTTTAATAGATCAGTGGTTGATGTTTATGATATTTATTTGTCTTTATAGCCTTCTGGCCTTGACATCCAACCTCCATACATGCAAAAGCATCACAGGTTGTGAAAATTGGGCGTCCAGATTGGTCAGGAATTGACCTGGTGTGTTCTGGGTGACGGAATGGGAGCTGACGGCCTTTACTGTAGGAGCAGGGGGACAGTGAGAGGCTGCAGGACCAGAGGAAGGAATGCTGCAGATTTTTGGCTGCTGCCCTTTTGTCTGTGGTTCTTTTTGTCTTTAACCCTACCCTTCTAAACTCCACGGAGCTGAGGCATGTTGGAAATCCAGCTGTTTGGGTGCTTTCTTTGATATGTTGACATTAACCGTCAGTTTTTCCACCACAGTAATGCTTTCAAAGTCGCCTGAAATTTCTCATTAACCTATATTGTGCACATACCTTGGGAAGGAGCTACAGTATGTATCTAATGTGTCTGCTTTGACTTAACCATTGTGATGAAGTCTTGATTTGGAAATACGTTTTGTTACATTTAGAATCTATCCTAGCATCTCTGGTGCTGTACTTGTGTTCTTCTCAGGGAATTGACTCTGGGTTATATTGGTAGTAGTGACCTACATAGGGCTAAAAATGCCAATAGGCTATTCTGTTACTAATGTCTGTGCATCAGTGTCGGGAACGTACTACAGTAAATAGCAAAGATATTTTGTGGAAGCTGATCTCTTGCCATTTGGTGGTCTTTGAGTGTGTTGACCAGGACATGTTTGTGTTCTGTAGTTTAACCAGAGTTTGAGTCATGAGTTAAGTTACACTATCCTCCGCCCCCAACATGCCTATGAGGAAACTATATATTGCTGTTTGTCTCCACCCTACCTTAGAGCCACACAAACTGCATTGCCTGAGGGACAGAGGGAAGAGAAGTCTATGAACGTCTTCTGAACTTGACGTGGTCATCCTTTACATTAGGTCTGAGTAGGTCCCAGAGCCCTGGGGGGTTAGGGTTTGGGTTATGCTTAGGGTTGTGGAGGCTGAGTTTTGATTTTTGAAGTTTGTATGGACTGTGCCTGGAATGTGTAGAAGCTTCAGAGGATTGGATCAGACCTTCTCATTTTCTTTCCCTTCAAGTTTCATTCAGAGTAATTGAACACTTTCTCTGTACAGCATTACACTAGCACTGAGCACCTGCAAATAAAGCATGCAGCGCATCGTAGATTCTTGTGCGCTAGCCTAAATTCTGGCCAGAAAGTGACGTGTGTGTGTTGTGGACTGTACGTCCAGAGGGTATTGGTCATCTGATGCTGTCCTGTATCCTCAATTTATATATGTACAGAAAGATTCAATTGGAAGACATTTTGAAAAAGATCCATATTTTTTGTCATTGGGGCTACATGGGAAAGCTTAGACATTTTTGTTTCCAAATTGTTTGGATTTAAAGGATGTGGTTTGGAAGATGTAATACTGTGGGTAGCTGTCTGTCAGAGGATCTCAATGTAATCATTGTCTAATATACCCCCACCCCTCTGTTGTTCTTCCCTCAAGAAGTGTGAAGGTGTTTCTCTCCTCCTCTGACTCTTTTTTTTTTTTTTTCTCTTGCAGTCTCCTGAAGCAGCAGACATTCAATTTATTGATGACACTTCCAGCAACCCAGGTGAGTTACCGCGTCTAGTTCAGAACTTACCCCTTGTAATGGAATTTTTTTTAAATGGTATTTGACAAATTATCAATGTTGGTGACAAAAGATCTGCAAAGAATGCGTATGGAATAATGATGCAAGTAGGCTACAGACAGAAGTAAATAGGGAAATATTTCTCTATTATGTGTACTGCAGGGTATTCCAAGGATATACGTAAACCATATGCATGTGTTTTGTTTCTCATTTTTGCTGAGCTGTTCATCCTATGATTACCCCCTTCATTCAGGTGGCTTCCTGGGATAATCTGCGGTCAGATATTGGTAGGACCTGAGTGTTGGTGTGTCTGATAAATGGCAAAAACGAAAAAGCAAACCTTACCTTCCACCTCTCTGCTTCACTTTTTTTGTTTGACTGGCCTGCATGGTGTGAGGAATTGTCAGTGTGAAGGGAACTGTACTTTTGTTTTGCTTTTACCCTTTCAGCATCGAAAGGCCTGATCCAATAATATTTTTGGATTAGGTCAAAGTTTCATAGTAAGTTTATTGACTTATCTCAAATGGGATTTCCATGTGTGACTTCACAGGATGAGGGTTTGGGCTAGTCGTTGCTTCATCAGTTGTTTCAGTTATTCAAGACCTGGCATCTTGGCCAACAAAATGTACACTAAGGACATATTACTTAACAAGATCCAGGTTCCCTAGGATCAAATAGTCTCCCATCCAGAATAGCGATCCTGTCATGTAGTTTACCCTTTGAAACACTTGAGGCGAGAAAGACAGAATGTAACCGCTGGTGTTGATTTCAGCTGGTTTTCCTTGAAGGTTGTTTTGCTGCCCTAATCTGTCGCGTCTCCTCTGAGGCCCACTGAGTTTTCTCTTGAGGTTCCTAGGAAGCTGATGGTGCCCTTCTAAACCGTCTGTTTCGCCTTCCAAAGAGAGCGTTGCTGTACACTACTTAATGGTTCATGGTTAATGGTTCCTCTATATAAATCATACTTGATAATAAAATATCATTTTCATAATAATGATGATTTAATAACATTGAGCCCTTGGAGGTTAGTATGCAGTTTTGCGAAGGAATTGATTTGTCCCAGTGGAGTAGGTATGGATTAAATCACCCATTTTCTAACAAATGGGTACTCACCTGGAACCTGCAGATCAGTCATCGTCAGTTAGAAATGCTCCTCTCCTCCAATCAGTGTAGGTTCTCCTTTAGTCTCTTTTGTGACTTACTGGCAAGTGTACTATATCAAAGCAGTGCATGTGCTGCAGCTCGGTCTAGCAGTGCTCGTAGAGTTTGAAATGTGGATTCGAAATGTATTTTGAGAATAGGACTCTTGGCTGGGTTAACCTTAGCCTGGAATTATCTTACTGTTGCTTAATTAGATTATTTTCTGGGATTGTGAGAGCTCTGGGAATTTCAGTGTTTCATTAATGTGTAACACACAGCATGGCACTGCTGCTGGAATTGGGGCTTTTTAATACATTGCCAGGTAAATGCTTACAAGAAGTATTCTCTGGGCTCCAAATCAGAGTTAATGAAACGGAGTTAAGACACTGAGCATTGATGCCGAGGTGGAAGTAAATCAGGCATGTTATAGAAATGAGGCTACGTCCTAAAGGCCAGTTCATAGTTTGGTGATGTATGATCGGATGATACTGATACAGTGTCAGCAACATTCCATTTTTGCTCGACTTCAGTTCACTACAATTTGTCTTAAATTGTCCATCGCTCTATTATGAATTAAAATTAATTGTGACCGACCATCAAATCTGATCATCGCTGGTGGCAACGATCATACATCGCTGAAGTATAAACTGGTCTTAATTCTGATTGGTTAACCATTGGGGTTCGCACTACGCCTCTCGTGCCCTTGTGTTGCTTGGCATTCAGCAGCCACCTTGCATACAGTGGGCTCTGGAATTATTGGCACCCTTCATAAAAATGAAGAAAAAAATGCTGCATATGTTTCACAAATTATATTGCATACAAATTACAGGAAGACACATGGCTGTCATCTTTGGCAGGGTTTTAAACCAGGGGTGCCAGTAAATGTGAAACCTGTTGGGAAATGTTAAACTCATGTCAATAATTTATTTTTTAGTTTACAATATTTTTGTGCATATTTATTTAAGGGTGCCAATAATAAAAATGATTTGGAACTAACTGTATAATTATTTTAGACTCTGCTGTCTATTGCCGCAGTGCTTGATTTGAAATAAACTTGTCCAGAGATTGGCCAAGTATTGGCTCCTTAGTCCTGCTGGGTTTGTCTGAAGCTCCCTGGGGTTCAGTCTGTCTTTGCGCTGTGTGAGAGCTTGTTCGGGGTGCATGTGCGGGCTTGAGTGTCAGCTCATGTGACCATGGTGAGTAACTCTTCTTTTCTCCTCTCTATCGCTCCGTTACAGCACCCCCTGTTTCCCCGGAGGAGGAAGTGCCTCTCCCACCGCCTGCCTCCTCTGCCCTGGAGGAGATGGCTCTCTACAGCAACAAGCGCAAGCTGAGGCAAGGACGCCGCCCGCAGCCCGGAGACAACCGTGCCCACGTGACATTACCCGCATCCTGAAGACACAGACCCCCCAAAATCAACAACACACTTACAGCCAGGCCAGAGCTCCAACAGAAGCTACTTTATAGACAGACACGTAGAAATACAACTCTAGCAACTCTAGCACATCAGATGTGTTTCCATGGAAATGCTCACAGAGCGTGTCCGCTCCTGCATGCCAGTCCTGAGACTGCTGGTTTGAGTGGAAATGAGAAACACAGCAACGACAGTAGCTCCTTATCAGTTGAGGAGAGCGACAGTGTGGGGAGCAGGGGGGGGGTTGCTTTTTCTTAAATAGACCACAGAACCCATTTTAAATCTTTGTGTAATTTGTTTTTCAGTTTGCGTTTTAGAAGCTGAATTATTTTAACTCGAGACTAATCTGTTTTTATTTTCTGCTTCCTCTTGATTTTGCTGTTTTTAAAAAAAGAAAATATGGAGGAAAGAATGAAAATGAGGAATGAGGTAGCTGTTATACTAACTGTAAATCTTTTATTAATTTGTTTTGAAGTTTTCAGTTGCAAGGTTTGGTGTTGGTAACTGTGAGGAAGGAGAGTGTAAATACGAGTGGCTTAAACTCGCCAGACTACTTACCAGAGGGAAGTTAGAACATTCTGCTGCCTTCCCTGCCCGCTGAACACAGGGCAGTTGAAACGCCACCTTTCTCTGTTGCACCACTGCTTTCATGCAGTTTTAGTTTTAAAAAAGAATATATGATGTATATTATATATTCCTTTTAATAGTTTTAGCTCACTTCAGGAAAAGCAAACATGGTAAACTGATACTACAATCTAAGACTTCTTTTGTTTCATGTAATTGTACATATTTAAGAATATTTGATGCTAAGAAATGACCTAGTTATTCCCACAGGGAAGATGATTTTTGTTTATGGAACCTCTGGATTAATCACAATCTTTGGTGCAAAGCTTTAACTTTGTACAAATCATCTTGCACACTGATTGGTTGAATTGAAGAAAATCTTCTCAATAGTGGACTGGAACTATGGGGTTTCCTCTTTAGGTGTAACCATCATAGTTTAAAGGCAATAAATGAAAAGGCAATAAAAAGCACAACAATCTGGTGTATATGATAAGAAAGCACAGTTTAGAATGACCCATGAAAAAAAAAAACTTAACGATGTGGCGCATTAGTTATTTAGATAAAATTTTGTAATGAGGTGTAAAGCCTCACTAAAATATGTTTCAAGCATTCAAGGTTTTATATGAAATGGACACAGCACATGCATTATTATAAGTGTTTTTTTTTTATGATAGTTCTATTGCACACTACCTGTGAAAAGGCCTGAGTAATTCAAAGGTTCTAAGAATGGATTTATAAAGTTAAGATTTATGTTTTGTGTCTAGTACTCTTGGAAGTATGTAAATTAACCACTTTTACTGACTGCTTTGAGGACCCAGTAGAAATCAACTGGAGGCCTGGACCATGTATATTTTTCAACATTCCCATTCCAGCACAGGGGAGTACACCGGAGAGGCCTGCAAACACTCACACAAATCCATTACATGGGTAGGACAAAGTACTATTTGTGAAAGGAGTCTATTGTCATAAACACTTTGATTGCATTTTGGTGCCATTCTCTTCTTCTACGGGCATTATTGAAGAGTTATCTGACCTGAAGGTCATCTGTCCTCTCCAGTGTTCAGCCCCTCAGGCTGAGGAAGGTAGCAGGTGGTGGATTTCCCTCTGTTAGATTACCTTCATCTGAAGCCACTGAAATCATCTATTAACATGTGAATAATGTACAGATACTGAAGGAGACCAACGAGTGGTCGAAACTGAGCCAGTCTTGAGACGGTGCCAGAGTCTAGACTGCCAGACAGGCTGGACAGGGTCTAGACGAGGAGATCCCTGCATGTACATTGGCACAGTTACTGGATGCATCTTTTAGACCACAACTTTTAGACTTGTAACTCAAAACTGTATTTCCTTATATTACTCAACGCAGTCAAAGTGCTCTGTTACGGAATCATGGTAAATAGCTCTTGTTGAATTTAATTTACTAATTTTATCTGTTCATTTTTTGTCTTGCTGACTTGAAATTCAGTTTGGGCCATAATTTGTGAATGGATATTTTTAATTAGGTAACAGGCTCTGGGATTTTCCAAGCAAATGGGATTCACTGCATTTTTACACAGAATATTTTGATTTGTTCTTTTATTCTTTGAATTTTCTTGGAGAGCTCTTGTTTTCCAAATGGGTGGGTGGGAAAGGGAGGGCTTATAGCTCATCCAAGACTGTAACTAGTGAATTTGTACAACCAAAGAAGTCTATTTTGTGGTTCAGGAATAATAAAGTTTACTTTTCATTTAACAAAATGGTGTCCCAGACTGGATCTTTTGTGCTTGGCTTTGTTGTGCAAGTTCAGGGTGTACAGGGTTCACACAGGCCCTTAAAAACCATTAATGTACTTCAATGTTCACTTCAATTTAGAGAACAATGATTCAAGCATTTGCACATTGAGACTCAAAGTCAGATCTCCAACCAATATAAAGTCTGACAATTCCACAATGGCATAACTGGTAACAAGATTGCTCCCCTAGCACTGAACATTTGTTTGTTAGTTTCAGTCCTTTAACTGCAGTCAGTCAGTTCTAATAGATGCTGTAAGAGTCACAGAAAGCACATTTTAAACACTTTTAAAGACCGAGCACATTTGAAAATGACTCGGGCATGTACTGAGCTTTATTGAGTGTTCACTTCTGTGCTGTCGGTGTTGTTGTTTTAATGCTTCGTGAATTAACTGGAACTATTTCAGGTTATAAATATTTTTGTGACTGAAATGAAAACTAAGTACACCGATTGAAAGAGCATGAAGGAAAACTACCATTTAAGAATGAGGAAATAATAAAAGGTATAATTTAGGATTCCACATGGTATCTATTATCTTTATTAAATTAGTATTTTATGTATTTTATTACATTTTCAGATGACACTGTCTGCAGATAATTGCCTCTTTTAGGCATTAAGTCTGCGTTGCAGTATTCGCACATAAACACAGGTGCACCAGACCATGCTGGCACCAGAATTTTATTTTGAAATAATCATTATACCCATCATTGATTTTATTCTCATGCTTAATACAACAATATGAATAACTTTTTTATTTATTTATTTTATTTTTTATTTTCAGTTTTTCTCCGGGGTGTTTGGATACAGTAGTCCTCCCCCTACTGATCGTATACGACAGCGCTACTTTCAGGTCACAGACAGGATGGCAGGCAGCTTGGTCTTCCCGCTTCCCCCTGAGGTCCTCTTGTGCTGCACTTTCTGGGTTGTGGTCTTGCTGTAGATTCTCTGCAGAGACGGGGGAGTAGGATGATCCTTGACCATTCGAGTAAATACTGTCTCGTGTCATTTCAGGGCACATAGTACTGTTTGCTATAAACTTTCTGGGATTTGTGCGATCCTAAAATGAGCTTTATAGTGATGAATGTATGTTTAAGTGGAACTGCCCACCTTTTGCAAGGTCTTGTCATGGGCGTTGAAGTAGGAGATTGCACCAGGGCTGGTCAGCAGCTTTGAGCGGAGATGATCAAAATGCTCCTGATCATCCTCCTCCTGTGGGATGACATGATCACAGACCATGTAGGGTCATTTAGGGTCAGGTACATTTGTGAATGAAAGTGAAATCTAATGAGGCTTAAGAAGGTATTTGTATGTATTAGTAGGTCTACTAGAGTTCTTGGTCTGAAATATTCCTTCATGTTCAACATGCTGCTCCAGGGGGTGTTATTTTTGGGAAACTGACCAGAGCCAAGGCCTTGGCCATAGGGATGAGTCCTGGTCGGATGGTGGGCTCCCCTGCTCTCAGCATCACCTGCGCCTCCTCAGGAATCAGGAACGACTCATTATACCAGCTCTCAAACTCTAAAGCACAAAAACCAAGAGCCACCTTAAACCTCCACCACCAAGACGTTGGGGGGGGGGGGGTCCAATCTTATCCAAAAAGGGCCGGTATGGGTATAGGTTTTTGTTTTAGCCCAGTACTACGACCCCTGATTAAACTAATGAACTAATCATGGTCTTCAATCAAGACCTTAATCAGTAGAATCAGGTGTGTTCTTGTTGGGCTAAAACAAAAACCTGCACTTACACTGGCCAGGAACGGCTGGTTCTCCACCCTCGTTTTACCTGGGAGTCAGGTGTGAAGACTGGCCAAACAATAGCACTAATTACCTGGGAGAAAAGAAAACCAGGGCTGGATTTGATGGCCACAGTTGATCCCTGGTGTAGAGTAATTGAGCAGAGGCCCAAACAACGGTCTGGTCTTGCATTCAGATACCACTCTGAACTATTTACACAATATAAATCTTTACACTGTAGGGACTGTGCAGTAATGCAGCCCTTCCAGGGCAAAGTTGCTTACAAATTCCACTCTTCCACCGGGGCAGGGGTGAGATGTCAGGCTTACCGCTGAGCAGACGAGTCCTGCACTGGTCCACCAGGTGTTCGCAGTAGTTGACCTCAGCCTTGGTGCTGCACAGCTCCTTATAGTGCTGACGGTACTGTCCCTTCAGCTTCTGCAGACTCAGCAGCAAGGCCAGCTCTGCCTCCTCCAGCACAGGCTCCCCATCTGCACTCACCAATCGCCCTGCAGAGATGGGCACTAATTTCATGAGCTCACCAAACCAATTTTGTGGAATAAAAGTAACACATGCATTCAAACCTGCTAGGTTTTGAAACAGTTGGTAGTTGGTTGATCAGGTCATAAGCTGGTCTAGCTGGGTAAGATCTGGTCAACCAGCATGGCCAAGCTGGTCATAAAGCCGGTCTAGCTGGGTATGAGATGGTCAACCAACGAGTGCTGGTAGCTTATCTGAGCTGGTAGCTGGTTGACCGGTTCAATTCATAGCTTCAATTCATAGGTTGAGCTGTTTCAAAACATAGCTTCAGCTGGTCAAACCATATCGAGCTGGGAGCTGGTCTGAACTGGTCAACCAGTTCAATTTTTGAGCTGGCATAGCTACATTTTACAGCAGGTAATTCTTGAAGTATTCCTATCTACGGCGAGAGCCAGCGGGTGACTGTGACCCTGGGGACAGACCCTGCTGCTGGCTATGCTCCCGCAGCTGCTGCAGCTCGGCACTGGTGCGGTCGATCTCGCGCTTGGCTGCATTCACCCCGTCCCTTAGCTCCCTCAGATGCCTCCGTCGCTCTGCCAACACCGCCTTGTTCTCCTTCAGGATGCGGTTTATCTCGCTGCCACGCTCCGCCTTGAAGTCCTCGAAGGCTGTGGCTTTCAGAGGAGGGGAACTAGGAGAGAATTACGAGGTTAAAGTGAAGACCAGGGGTGACAGAACACACTGCGTTATTTCCTATTAAGTTCCTAATAAGACTTCTTCCTGCAATGCGTCCTGCAATACTTCCTGCACATAAAGAGGGCACCGTTTCACTCAAGGTTGGTACTACAAAGGTCTTTGATGCCCGTTCTAAAGATCAGGGGCGACATGGCTCAGGCTGTAAGAGCAGTCGTCTGGCAATCAGAGGGTTGTTGGTTCATTCCCCCGCCCAGGCTGTGTCGAAGTGTCTCTGAGCAAGACACCTAACCCCTAACCCTAGTCCTTCATTTGGATGGCAAGAATTTGCTGATACAGCCAAGAACCCATCTTACATTATCTCCTGTTATTGAACTGCTACAGGTAAGGGGTATATTCAGCAGCAAGTATGTATAAATTCTTCTCAAGTACTTCCATCTCTCTGGCCACAATGGATAGGGGATAGGTAAAACATGCTTGTGCTTTCAGTACTCTGTCCTGACGTGCTCTTTGTCCCCCGCCTGTGGGCCTTGGGGGTCCTGACTCTGCATTTCAGCCTCCTGGCCATCTATGTCCTTCTGTGACGCCAGCAGGGGGTTCATCCGGGATGTGGACGAGGTCTCTGCCTCCTTCATCAGGGCAGGGCTCGCTGTTCCGTCCTTCCTGAGTGCGAACAGGGTGCATGCATGATATGACATGAATGAACATGTATCAGGGAAAGAAACCCAAGTTGGCAAACTTCTATTGGAGAAAAAACTGAAGCTGAAGAACGGCAGGTCAGTGCACCTACCGGTTTAAGTCTTTTCCCTTTTTGGTTTTGACCCTGTGGGGGGATTGTAGTCTACTGTTCTTGTCTAATGAAGGGGCCATGCCCACTCCAAAATTAGGTCCATCAACATCCACTATTCCGTTGGGACCCTGGAAGGTAACATTGGCTTATTTTCAAACATAATGTGCAAAGCATTGGCTGCTTTTCTGTGCAGAACGGAATATAATTTAAGAATATTTCATCACCACCCTAACTGAAGCATGTGTAAAAATATCAAGGTGATGCTCCTCTAGAAAAAACACTGAATTCATCTTTCACATGAGCTATATCTAAAATCACTCACAATTCTGTAAAAATATTAAATTAGGAATACTGTGCCACAGCTCAACAAACAAGGTTTACAGGCCATATTTGCACATCTCAGGTTTACTAAACTCTTTCACATGAGCTATATCTAAAATCACTCACAATTCTGTAAAAATATTAAATTAGGAATACTGTGCCACAGCTCAACAAACAAGGTTTACAGGCCATATTTGCACATCTCAGGTTTACTAAACTCTTTCACATGAGCTATATCTAAAATCACTCACAATTCTGTAAAAATATTAAATAGGTGGTAAAATTAGGAATACTGTGCCACAGCTCAACAAACAAGGTTTACATGCCATATTTGCACATCTCAGGTTTACTAAACTAACTTAAAATCAGTCTTTACTGCAGGCTTTAATTTCACCTCCGGACTTTAACTTCACCTCAGGCTCATCTCCTCACTACCGTCCTGTCACACAAAAATTCTTCCCCATCTTAAACCCCCAGGAGAGACTCCACATTCACATTTACTATCCCTGTGGCCCTCCCCATTTCCATATAATTTACCTAAAATCCTAGCCTTTCCCTGCCTTTCCGCCTGCCCTCCCCCCCTCCCCCAGGCTCCACACACACCTTTGCATTAGCAGCTGCCTGCATGCTCTGTGCTTTCTCTGCCAGGATATAGTTCTGAATCGTGTCCTCCTTGATTTTCTCCTCCCGCTGCCTGTAAAACATACACAACCCATCAGCGAGTCCAACTGCTTATCGGGGTCTACTGCTACCATTTCTGTTCTTTTGGCTCCGTACTCCAGCACATTAGATTTGAAATTAAATAATGAATATTGTTTATACTGTTTTTTTCTTTTTTCTCAGCCATATAATGGTATCCTTGGCTGTCATTAGCACAACTCTGGTCTTCATGTAGACAAATGCAATGAAAGGCAATCAAAATTCTAGAATCAAGACTAGATGCTGAAAGCTTAATTACACCTGAGTAATCAGAAACAGCTGAGAAACCAACTGTGCAATTATTTTTGGTCCCCTAAAATGGGGGGACTTGTATAAAAAGGGATGTAATTCCTACATGGATTGCCCTATATGGATATACATTTAACCCTCAAATGAAAGGTGACAGTCAGCACATTAATATCATATTCAATATTTAATTTCAAATCCAATGTGCTGGAGTACAGAGCTGAAACAACAGAAATTGTACCACTGTCCAAATACATATGGGCTTCACTGTAAAAACGAGCATACTGTAATGTTAATGATGGACAAATTGAATGGCTGAGGGTCACTTACTGCAGAGCGAGCTTGAACTGGACAAAAACCTCCTTGGCCTGCCTGATGCTTACTACCTGCAATGGAAAGCACAACACAGATCTCACACATCCAAAACCCAATTCTTCATTTGATGAATTCACCCAAAAATAGAGAACTGATTTTGTCTGTGCTTTCATGCATCAAGCTTGGATTAATCGCTTACACACCAGAAACTGGGGATAAGGCAGCAGAGATTGTGAATTAAGAGGTAAGCTGTTGCTTCAGGCCTGATTTATTCGTTTGGGAAACTTCTGCTACTCGTAGTATAAAACAGATTTCTTTTGGAGAGGAATGGGAGGTGGTGCATTAACGTAGACACATTAGAGGACGCAACACAAAGAAAACAAAGGAATCAGTGGCCGCCTCACGTTGATCTCGTCCACGGTGCCATCAAGGTATCTCTGGACCTGGCTCTGAATCTGTGCTACCTGTGTCTCTGTAAGTGCACCATAGGATACCCCAGTCCGGTTGGCCTTTTTTGAGAGAAGAATGTTATTTAGGATTGGTGTCAACAGTCTTATATTTAAGTCTATTGGACAGCTATACAGTGTACTCATAATTAAGCATATCATTCTAATTTTTCACTCTTGTCTGACAATTCAATACAATGCTAGTTAGCATTGCTAACATGCTAGATTCTCAGAATAATGAAACATTTGTGCAGATGCATTTGGGCAGGATTGTGTGCAGGGATGCTTTTGAACACGTGTACATCGCTACTAAAACCAAAGGGGTAAAGCCCTCATTTGAACAAGGCAGACTCCTGCATTAGGTGACCACTTCCATCTGTGCAGTGCTATATGAGTACAGGGGTAGAGGGGAGGCATGTTAGCTCACCAGAGTATCTTGGACGGATAGCTCC
This sequence comes from Conger conger, assembly GCF_963514075.1. Lineage (NCBI taxonomy): Eukaryota > Metazoa > Chordata > Actinopteri > Anguilliformes > Congridae > Conger > Conger conger. The sequence continues at coordinate 50,882,288 of NC_083763.1, read as the reverse complement.
TGCTTCAGTAACTGTATCTCCTTCTGCAGTTTCTTAACCTGGAGCTGCATGCATCACACGACATTACCAGTATACCCATGGTACATAGACTGGCCACAAGCCCCTTCTGCATACATGTGATCAAGGTTTGGTCATCTATTTGGTTTGCTTGCTTAGTGACTTCACAACAAACAAACCCCATTGTGAATATATTTGTACCCCAGTGTTTGAGGTTCCAGACATCATAAGATAAAATGCACATTATGGCATTATGACACAGTGGCAAATGCATTTCTCAACAGGAAGTCACATCCGGTCATGAGGGTTAACCTGTAATCAACACAGTCGCACAAACATGCATTGCACATGGAACATTAGCAGGAGGGTATTTTGTTGCCTTCGAATAAATAATGAAGAGAAATTAGAAGAATGGATGTCATACGGACCACAGGGTCAACATGCTCGTTGACAGCCGGCTCTGTTCGCACACACTTCATCCTGCAGGCGAAGCGGAGAGTAGATAGCTGCAACGAAGACAATAGCAGTAAGGCTACACCAGATGTGCTTTGGGGAGAACTGGGGCCTGTTCCACAAAGCAGGATTACGGAGTCAGCTGGATAACCAAAAAACCTCATATATCTGGAACATGGTTCAGGTTTTACTCTGTGCAGTTATCTGAGCCCCTGGTCTCTTTCTTCATCACCAGGGTTAACAGCCCTGAAGCAGCTGTGTTTATCAGGCAGCAGCTATAGTGTGATGAACATCATCATTCCCTTCACAGTAATTCCTCTATGCTTACCGTCTCCTCTATCTGACCAGCCTCTCCATAAACATTAGCCACCAGCACTGTGTTGCAGTTTCCGCCTGCAGAGAGGAATTAATCTGGTAAAATAAAAACTATGAGTATAATGTTTACCATTTTGGGATCTTGAATACATGTATGTAAGCCATTGGAGTCAGAATAACCTCAAAATTCCACAAAAATTGAACTTTACAATCCTAATAAATATAAATACTAACATTTTATAGATAGCAATACATTCATTTTATATATAACACAAGTATTCAGACCCCTTCACTTTTTGCTCACCTTATTGTGTTGTAGATTTCATTTTAAATGGATAAAAAATGCCATGCCCATCAATCTACACTCAATAACCCATATTGACAAAGTGAAACCATGTTTTTAGAAAATTTTGCACATTTATTCAAAATCCAAAAACTCTCATCTCTCATTTACATAAGTATTCAGACCCTTTGCTCTGGCACTCCAAATTGTGGTCAGGTACATCCTGTTTTAATTATCCTTGAGATGTGTCTATTGATTGGAATCAACCTGAATTTCATTGATTGACATAGTTTAGAAAGGCACTAAGTGTGGAAAAGGGGTCTGAATCTGAAGCCACTGTATATATACATAGATAAAGCTAAATCATACTGGAGATGACATTGAGTACTGCTGATGACCCAGCTGACCTAGAGTATCTTTGAGGGCATGGGTTAGCTTGCTCTGTCTGAAGGGCACATGGTCCCGGCGTCGATCTGCCAAGGCTAGGATGGCTTGTTCCAGGAAGGACAAGGACTTGTTGATGTACATAGTCTCTATGAGAATCTGACCCTCAGACTAGACAACAATGCGGGAGAGAGATGGACATGAGATCACAACAGATTATAGTGATAGTGATCATAGTAATGAGCAGGACAAGACTGAAAAGCCACTGACAATGCAACATTACCCTGAGGCAAGCAAACACTTCTTAAACATATGAAACTACTAGGTTAAAATACTTTATGGCAACTCACATAACATTTCATTGGTAAATTCAACTAAACTAAAATGGAGAAAGCCAGTTTAAACTCACTCCAGTTTTTCCAAGTCTTTCTGACCCAGCCAAGTCCACCAGGTTCAACTTGGAGGTGACATACTTGGCATCTGATAGGGTTCTTGAGTGAGACTGAAACACAAATTGCAAATTCAAAAGAAAGGAATGTCTTTTTTACACTAGTTTGCCCCCCGTGTTCCTTGAGGAGCTAAAACGTTCCAGAAACGTGACTTTTTACATGTCAAGGTCGTAAAATCTAAGCCGATGTCTGCACATTAGGTGTTGGGCTCAGAAAATGTTTGTAAGATAAATGATTATCTGTGGATATAACCACTCAGGTAAAGTGGAAACATTTCGAGAATAAAGTCTAGTATCTTGTTTGTGGTAATATGAACTTTGGTACAACAGGGTCTTGTGATGGTGAAAAACTATTAATCTAATTGTAATTGTTTTCTGTTTGTATTAGGGCACACAGCTTCCTACCTCAATATGGACAGTGAAGATGCAATGAGATCTGGATGAATTTCTATTCAAAGAGTGTGCTCCGATGATCCGGTTCATCTCTCCCTGATGGTATTATTAGAAGGAACAGTGGTTTTGAAATAGGGCTGCATTATCAATTAATCAATTACTGCATTTGATAGAATAATCCATAAAAACATACAGTCTTCTGAACACTGAACAATACAATGACACTATGATGAAGGATCTGAGCAATACCCTGAAAACCATTCCAAGCTCACAACCAGTTTCTTACACTGCCTTATAATGGAAGTCAATTATATTACATAGTCCACTCAACCCCCAAAAACCATTTTAAAAACCTGCGGACTGAAAAACAGACGTGGTCCAGGTCACCTCAAAGAGCAAGTTGAGGGCCTCCTCTTCATTGTGGACGAGGTGCAGCGATAGGCCTTTCACACTGACACCAGCACCCCCCTCATCCACAATCGCCATGGCCGCAGGCGGCCCAGCTGGGGATTCTTTTACTGAGGACAGCAGGTCCAGCAATATCTCATTGTAGATCTCCAGAAAGGACAGGCGGACTGTTATAGTGTGGTCGGACCGCTGTTCCACCTCCTGAAACACCTGCATTGGGACAGAGGTGAGACAGATATATCAGGGGACAGGGAATACATTTCACATACATTAGCACAAGCGCATATTTACATAATGTGCATAATAGATTTGTAACCGGACAATGCTACGTGATAGAACCCCATTTTACAGGCTGCTATTTTTAAGAACAGTTAACAGCTATCATGTACATTTTTTGTCAACATGTTTATTACTTATTCTTACACAATAAGATCAAGAAAAATAATTGTGGAAGTTTGTGCTTTAGTATGAAGAACAACAGCACCTCCTGTAGAGCACGGGGAATGATCCCTCTCTCTTTGTAGCTCTCTGTAGCTCCTGTCATGGTGTAGGTCTTTCCTGCCCCAGTCTGCCCAAAACACATCACTGTACCTGGGGGAAACCCACAATGAACAGACACCCATGTGTTGTGTATTTCAATTTCAGCTTCTGATACAACATATCACAATACTACAGTATGTAACACATCTGAAATAACAACTTCACAATATATATAGGAGGGTTGTGTTCCACAAGACATGTAGCTGCTCTTAGTAAAGTTCATTTAACAAAATATGGGAAGACAAAATGTCTAGATGCCTGATGTTACTCAGGGGAGGTGCGGGGGTGAGGGACGAACCATTGTATCCATCCAGAGCCCCAAGTACTACACGATGGGCCACACTGTTATAGACCTCCTCTTGGGACACATCATGCAGGATTCTGTCCAGTCGGAATGACCAAGAGTTCAGTTGGTTATTCACAATCCCCTTCCGGGACTCCTTCTTTAGATGGACATTCACGGTCTAAGAATAGAGGAAATGGTGAGGTAGAAGGGGAAAGGAACTGGATGAGATATGGTAAAGAGCAACTATGGTGACGGGCGCAGACAAAAGTTAATTGTCACATGGCAAGTTCCATTTGAAGCAAAGCTATGATAGATCAGAGTACAATTGAAGACTAGAATCGCAACATTTTAAATAATCATTATTATTATTAATTACTGTGATGTAGCCTACCTGGCCATCTGGAAGGTATTCAATTAGATCTTGGGCAAAGTTAGCCGTGGGTCGAGTGCGACAAAATACTTTCACCTCACTGCCATGGGTGTTCATGGTCTCCCCTGTTACAAACTACAACAGAAAAAAAAGTGTCCTTTATGTGTATACGCTGATAAGCAGTAAATACGACAAATACATTTTTACTAAATAATGTTCTCAGGAGTGCAACTTCCCTGATCTTATCAAAAGTCAAAATCCAAATAATTACTGCAGCTTTAAATTTGTTTTAAATGTAGTAATTTCAGTCACTAAATTATACATAATCCCCCCAATTTTAGGGGACCAAAGTAATTTATCTCAAGTTAAACTGACAGGACTGTAGGTTTCTGGACCAGTACGTTCCCCTTTTTATATATTTGTATTATACTACCTTGTTTCCAGTCATCTGGTATTTCTCCAGTTTCTGAAGACTGTCTAAAAAATACTTGCCAGTACCCTTGGGAATATGCCTTCGGGACCAGCTGCCTTATTTGTCTTTAGTTTAAGAAATCTATCTTGTACTTCTTTATCCCCTCTCAATATCGGCTAAGACATTTTGAGTATTGAATATTCCTTCCGGCGTATTAGTAACTTCCTCCCTGGTAAAACTCTCAACAAAGTAGCAACATCGGCAATTGGCTGCTCAAATGTTCCTTGGACAGGTGTCAAGCGCTATCGTTAGTTCATGCATAAAAAGAAAAAGGTCGCGAGATGTTTCGAGGAGTGGCAGTAAGGGCATTTGGAGTCGTTTGCAATGTAGAGAATGTTCTTGTCATTTTATACATCTTTATTATATCATTCTTTATAATAAATCAAAACGAGCCTTCTAAGTGTCTCCAATATGTGTTCTGCATGTAGGCTAGCTACGGGGAGATATGAGTTATTATGAGTTATTATGAGCATCGTTAAGTTTTGCGCGCACATATTGCATTTTCATGAATTAGATACACTTTAGGCTAATCGACCCCTAATTAGCCTAACTTATGATATCTTATTATCGCTCATTGCACGTGACATTTTTGTTCTAATATGCGTAGGATCATATCGAACGTTTTCTCTGATTCGATTCGTTGGGGCATTTGATTCGCAAATAAAATAATACACACGAAAATGTTAGACTTACCGACTATGGAGCAGATCTATTTGTTTTCTAACTACTGTTTTCCGTAACTTAGTTCCTCTCATATACCGTATAAAGGTTTCTCACTGCAGTCAAAAAGTCTCATGTTTACAGCTGTTCTCATGGAAACCAACATCGTTTCCGTACAGGACACGTGGAAAGTAGCCTAAATGCAAAACAATAACACGTAAACTTCCCGGATTTAACTGTTCAAAGCGTTTAGTATAGTAATAAAATATGCTTTTCGCAGCTCGCAAGTTGCGGGTGATCATTGATATGTATAAAACGTTGCTAGCCATAGCGCTAGCTCATAGTCGCTAAACTGAGATTATCGCATAATTATTTTTAGTGACGTGAACAATCGCAAATTAAAAAGATAAGCGTCTGTTTTAAGGTGTAGTAACGTATGGAATCCCAAGGGACCTTAAAAGCACGTTCATTTTCACCAGTCATGAAGCTTTACTACAGAAATGTTATTATACAGTTCTGGGGGTTCCATTTTGCATCACTTGGTGGCGATCGTCTTTCTACATAGGAAAATATACACACCTCATCTTTTTCCAACTACCACGATTACGGGTTGCAAGGGGTCAAGGGGCTGCCATTCTCTGAGAAGCTCGCAAGCTCCATCATTCTCATTGTTCATGGTGATGAATCGTGGCAATAAATGGAAAATAAATTAAGCTGATATATTGCTTAAATTAAGATGCTATTATGCTGATATGATTCCACCAAATAATTATTGACAACATTGTCATTTTGATAAATTGCCTGCTGTGATTAAAAATGATCTTAGTTGTAGAATTTGTCTTTGCATAATGATGATGCACTTGATGACCCACATTTTTGCCTTTCTTTGGCAGATAGGACACCAGGGTCATGTTGGCCATGAACAGAAACTTCAGTGTTCGGTGTAGTCGACAGCTGAGGTGGGAGCTCTGGCTTGTTTTTTTCAGTGTTCCCGTCATCATCATCTTTAGGAGCTCCTGTCCAGAGAGCCTGATTCTTAATGTTTTGAAATAACATTGTGCAAGACATTGTGAAGTTTCACACACTAAAGAGGGTAAAGGGTGTGGGAGCAGACAGGTTCTTGGTGCTATGTTGAACACACACGCACAGGTAGGAGGAAGACCGAGTGAGGGTACACAACAAAGCTTTTTGTTAAATTTTTACATGGTTTCCTTATTTTCACCAACAATTTCCACTTTTATTACTCCCGGGTCCCCGAACACCGCATATATATTATAAATGTGTGGAGGGTGCACAGTGTGTACTAAATTAAATTGTGTTCTTTTACATGTTCTTCATGGAAAATAAGCCAAAGCTACTGAGTCTCCGGGTGAAGAAATATGCAATTTTATCATTTTTATTTTGGTGAACACTGAAAATGGATCCCACAGACCCAAACACCACACGAGGGTTAAGTCCTGTAAGTTGCGAAGTGGAGCTGCCATGGATTAGACTTGTTGTTCCTGCACATCCCACCAATGCAGAGATGTGGGGAATTTGAAGGCCAGGGCAACACTTTGTCATGTTCCTCAAGCCATTCCCTAACAATTTGTGCAGTGTGGCAGGCCGCATGATCCTGCTGAAAGAGGCTACTGCCATCTGGGAATACCATTGCCATAAAGGGTTGTACCAGGTCCACAACAACGGTAGTAGGTAGCACATGTAAAATTGACCAGACGGGATAGCCTTCTTTGCTTCCTTTGGGCGCCCAACACCTCATCACTGCTGAGCGGGAGCATCCCACAAGCCTTGCCATTTCAGTTGCTCGGAGCCAGTCATTTGACTATAACGATTATGCCCTTGTCAAAGTCACTCAGGTCTCTACGCCTGCCCATTTCTCCCACATCCGCCACGTCGACAATGAGAACTGTTTGCGTGCGGTCTAATATAACCCAGACCTTGACATGCGCCGTTGTTATGGGATAATCATTATTCACTTCATCTCCGAGTGGTCGTAATGTTTTGTACATTGCTCCAGGGGGTATTGGCCCCTGCTTAGTCTAATGGACCGTAAATCACTTTGGATGAAAGTGTCAGCGAAATAACTAATGACTTTCTCTTTGGTGATCACACTATTTGAATATGCAGTCATGTTGAAATAACATTATATCAATATTTTAATAGATATTCACTGTAACCAATTCAAGTGGTTCTACATGGACATAATATAGCTTATTTGGCAGTTTTTTCATTAAGTATTTCAAGTAACACCACCTCTCTGATACACTGAAGGCATTTGCTAACATCCATTATGAATCATTCGGCTGCATTGACAAGACTGGGAGGCAACCATTTCTGTTCCGAGTGATCTACAAATCCAGTTTTGTGATCTAACAGGGTGACAATGCAAATCCACGTGTAGTGTTTTACATGTAATTTGACAGCATAAATCATTTAGGCCTTTAGAGTTCAGAGTTCACATCTGAGTGGGAAAGCATGAAACACTTTAAGGCAGAAAGAGGTTAGTAGCTCATGAAGTTCTCAAATTTCAATTCTCAGGCCATCTCCTGCCAAACTACCTCTTGTCCCTCTAGCATCAGACCTGTAGGTGAAAAAATACTGTGAATATACAATATTATCAGGATTCTTGCCTGATAATTTTGTCACTATTATGCCAAATACTGCAATAAAACACCACAAGTCAAACAAAGATAGCTGTAAATAATCAAGGAAAAGCAGTCGTATATCAGGGAGTGGCATGGGGTGCAAGGTATTGTAGTGCATGCAGTAAAAAATTTCGGCATTTTACTTGCAAAAGGGGACTTCCAAAATAAAGGTAACTGCTAGAAATTCACCCTCAATAGCAACTGTTCTCCCTGAATTGCCTGCAGTTCAAAATGACATGTAATGCACAGTCATTGTATATATAAAAAATAAATGGGAAAGATGAAAGCTAAACATGAAGTTACATGGGCACATGAACTGAGAGGAAATATGCAATCTGCCTGCATAAGGGGAGCTGAAAGGGCTTTAGTAGACAGAAACAACATGCAGTGTCAGCCTAGGGACAGGGATGTTTTTCCCACTATCCTAATAAGGAGCACCATAATTGTAATATCACAAATGTAAAATTGCACAGCCAATATACCTTCAGATTTGCCATTTTCATGAACTTCCATACTTTCAATCAGCATTCAACAGTGTGATACAGACCTAGAGCATCAAGGCCAAAAGGAAGAGAGGGGAGCGTAGCACAGTCGTGTCTCCCAGGCTGGGTTGACCACTCCCCGTAATGCAGGAGAGACCGCTCTGGATGGTCAGACGCTGTGCACGAAGTGCGGTCCTCCAGTAAGGGGACTGCACAGCTCAGGTGGTAGAGTCGCCAAAGGCTGAAAGGGCAACTGCTTAACTGCACTCAGGTCAACTGATGGAGGTTGCTAAAGCTATGGTGCTGGTTCACTTCATATAACAGGGCATATACACAGCATATGAAGATGTAAATTAATTTCTGTTCATAACGTGCACAGGAATACAGCTCAAACACATATTTGACCCGCTCATAATCAGTCGTAAGGCTTTCATAACCTGCCTGTCTTAATGCTGAATTCTAAATAAAAATATAATTTAAATTCAAGAGGTCAAAGTGAAGGTAACACCAGAGTTGTGCATTTTGGAGGCTAGCCAGCTTATCACAGTTCACCAGTTTGTGGCTACATGTTAATGCATTTGCTTTCATGGCCTGTATGTCAATGTCAAGAGTAAATGTTCAGAGTAAAAAATATTGTTTATACATAAGACGACAAGCTCCAGAATTTTGTTAGGCCAGTGTCAGTAGTCTCCCAGACTCATGCATCTCTCAACACAACTTTGAAGCCGTTTTTCTCAAAAACATGGTTTGGTGGCTGTCAAGATGAAATGGGACTCCCTTGATATCTGGAGTAGAACGATAACTCTTTTCTCTTAGTTTCTGAACATATTTCTAACTCAAAATATGTTTTACAGTCAATACGACTGATTTCGATAGAGCAGGTCACATATGTCACATCATCGTCATCCCATATCCATTTACAAATTTCTCAAATGCCACTGGCTCTTACTACTTTCAAGATATGTTTGCATAAATCAAAAATGTAGTCATGTGTCCTCCTGGCCTTAACGACACAGTGAATGGTTGGAATGCAGAATATTTGCATACCTGATCTCTCAATCCTACATACTGTATGAGGTGGATAATCAACTTTCAGTAGCACCTTTGATAAGTCACAAACAAATATGCAGATGTGAATAAGTGGTGCAAAGAAACAACTAATATGTATCTAGTAGAACCAAGAAACTTCAGACTAAAAGTTTGAATAGAAATTTCCCTAAAAGCAGATATGTATTCTGCTGGTATTGATGTATGACATTGTGGCTGAATAGCTCATTGTATATTACAAAAGCATCTATGAAAAATCAATTCAGCCAATTCATCAAGATCCACAGTGCAGGGATATCAGTAACCAAGCAGAATAGAGCCAAAACAGACTATTCTTTTCTTTTTTTCCCACATTAAAGTGAATCAATCCGGCATGATCCACACCTGCAAGGTTTGTGGGGAAATATGGGATAATATTGTAATTTCAAGCAATAATCCAGGACAATGCCTTCTACTTTTTAGACCATTAACAGAAAGTAAGGGATAAAAATAATAAGGGAAATCTGTTTCAATGGACTCTATCCAATCTTTAGACAATTTAACATTGTCACGTTCAAGGGTCAAGGGCAAAGCACATGAAACAACCTACATATTAATTTTAGTTTCTTTCTAAAATTGTAACATTTTAATATGCAACCAATGCTATTGAAAACGGAAAAATAACCTGGTTTACACTGCCATAGTTGCAGAACAAATACCGCAAGTGTGGTATAAATTTTAGGAATGAGTGAATAAAGATCAGAGATCAAAATGATCATAATATTTTCTAAACAGCCCACCCAAGGTTCCTATTAACTGAAATGTGCATGAAGCTAAAAACAACACAAATTACCTTTTAGCCATGACAGTTTACCAATCTACAAGCACTGGAATTACGTTTCCCCTTAGTGAATGAAAACACTAAAAGATAATTTTGTTTTATGGACAGACATACTGGGGGTACAGGATTGGGAGACACCAGTCTTACTGAAACTACCTCCCATCCCAGCAAATATACTGCAGGGTCACAGAGAAAATCAATCAGATCAATCGTGAAAACTTTGACATGACAAAAAAAAAAAAAAAAAAAAAAAAAATTGAAACAAAAGTAAACTGTTCACCAGGTTAATTTCTCATTAGATTAGAAAGGACACATTTAATGTTAACCAAGAAGCTGTCAAGATTAAAGAAATCTTTCAAAGGAAAAAAAAGGGGGGAGGGGGTTAGGCAAGAAAGGGGTGGAGAAGGGAGTAAATAAATGTAAAACAGTTCATTGGTCTATCATGTTACTCAGACTGCAGCTCTGTACTACATTCCCATACATGACGTCTGGAAAGATAGATTTTCCAAAGTGGTGCTTTTATGGATCCTACTACACCCTTTGAAAGCCAAGATTTTACTCTAAGGACAATGCACAGGAATCTAGTTCCCTTTTCCATAGTAAGGCCACTTTAAATAGATATTTCATGTCAAACTGATTCTAACCACTTTCACTGTCAACAGGTCTTTGCAGAGAGGCAAAATGTCTTTCTGAGGGCAAAATGTAGTCTTCAAGTTCCAAGAACAGCTCAATGTGTCAAGTGCTGCAGTTTGTCCGACTCGGGATGCCACTGATGCATGGTCAACACAGTATCCACCGAAGTGTAACTGAGGTAGTCTCCTTCCTAGCCCAGATCACAACTCCAAACCACAAATAAATCCATATGCAGCTCGGCTGCCGTATCATTGCAAAAATATAAGTTGTCTCAACTTTGCTCCCCAAACTTGCTCTCGATGCTCAGTTTTTCCCAGAGCGACTGTTGCAGACCAGAGACCAGGTGTGCCACCTCTGCTCTGAGTATGATCCACAATAGACATTTTTTGTTGTATTATTCACATGGGTACAGATTGGTTTCGATTTGATTTTGTTAATCTAAAACAACATCCTTTGAAAGAGGTTGTGTGTGGGTGTATATATATTATATATATACATATATATGCGCGTGTATGTGTGTGTGTGAGACAGAGGGGAGGGGGTGGGGTAGGAGTGGGGTGGGTGGGTGTTCAGTCTGGTGGTGGCAGCTCCAGCTTTGTCAGGGCTGTACAGGCCACAGCTGTTAAAAGTTTCCTCCGAGGGGTCGGGGAAGACCATGCTGGGGTTCTGGGTAAGTGCTGTGCGAGAGGCCTTATTTGTCTCCCAGGATGGCATACTGGTTGTCCAGCTGCAACTGCTGCGCAGAGGCCCCGCCCCCCTCCTCTCTCATTCGGTTCCTGTGCTTCACCACCTCAAAGGTCTTCTCCATTTCTCTGTCCCTGCAGCACAAGGACACAGGTGTTAAGGTGCACTGTTCGGTACTGCTGGGGTCAGGCAAGTTAATGGAACGTAAAAATTAAGGTGTAAAAAATTTTTGAAAACATTGTTATAATGGCAAGAATAGGCCATTCAGCCCAGCACTCTACTCGCCTTTTTCTCCCACTAAAGTTCACCTACTGCTTAGTTTGCCTAAAAGCCAAATAGTATCTAACACTGTATCAAGCCTGGTCTTGAAAATACCCAGTGTTTCTGCCTCCACTACATGCCCTGGCAAGCTATTCCACTGTGTGAAAAAATACTTCCTAATGTCTGTACAGAATTGATCCTTTGCCAATATACATTCATGCCCCCTCATTCTTCTAACTAAAACTCACCCTAAAGAATCACCTGTAGTTCACTTTGTTAATCCCTTGAATGAATTTAAAAGCCTCAATTAAATCCCTCCTAAGCCTTCTTTTGCTAAGCTTAAAGAGATCATCATCGAAAGCATCGTAAGTCTCATAACTTTTATACATGGAATCAATCTGGTTGCCCTTCCCTGAACCTTTTCCAGCTATATCTTTCTTGTAGTGTGGTCTGACAAGGGTATTGTATAAGGCGAGTATAATGTCCTTAGATTTATACTCAAGATTCCATGTATCCCAGCATCCTGTTGGCCTGTTTTACCACCACAGCGCATTTAGGAGAACCCTGAAGGGCTCTGATCAATTATTACCCACTTTTATTTTTCAACTTCAGCCCATTCCAATTTTGTACCACCCATAAAGTAATCCTGCCTTATGTTTTTAGCCCTGCTAACATCAAAACTTCCTAAAAGAATGGAAAAAGGTTTGTCAGGCATGACCTACAATACTCTTACAAAAACTATGCTGGCTGACCCTTAGGATGTTATTATTTTCAGTTTGTCTCTAACGATAGGTTCCAATATTTTACATGTGATGCAGGTTAAAATGACAGGCCTGTAGTTACCTGGATCATATGGTCCTCTTTCTTATTGGTATTGATAATATTGGTATTATACAGTGCCCTCCATTAGAGTTGGGACAAAGTCCAATCATTCATTTATTTGCCTTTGTACTCCACAATTTGAGATTTGTAAAAAAAAAACGAAATAAATCACATGTGGTTAAAGCGCATAAAAGTATTGCATAATAATACCCTTCAATAAAATCTGAGAATGTGCACTTTAACCAAATGTTAATTGTATGATTCCAAATCTATAATCAGAGGCAAATCAAGACATAATGGGTCTTAGTCCCAAACAATATTGAGGGCACTTTATTACCTTATATCCAGTAGTCTGGCATTTCTCCAGTTCCTAAAGACTGTCTAAAAATACTTGCCAGTGGTTTAAAAATTCTCATTTAACTCTTTGAGTACCCTGGAGAATATGCCATCAGTCTTTAGTTTATGTAATGTCTTTAGTTTATGTAAAACATTCTTCACATCAAGACATAATTTGCAATGCAAAACTCCAGTAAACAGCGTTACAGCTACAAATGCTGCCTCCATTTTTCCCTTAGCCCTCTGTTTTCTAGGTAAAGACTTACCTGCGTGTCTCAACGTGCTTGGCAGTGGACAGGAGTGAGGGGAATTGTGTGTCGCTGTTGATCTCAGGGGGACCCTGGGAAGGGCCCCTCTTAGCGGTTGACAGTCGTGCTCCTGGTGGCCGGTAAACCCCTGCTGATTTTGGCTCTGGCACCTCCTCTTCCTCTGTATGGAGAACAGAAATTTGGTCATGTTTACAGACAAATCAGAACATTTCTCTCTCTGCAAATACTGGGGGCGACATGGCTCAGGCAGTAAGAGCAGTCATCTGGCAGTCGGAGGGTTGCCGGTTCGATCCCCCGCCCGGGCTGTGTCGAAGTGTCCCTGAGCAAGACACCTAACCCCCAAATGCTCCTGACGAGCTGGTTGGCGCCTTGCATGGCAGCCAATCACCGTTGGTGTGTGAGTGTTTGTATGAATGGGTGAATGAGAAGCATCAATTGTACTGCGCTTTGGAAAAAGGCGCTACATAAATGCCAACCATTTACCATTTACTTCCAAACACAGAGCTATTTGAATTCTGCAGTATGCAGAGTTTGCAACTGGGCCCAACCCAACCCAGCCCAGCTCAGCCCAACTACTTATGATAGTTTGTTATATCAAAGCTCCACCTGTGCAGGAGAGAATCTCCTAAGTGATGGCTGGTTTACAGTTTTTGGCCATGATACTGCAGGTTTAGTGCTGGCTCATTTGAAATTTAATAGCGATGAAAGTGAAAATATGTTGCTTTCTGTTCACACTTTCAAATGCAAATTCAAAATGAAAATTAACATTTGAATAGCTAAATTCTGACAGCCTTAATATTTTACTTTTAAAAAAAATTTATTTAAAATAATTATGTATTAGTATACACTTTAGCATAACATTTCTGTATTTAAGCATACAATATAGCTATTTTTTCTAATTGTGTGAATAATTCAGCAAGGCACTGTGTTTGAGGAAAAGACAGGATGTCACCAGAGGGGGAAAGGCCCATTAACTCACCCACTGGAGCAGGTGCAGCAGGTGCAGAGCCAGACTTGTTCCATGGACCTGAAACTTTATCTCCACTGACAAGGATGATCTCCCCATCCTCCCCAAATTCCTCCTTCTCATACTCCTCTTCCTCCTTCTCGTCACTGATTAAAAAAATGTGCAACAAAGCCTTAAGTTAACCAAGCGTATCACCAAATCATGAATGGACAAGACTAGCCTGCGTTTCAGAATGCTTTCACTCTTAAAATACATATTCCTTACCCATCTGTAAATACTAAAATAGAGCTCCAGTAGCAAATAGTTATTGACAAAGCAATCAAAATGGCCTATTAATGAGGCATAATTTCCAGATGTCTGCATCTGAGATAAGAACCTCATTCTTCTAAATATTACAAGGGCATGCAAAATAAGTTATTCATTCCATAAAAAACTGTTGTCGACGCAAAATAATAAATGTATATGTTGACAGATCTTAGAGGAAATTCGCGTGGGCAATTTCTTTTCAGCCTTTTAGAATTTTAAGGAGATACAGTGAGCGCCATAACTCATTGGACAGAGACACATTTTTGTTATTTTGGTTCTATACTTGGATTAACCGTTTAGAAATTACTCCCCCATTTTAAGGTACAAGTACTTGTTGAACTGGCTTCACAGATGTGTTTTGTTAGGCAGGTGTATTCATTTTTGTCTTTAGTGAATGCAGAAGAGAGCTGTTGATGTCTAGTCTTGATTCTAGACTTTGCAATTGCCTTTGGAGATTGTTGTTGGGGTGTGACAACATGAGGAAGACAGCAGTGTCGATGCAAATTAAGCTGGCCGTCATAAGGCTCAGAAATGAAAATCAATCAATCAGGAACATTGCAACAACCCTGGGTAAACCCAAGTCAATAGTTTGGTTTATTATTAACAAGAAAAAAAAAAAAACTGCTGAACTCAATTATGTCAAAAGACCCAGTAGACAAAGGAAGACCACTGTAGTGGATAACTGGAAAATACTCTCTATGGTGAAGAAAACCCCCCTGACAATGGCCCAACATATCAAAAACACTCTGGATGCAGGTGAAGATGTGTCAATGTCTATCATATGTAGAAGACAAAACCAGCAGGAATACAGAGGGTACACTACAAGATGCAAACAACTGATAAGTCTGAAGAACAGAAAGGCGAGATTACAGTTTGCTAAAAAGAAGCTAAAACAGAAACAACAGTTACCAAATGCCTCCAAACTTCCTGGACGGCACTTCATTATGCAACAAGACAATGACCTGAAATATACCGTTTGCGCAATGAAGGGGTTTGGATGGCCAAAAAGTGGAAAATCCTTGACTGGCCAAGTCAATCAATGGATCTGAATCCGATTGGGCATGCATTTTACATGCTGAAAAGGAGACTGAAGCCAAGTCAGCAAAGCAAGCACAAACTGAAGATGGCAGAGCATCACCCGGGTAGATAGCCAGTGTCTGCTGAGCAGTCAAGCAGTCATTGCATGCAAAAAATATGTGACCAAACATTAAAATTATTGTGTACATTATGTTAAACTGTTAAATATTTTTGATGTCTGAAAAATGATGGATGGAAATGCCCTCAAATGAATGCTGAAAGTCTGCACTTCAACCTCATTGTCATTGTATCTTTTCAAACTCAGTGATAGGCTACAGAACCAAAATAAATGAAATGTCACTGTCCAATTAATTATGGTTTATTTCAGCTGTATCCTTATATACAATCAGATAAATGTTAACCACCCAAACTAGCAGCCTATTTGGATCATCTTTAAACCTCTGCATCTGTTAATCTATGCATACCATGCCTAAAATTCCGTTTTAGAATACTCAATTCTCATAAATATGTTAGCCACCCAAATTGGCAGCCTATTAGGAACATCTTTAAACCCCTGTATCTGTTAAATCTATGCATACCATGCCTAAAATTCTGTTTTATAATATAAATAATTTGCTATTTATCTGAAGCTTTTATCCAAAGTGACTTACAGATGATTAAACTAAGCAGGGGACAATCCCCACTGGAGCAATGCGGGGTTAAAGGCTTTGCTCAAGGGACCTTACACCGGGGCTGGAACCACCAACCTTCTGGGTGTCAGTCAAGCACCTTAGCCACAAGGATACAGGCCTGAAAATTTTCCAAAATCCTGCTTGGATGTTGATGGAGAGCCATATGAATTTATTTGGAAGGCACTGAAAACATCAAAGTGCAGGGAAGGGAACTTGTTTTCAACATGTTTTCAGCACAAAATGTTGCCAATGTTGCTTGGGGTATGAACAAAGGCAACATCAGCTAAGATAAGATGCAGAAATGACAAAACAGCTAGCTACCCAACCAGCTAAGCTAGTTATTTTTAAAGCTAGCCAGCTAGTTTCATCGGGTCTTCTTGCTTCTTTCTGTAGCCTAAGCCGTCTCAAGTCATTTTAAGTGCAATGGTCACACTTCGCGAGATGTACTTCATAAAATTCCACTGCCTAGACAATTAATCAGCTAACATCTATTATAAAACATGCAAGGTGTAACATACAAGTATTTTTCCATTTCAATTTAAGAAAATAGATGAAACATTGAGCATAACAGGATGCTTAACTCGCAGCAGGACAACCTCTTGAGTTGGGAGGGAAAGATGCAGCTGAGAGAGGGCTCTACCTTAACTGAAGGGCCTGCAGCCGTAGGCCACTGTAGTCCACTTCCTTCTGCTCAAAGTCCTTCCACTCCTCATCCTCCTGAAACACAATAGGCAATAAAAATTACCATCTAAATAACTCCATTCTTTTTTTTATTTTTATTAATCATAATATTATCAACTATACATACTAACTACAGTAATAATGAACTGCAGTATGGTAGTTGCAAGACAATCCACCAAATGTACAAGCCCTTCAAAGAATGTGTATATAGTCGAGGCTTGCTGTAGTTACAAGCTTTGCATGGGAACCAAGATGTAGTCTGAACAGGTTGGTTAGATTTGACACAACCTCCAAGCTTCGGTGTCAAATCAGCATACAGCTATTAAGGAAAATTAAGTGACTTATAACACAGGTCCTGGACTAGGAGATGTGAGTAGAAAAAGTCAAGCCTGCAGTTCTGGTATTCACTCTGGGATGCAAACCCAAAACTCCTACTGCAAAGCATTTGACACTACTATGGCATCACTTCCAACCAAATTAATCTATTCAGAGGCCCTTAAAGAAACCAGACAAGTGCTTCATGGTCTGACAAGATGTTGTAAAAACATCCCAACACTAGGGGATGAAATCTTTCTACAGGCAAACAAAACACACTGCTCCTTCAGCAAGACTAACAACTTGTGTGAGACAGACAAGGCCCCCTTAATCATATGATAACAGAAGATTACAGACTATGATGACATCCAGAGTTTGCCTTTGATTCCATTCAACCGGCAACAAAACTGCATAGTACAGATTACAGAATAGTCCATTCATCTATCCATCCAACAATTGAGAAAACAATAAACATTTGTTTGGTCACAGGTACATCCCCTGTGTCCTGTAGCCAACTGGATGAAAATGTCAGTCTGAAATGTCAGCAATAGTAAGGGCATCTTACATCTACTCTCGACAATTTCTCTCAGCTATTTCAACAACCTTTCAATGACAGACCATTCACCCTTCCATGGACCTTCACAGGAGAGGACCTATATGGGGGTATGAAACATTGCCGTTTCACAAGTTTACATAAATTGAGAGTTAACGTCCAAATGGATCCCAAACCCTACCAAGCACATTTCAATGCTGAGAAGAGAACGGAATCCCCGACTTCTAGCTGCAGACAAATCCGACCGACTGACACAAGCGTGGCTTACCACTCCCATTAAAAATTATAATAACCACGAGACGTCAGTCTAGTTACATCCACACCGGCAGACTGGAAAACAGACAACACATTTAGTACCACTTGTGCAGAACCATTTCATTTTGAGGTGGCGACTCGACAGGTGCTGGGGATGCTAATGTAACGTTAGTCTAGTCATTCCCTGTCTTCGCATAAGCTCCGTCGCAATATGACAAGGGTCACTATGTGTTGCATGCAACCAGGTCCAAGTCCCCAGCGTAACTTTGCCGTTCAAGAATTATTAACGGTCAGATTAAACTGCGCTGCAAGCCAATAAATCGATTTCCACAGCCAAAGTTGATTAGCCGCCAGTTAGTCAATCACCGTTACTTCGATATTTTGGAAAACAATGAAGGTAACTAGCTATTAGCTACCATTAACTACCTAGCCAAACGAAAAACAGCCAGACCTAACCATCTGTAGCTGTAAATCGACGTGTCACAATGGTATCGAGCTAGGCTAACGTATTAGCCAGCATCAATGTATCCAATTTGCTACCTAGCTAGTTACTGTTGCATTAGCTAGCCAGTCAACAGTTTTGCGAAACTTACGGAATAAACATACCGGTAACATGAGTCATGGCGAACCTGTTCAGCTAATTAGCTAACATTTACGAATCTAACGTTACAGCTAGCTAGTAGATATCAATTTACATTACGACATTAGCTAACGTTAACACATCTTACCGCAACCACTCAATTCTCAATTTGTCAAGACAGGCTAAGTTACGAAGCCGGCTAGCTAGCTACTTGTTGCTAGCTAAACAGAATAACGTTTCTGACCTTGGACTGCAGCGGTTTTTGTTAGCTACAGAAATGAACGAAACAACAAGGCTGCGACTACACCAGTTTGTACCACTAAATCTGAGACTGGTCACGGAGCCAGCATGTGCCCTCGATCACACGAGCTAACGTAGCAAGCTAACGTTAATCAGTTGAGAAGTAACGTGAGCCAACTTACTAAAGTGGGATTCCAGTACGAACGCCCAGACTTTTCTAGAAATCACTAGGCTTTCTTACGGTTAGCCATCTAGCCACAATGGTGAACGAATAAGTAAACGTCAAATTAATATATAATGTACCTAGGCTAATGGCAACTATGCGTGTTATTTTGTATCTTATCTAACGTTAGCTAGTCATAGAGTCAATACAGCTTAGAGACCTACGGCTAGCAAGGTAGAGTTGGTGAGGCTACCACATGCTAGCGATAGAGCTAGCAAGAAAGCTACACTCAAATTGGCACACCGTTACCTTCTCGACTTGCGTGTCTTGATTTTCATTTTTTGTTGACTTCTCCTTTTCCTTTTTGTTCTTTTTCAAAACAACGGACGCGGGTGGTGCAGCCTGTTCCTTCCCTTTACCCTTCTCCTTTTTCTTTTTTTTATCCCGCTTTGCGAAGAAATCGTCCAGGGTCTTCTCCACTCCAGTCGTTGCGATATCCGCCATTTTTCTTTTTTAATTAACAAAAGCAACTATTGCTAAATGTAACTTCTGAATTCTAAACTGTTCAATAACGAGGCTTCATTAAACAGGTATGCTGTTTCTTTTCGCCGAGGTCTTAAATATCCTGTTTTCACGTGTTCGATTAGCAATACCGTTGGCTAGCTTTCTAGCCAGCTACATTAACAGTTCCTAACTGTGTGTGCCTGAATCTGACTGACATGCTCAATAAAACCACCGGATGTGCAACCAATCCGTTTTTGCTGCCGACAGCTGGTCACCAGTCGACAAGCTCAGTAGCCAATCACCAAAAGATGAGTCGAAACGTGACCCAATAATTGTTAAGTATTTCACTGAACCGTGCTGATTTTATTATTGTGTAGGGGGGCTACCGCCGTCGTAGTGTTACCTATAGCGTGTTGATAACTTAGTAATATTTTAAAACTCCGCATGAAACTTCTGAGCTAGTGGTAATTGGTGATCCGAACCTTGACTGGCTATGCTCCGCATCTGTCAGTCTCCAGAATTGTTACTATATATTGAATTAATATTTTAGACAAAGTGTCAAGAACTCAGGAGTATAGACTTAGAAAACACTACAAATTATATATTGTATTTACAGTTATAGAATCAAAAGATCATATAGAAGTGCATAATATTTGTACATCATAAATACAATTAGATAAAATATAAAAGATGAAATAAAAGGTTACAACGGAAATGAGAGATTAAATAATAACACTTATGCTTACATCTCTGAATTATTCCTTTTCTTTGAACATTTCATCATATCAACTGAGAAGTATTTTGCTTCTTTCAGTTTAATTCCTGCATTGATTATGCAATATGGATGTACATGTCAAATTAAAGCTGACTATATAAACTTTAACCTCATATTCATAATTTCATTTCAAATGAGCCGAAAGGACAGAATCTTTTTCCCTGTCCATATACTTACAGACAGCACTGTATATGCAGGTCTGGGGTGGTAATGCAGCAGAAGGCTGAAAGCTACAAAAAAATAAAATAATTATCAAGTGAAAATGACCACATACTGGTATATGCGTATTCACCAAGAAATATAATTTTCCCACATTGTCAAGATGCAGGAAGAGAGCATTAGGTTACATGTTAATGTTATTGTGCAGTAGAAACCAGCAAAAGAATAGTGTCATTGAAGTGATTGAAATAAAATGGGAAAGACAAATCTAACTACCCTTCCAGGCTGTCAAAGTCATTGTCGTCACTGAGATTTTCAGTGGGTAATTGACATGATGAATGAGCAGAGAGGAGCAAGTGAGCGCTGTCAGCCACAGCTGCCAAGTGAGCAGCCTCTACCAGGCAGCCAGTTTGTCCCAGTGCCCCTCTGCTCCATAGACATGTAGGCTCTGTTCCCATTAGAGGAGAAGAGCAAGAGCCAACCAGCTCCAGCACACAGTACATTGTTTCCATTACCAGAATGTGCTAAATATGGTCTGTTCGCCTACTCAGCATATCAGGCTTGTTGGGATACCTATGCTTTTCCCATGCAGCATAGAGAGTAACATTTCCAGTGTTAAATAAACCCTTACAGTGTACATATGGTTCCTATT
The DNA here is from genome assembly GCF_963514075.1 of Conger conger. Classification (NCBI taxonomy): domain Eukaryota; kingdom Metazoa; phylum Chordata; class Actinopteri; order Anguilliformes; family Congridae; genus Conger; species Conger conger. Next base: position 50,861,421 of record NC_083763.1, on the reverse strand, counting down.
GGGCTGATATATGTACTCTGTCAGATTTGAATTGGAGCATTGGACATGTTACTGTGTGTATATTGTATGTCTCTGACCACAGGTCTATCAGTTTGTAGGCATTGCTTCTTTCAGCAGGCTTGACCCAAAGGATTTTCTAGGCTCCACTGATCCCGACTGCCAACGAATGGCTCTACAAACTCCCTCCCCAATTACTCTACCCCCACACATAGATGGGTACACAATACTGCTTGCGGTAAAACAGCTGACAACTGTACAGTACCTGTTTGCAGAAACTGTGCTGTCATCACATCTCATTGGCTTGGTGGATGCTTCCACCCTGTGCTATGTCTGTGTGGCTCATTTCCTCTGTGTGTGTCTGGTTGATGAAGACTGAAAACAAACTGTGCCATAGTGGGGTAACAAATTTACACACTATAAAGAAGGATACTATACATGACTTTCTTTGTATTTTTGGCTGGTTTCAGTTTGCAGGTAATAGTTCAAATTGACATGTTCTCTTAATGAGTTCCCTAATATTATGGTCACCAACTGTTAAAGGTGTGAATACTAATACAATGATATATAAATGTACTAATATACATTGGGCTCCTTCAAGCACTTCATACCCATAGTGAAATATGGTGGTGGGTCAGTGATGTTTTGGGTCTGTTTTAATTCCAGAGGTACATGGGCACTGGTTAAAATCAATGGTATAATGGATTCCAACAAGTAGCAGGCAATTTTGCCTGGCAATCTGGTTGCCTCTACCACAAGACTGAGACTTGGCTGTAGGTGGATTTTCCAGACAGACAATTTCACACAGCATTCCTCAAAATCCACACAGAAATGGTTCTGTGACATCCAAATGTGTTCCTCAACCTTTTCAATCATTACAGGAAAAAAACTCCATACTGTTATCCTTGCCAGAGGTGGATGTACCAAGTGCTAAACCAGGGCTGCCAATAATTATGGAACAAAATCTATTTTTTATTACATTAATGTTTGATTTTGGTTGGTTCCATTGAAAGATTTATAAAGTACAGTCTGTTGGCTTTTTGAGTTTACCTCAATAATGATATTGTTTATTTTGTAAACAAGAAAAATTGAAGTATATTTTGTGCATCGCCAGTTAGGGGTGCCAATAATCTGGAGCCCACTGTGGGTGGGACTGTGTTTAGCGACACTGTCCTGTTGCGTTTGTGTTTCAATTCTGAGTCACTGAGAGGTAATTGTAACTTTCAGACCCTCAGCATGGGATTCATGGGTTTAATGTGTGAGTGCAGAAGAATGCTCTGCAGTGAGAGAATACATTAAACAATAGAGCAACCAAGTTAATCTGAGAGTGTTAGTTTACTGCATTTCACATAACAGATCCAAGATGGACCAAAATGTTCATTGACTTCTATCAAGTGAAATTATTTTTGGTTTAACATAAGTCAAACCAGTAGCGTAACCGGCACAGAGGAACCCATTGAACAAGACTGCCAATGGAGGGGGTCAGGACCATAGAAAGTTAAGTATAGATAATAGACACATTCTACATTTCACTTTCGTTCACAAAAGAGGACATACATGATTAATTTAATGCATACATTCAGCTCAGGTAATTTATAAAAATAGGTAAAGCAAAGCAACCATTTTACAAGGTTACATTGCTAAATCAGTTTATGTTGTAAAATGATATGATAATTTGAATTGACACATTATTCTGCAATGGCTGAACTTTCTCAGTTGATACCATTTAGATTGCTGTGTTTTCACCTCTCAGACATTTCTTAAGTGTAAAAATGACAAAAAGATTTGAAAATAAATAAGCTCTTCTTTCTTTCTATCCGAACCCAGTTGACACGTATCCACCAGAATGAGGTTAGTTTCAGTGAGTAAGACACAATTCAAAGCTTTTTTCTTTTTATTGCTCAGCATTAAAAAGTACAGTGTATATACTACAATACAAAAAAAGGCTTGCTGTTGGATACAAGTTCATCTACCCCTGCCACACTCAGCTTGGCAAAACATTTATTCATGAAAACAAACACAATTTTCTTACATGACACTACGCACTCTCTTGCAACTCATTACTTCCCACAGAAGCAAATCACACACATGCACTATGTCTCAAGCACAGAGGCCCACGGTTGACCTGATCCTTAGCAATGAGTGAGTAGATGAGGGAAAAGCGATCAATCTTTTACCACCCAATACATATTACTGAGAAAAAATGGTGCAATAGAAGAAAGAAATGTTGAATTGATTATGGAATTAAAGGTTTAATTCATGTTTGGAAACTTCATTTTCCATCTTTTAGATGGTCATTTTGTTTATATTACTCATAATATGGTCTTGCTTCGCATACTTTACAGTTGAGCTGAATTAAGGTTCTCTACACTGAATTGTTCAGAGCCTGGACGTCCTCATTATTTAAAGGTGAAAGATACTGTGGTTTGTACTGGTGACCTCAATGCTAAGTCTCTTGGTCCACTGTAGGTGCTCATAGAAATTGTCAAACATAAAATGTTCTCTCAGTAGTTTTATTGGTCATTAATATCTATTACCTGTATTACAACCATCAATCAACATTCAAAAACCGCACAGGACAGTAATTATAATGTTCTCTGGTATGGATTTACGAGTGGAAAAAGTGTCAGGGTGGTTTATTATAAGACAAATCAAGCCATGGCTGGCCCAGGCCAATCTCCAAGGATCCCACCATCTTTACCAACCCTGGGAACCTGCATTTAGCCCTTGACACTGCTTCCTCTCAGGTACCAAACACACACATGCGCACACACACACACACACACACACACTCTCACACACATCAGCACACACAGAACATCAACAAGCGACACACTACAGAACATACAATGGTACAGAACAAACCACAACAATTTTAAGGGCTTTTTGACAGAGGGACTAAGTCCCTCTGATATTCTTCAGGCTGGTGAAATGTGAAATGTATAGGGCAGGACTCCTCGTGATCCCATGCTGAAACTGTCTTCACAGTTCCCCACAGTTTTATGTCTCTCAGTGATTCTCTAGCTACCTACTGTCCTATGAAACAATACGTTTCTCTCACTATTGTAGAGTTACGACACTTTCACCTTGAGGGCTATGACTGAGGTGATTTTCTAGTTCTCATCCAATTCTCAGCACACGGGAGGTGAACTGAAGCTGTTCATTCAAGCATAAATGCCCAGCTGAAACATAATTCTTCTGACCATGGCCCTGTAGGACTGGGCTTGGGCAGAACTGGGTCATCACACTCCTGTCATCTTCTACAAAAGCTTTGACCCTCTGTCTATAGGAACTGCCCACCTGCAGCTAAACTTTTAAAGCTAGCTACCCATCCTCAGCATCCAGCCGAGTATTTAAACACAAGTTTCAAGTTCAACAGGCTTTTAATCTTAGAAATGTTTTGGGTTAGATCATTGAAAATTATACATCTTATATTTCTTTCTAACACAATTTAGGTGGCTACCACTGCTTTCACCACCAAACAATTGTAGTAAAACGAAAAACCAAGCACAGTTTTTGTTTTTTAAAAAAGGACATAAAAACCTTTATCACAATTAAGCAATCATAGAAAATGTACATCAGAAAAATATGCTGCCACAGCCTCATTGTAAATACCATCTGTTTTATTAATTCCTTTTTTAATTAATTTATATGTTTTGTATATAAAGCACAGTCTCTGAAAGTATACCATATATATAAAAATGATTAACAACCATAGCCAAAAAATGGATAAAGCAGTGGACACACTTTCTGAGTCAGCTTCATTCATTTCCACGAAAACATGGCCACCAGAGTCTTTCTAGGTATTGGAGGGCTTGTCTCGGTTGATGAAGAGCGTCTCTTGGCAGAAGGGGTTGACCAGCACCATGTCACTGTCATTGTAGTCTCCATTGGGGGGCAAGCTGGTTTCCTGTTCCTGGAACACAAATCGTAATTCAGTAACTGTGCAGCCAAAACCAATGACCATTCCATCAGACACTATAACACCATTTCAGCCATGCTGTGACATTGTAGCATTGATTTGTTTATCATTGCACCACACTGCAGGAGGAAATGGATTCATACACTTGCCAAATTAATTTTAGATTTACAACAGTCACAGCAATTGCTGGTGTGCCATACATTTTCATAACCTGAATCATTGCAACAAGATTCAGCATATTTTCACCTATTTAAATTTTCACATTCTTGAGCCTTAAAAGGTCAGCTTCTGATCTGGACTAAATCAAGGCCCGGCTTGTACTCATTGATTATCAATCTTCACATACAGGGGTTAATTAACACTTATTTGCTCAATATGATATTCATTCAAACACTCCAGGGTGCCTTTGGTGGACTACTGTTCAATTGAGTGTACAGCACCTCCCTTTGTAGTAGACCAGCAAAAATCACATAGCTAATAAAAAAGACAGCTCTAAAGGCTAGCAGAGCACAGGACATAATTGACTGAATTAACACGCAAAATTAACTTAGTATTGATTGATGCGGTAGTGAAGCAATTACTTGTTGTACCACAATATGTTCGTGTTGAAACACTCAAAGGACATATTGTGTTAGCTACAGATGAGAAACTTCAGCAGAAGCGGAAACCACACAGGCAGGGACAGATAGAGGAGGGAACACCTGTGTCACCAAGCACACCCCAGACAGGTCCCTCCCTTGATGTTACGTGCTGTCTGCACCGGCAGTGGATGGGGATGGACAGAGTGAAAGAAACAAGACCAGGAAATGGAAGCATGGTCAATGAAAGTAGAAAAACAGCAAATGGAGGTTGCACGATGATAAGCACAAAACAATTACAAAACAAATCACAAAAAAAGGAAAATGAAACTTGAGCAGTGATGCTACTGAAGATGTCAATGAGACCCCAGGAAATTACAATGACACAGAACACCACGTTCCATATGTTCAGAAGATTATGTATATATATTTTTTTCTTCCCCCTGAAAACCCAGCTTCTCCATTCAGACCTGGATGCAAAGAGTGAGATGGTTGCACAATTCAGTTTGTTATTTGGCTTTGACATGCAATACTGCTTTCAAAACAGCAGAGGGTGCTGCAGGCTATAGGAGGAAGCACTGTTACAACAGGAAAACAGTCTCCGTCATAACAGGCTCCCAATTAGGGTGTCCTTAATCAAACGCACAAACCTGTACTATATCTGGTGTTTCTTTGCTTCATTTCCTTAAATTAATTTTAGTATTGTTATTGCAATTAAGGTAGCTCACAGTACTACCAGCAATTCCCTATCAGCACAGTTCTGTAATCAACTCTCTGATTTTTACCCCTGGGGCCTGTTCCAGCAAGCAGGATTACTCTGTTATAGGAGTAAAAGACAAACCTCAAAGGGCCAGGGTGGCGCAACAGGCTAAGACACAGCGGACTTGCGGTTGCAGTTCACTGCAGTTGCACACTGGGGACTGGGGTTCGATTCCCGGTCTTGCCAAAAGCCAAGTTTGGGGTGTCTCGGTGGCGCAGCCTGTAGAGCACTGACCAAATGTTCATTGCGAGCCGCGATGTCGGCGGTTCGAATCCGACCGTATGACATTTGTCGCATGGCTTGCTGCTCCAGAGGGAGGGACTTGGCAGGGTTAGTAGATCGCTGCACAACAAAAAGCACCTTGGAATCATGGAAGATGAGCATGAGATGAGACAGCTTGAAGAAGGTCTGTTGCTCTCCTTTGGGCCGCCGAGGGACGGGGTGTGGGCGGTGTATCTAAAGCTAGCTCTAATTGAATCAGACGGGGTACAATTGGCTAACAAATTGGGAGAAAAAAAAAAAAAAAAAAAAAAAAAAAAGACAAACATCACCAAAATCTGTAAAGACCTGTTCAGGATTTTACATTGTGCAGTTACTCTGACTGACTCAGTAATCCTGCTTTGTGGAACAGGCCCCTGGTCCTGGCCACAACAGGTAACATCGGTGGTTGGCCGCATTGACGCAGGCCGAAAAAAATACTCTGACACAGACATTCCAAGGTCTTTTTTTAAAGATTACAATGGACGATGACCCAGACTTGAACCATAACAAAATAATTACTGTTTCTTTGAGCCAATCATTTTCCAGTGCGTGTGACATTTGCGTTGTTTATTGACCTTAATATTTACACAGCTGTTGGTCAGTCTTTAGATTGTTGTATGAATGTTGCAATGTTGCTTGCCATGCAATTCCAGAACATGGAGTGCCTACAGGGGCAACTTTTATCTTTTGTTAAAATTCAGTTTGCCAAAAATGCTAGACATCATCACAAACAAACTGAATGTAAAAAACAGCAATCAAATTTTAGCCAAATAATGACTGAATCTCCTCATTTTCATTTCAGAAAGGTTATGGGACATAGTAACTGCATAACATCTACAGACTTACTATGCTGCAAATAGAATCTGGAATAAAAGCGTTGATGTAATTCAGCACACAGCAGTAGTCACATCACATCAGAGCTCCTTGGCCCTACCTCAGCTGTCTCCAGGGACTGGATCTCGCGGGGCAGCTCCACAGCATGCCGGTTAAAGTAGTCCATTGTGATGGTGTTGTTCCAGTAGCTCAGGTTGTTCTCCTGGCCGGAGGCCTTCTTCTTCCTCTTCATGCAGCATATGGTCAGGAGCACAGCTGTGTGGAACAGGGGGCACGTGAAAAACCAATCACAGCAGCCAAGAGTGGCCAATGGTTGAGCTAGAGTCCACTGATAGGCATTCGTGTTGTCCGTTTACAGCAGTGTGGGGGTGGAACTGGATATTTGCATTTTAATCAAAACCTTGGAAGCAGGACTCTGGTTTGAGATATTGACCTCATTATTATTTATGTCCTAAGAATAAATAAGAGTCTTCAGACCATCTCCCTCCTCCATTGTCCATGGGTTCAGAAATTATGTAGAGATAGAATTCTTCCTTAGGTCGGAAGGCTGAAATGTGCAGTACAGCTATCTGAGCAGATGTTACTGCACGACTGCACCTGCTGCTTAATTAGCTAGCCTGAAATAATATTAGGTCATCCAAATCTGGGACAGTGGAACCTGTACAGTATGACTCATTCACCTATGTTTGGACAGGTGGACAGTTTGGAATCTGTTGCTTTCCATATGATAAAGAGAAAGAGCATAACACCTCTTTGCAGACAGTGCCTGGACACCATTCCTTAATTGCTGTTTAATGAAATAACTCCCAGTCATAAATCTGTTGTTTTAAAACGGTACAATAAATACTAATAGAAACAAATTAAACAATGCTGGTCTAGATTTAACATAATATAATAATAGTGCAACAAGAACCTGGTTTCAAATAGCATTTGTTTTGGATTCAAATACGTTTCTGCTTTCAAGTAAGCTTGCCTGGTGTATTGAAACAAATGAAATGATCCCAAAAGTGTTTACCCAATCCAAAACAAATACCATTTGAACCCAGGTCTGCTACTCAGCCAGATGACTATACTCACAGCAAGAGGAGACAGGTATGCTGATGGCCAGCACAATCCATACAATGTCCATCTTGCCGAGGCAGATGGTGGCGTGGGTGTGCTGGGGGTCCTGGACAGGGCCTGAGTGGTTGCCAGGTCCATGGGGGCCCGGTGTGGCCGTGTGAACCTGCCGGTTGAGGAAGTTGCCGGTGGCGGTGGAGGCGGGCTCAGTGGTTGAGGAGTCATTCCCCAAAGGACTGGAGGGCAAACCTAGACCTCTATCTGTAGCATTGCCCTCTGAACTCTGAAGAGTGTATGTGGCATTGCTAAGTGGGTCTGTGTTGTTGCCGCTAAGCAAATCTGTTACGTTCCTAAGTAAGTTTGTGGCATTGGGAAGCGAGTCTGTGGTGAGTTTGAGTAAGTCTGAGCCTGTGGCACTAGTTAGGGCATCTACCCTCTCTGTAGTGCTGAGTGCAGTGGGCTCACTCTTTGCCACAGCAGTGGGGTCCATAACAGTAGACCCAAGGCTGGGGAAGGCAGAGGGAGGGGAGGAGACTGGAGGGATGGATGCAGGGCCTGAAGGGGGCACCAGAGGAGGAGTGGGACTTTCCTTGTCCACTTGCAGGGGGCTAGTGGGGTCCTCAGGTGGGGAGGAGTGCAACTCCCTCAGGGTGATGGAGTGGGGATGGCCCAGTTTGGGTGTGGTCCTGGCTATCTCTTTGAGCATCTCATCCAAAGATGTGGATGAGGAAGAGGAGGAAAACTTGGAGGGGAAGGAGGAGGAAGGTTGGCGCTCAGTGATGATGTAAGGCCCGTCAGAGTCCGTTGGCTCCTCCGCGTTTGTCTCCTCCGCGTTCGTCTCCTCCACGGGTGGCATCCACGTGGTGTCCGGGACACCCGTATGCACGGTTTCCGGGGCGTCCCGGGGCGTTTCAGGGGGGGTGGGCAGAGGAGATAGAGAGGGCCCCGTGCTCTCGGGCCTCCCAGAGGGCGAAGCGAGTCTGTTCCCTGGCCCATCAGAACTGGAAGGTATGGCAGCGTGGACCAGGGTTGCTGTGTCACCAGGGGTGCTGATGGAGTGGTTTGCGTGGGTTGGAGTCACCTCGTCGGTGCTGGTATGTGGCAGGATTGATGCCGCGAAGGCCAAGGTGGGCTGGATGCTGCCCCTGGTGTCCCAGGTCCCACTGCTGGACCCCTCCTCCCAAGAAACAGGGTCCAATGAGATGGCCTCTGCTTGACCATGGAGAGGAGATGGGCTCTGTTTGACCATGGAGATGGGTTCCTGAGGTGCCCGGCTGGGGTACAGCTCCTGAGCAGAGGACAGCAGTCCTGCTGGCGCTGCCAGGATCACTAGAACACCTGAGAGACAGGGAGAGAGGGAGTAAAGTCAGAGAGAGAGAGAGACAGTGAGAGATAGAGAAAGAGTGAAACACACAGAGGAACAGAGAGAGAGAGAGAGAGAGAGAGAGAGAGAGAGAGAGAATTAAAATGGATAGATTCTGAAACAGCAAGCATGTATGTAACAAGCAGTTATCTCAGCCAGGATAAACCAATTGACAACAGGCAGCTTTCCAGGCGAGGAGTGTTAGAACGCTGCATGACGGTGCAGCCTCAGTCAAACCTAAATTAAGCTGATTTTCCAGGTACCCAGAGGGCTCTTTAAGGTGTCATTAAAGCTGTCTCAATCGACGAGGTTTGCATCAACACTGAGTACTAAGCTCCATCTGGTGCCTTTTACCTCATTTAACCTTCATCATCACTGCCCTTCTCCAATAAAACCATTTCCGCATCCTCTGAGCGTGTAAGTGTGTGTATGTGTGTGTATGAGTGTGTGTGTGTGTGTGTGAGTGTGTATGTGTGCAAGGGCAAGTGAGTTCCCAAGGCTACCAGACTTCCTCCATTTACTAAGTGATGTGTAGAGAAACTATTAAGTCACACAACCGAATTAACCAGCTGGGAGCTGACGGCTGTTTATTAGCTCATAAAGATCTTAATTCCCTTGTCTTCTATCTATTAAGGCACATCAATGCTTAATTAACTTAATCCTGTAGTGCTGGCATTATCACATGCTTGGTTTAAACAGACTGGTTCACTACCCTCCATATGTATCCAATACTCAACATCACTGTTAGTGGAGTTTGGTTTTCTCTTCTCTACATGTTGTGGAAGACAGTACAAAAAAGAAAAGCCATTGACCTTGCATGACTGATGGCAGGTAAACTGGTTGGTAATTGAAAGATGGTGTCTAATCAATTTCCATGAGATACAGCCTCTCAGTCACACAATAATCTTGCAGTGATCTCATACACTGGCCTCACATCGAAGATAGGTAAATTAATGTCCCAATGAATATGAGCTGTCTCTACAGCTATTTATAGAAAACATAAGTAGAGAGACACATTTTTCTGAGGTGCTAAAACACAAGCTGATAATAATATTATTTTAAAACTAAGTGCAAAGACAAAGATGTAATAACACAACAGACTCTCTTGTGTGAATGTAACGTAACAAAGAAATCACAATCACAGAAACCTGATTGGTTCCCTCTGAACAGTGGGAGGTCAAAGTATCACATTGGCATCAGGTCTGCACATTGTGAATGTGGCGTGTTTAGACTAGTACAACATAATCAGACAATTTGAAACGACAGGGCGGATGAAAAACAGGGAGGATGAAACCACCCCCCCCCCCACCCCCACCCCCACCCCCTGCACACTTGCGTACAAGCACAATTATTCAGCCATAATAAAACATTCAATTACATGAATTACACATTCAATTATGGCCTCGGTCTACAGTGTCGATATATGCGCTCAATACTAGACAGACCACACAATCTGAATTGCTGTTATGTGAGTTTGGTCCAGGACTAGACACAAACAATATGCCTATAACAAGAAATGCATGAAAAGCACCTAAACCCCATTGTGAGCAGGGAGTGTGGGAGAGAGATTGCTGGAGATTTTCTCAGAGATCAAGGAGAAGAGATTGTTTTGAGGAAGCAGAGAAAATGAAAGTTGGGTCAGGCAGAATTTTGATAAACTGGGGCTCTTCTATTTCTCAGGGGTGCTGTGGGACCCACAGAATACACTGTTGTCGGTTAGCAAGTGGGAGCATGTACTGGTAGAACATTCTGGATAATCCTACCAGCTCTGTCCCAAGTTCATGTTCCAGGGTCATTTATAATGAACCCTGCCCAATGCCCACACTAGGAGAGGTGAGGAGCAGGAGGGGGCAGACAGAAGGATAGACAGAGTGGGGTGTTATTCAAAATTGAGCTGATCAAGTTGGTCATTAGCTGGTCTAGCTGGCTATGAGCTGGTCAACCAGCATGGTCAAGTTGGTCATAAAGCCGGTCTAGCTAGCTATGAGCTGGTCAACCAGCATGGCCAAGCTGGTCTTAAAACTGGTCTAGCTGGGTGTGAGCTGGTAGCTACCAGCTGTTTCAAAACATAGCTCAAGCTGGTCAAGCTGGGAGCTGGTCTGAACTGGACAACCTGTTAAACCATGTCGAGCAAAGCCTAGCCGTTTTTTTAAGCAGGGTTGTGAGGGAGTCTGATACCCTAGAAAGGTTTGTCCCAGCTTGGAGGGACTGGTCCTGCCCTCCTGCTAGCCTATGCTGGCTCCAGGCTAAGATGCTCTGAGATGTCGCCCACAGCACGGAGCGGGAGGATGAGGGATTTGACTAAGAAGCTATGCAGGCAGAAAGCCCAGTGTGGGATCCTTCCTTCTCTCCTTCCTGTTTATAGGCATTATTCTGCAGTGTCTACATTAGCATCTAAATCAGGTATAGCTTGGAGTTGCTGCATTTTGCCTCCTCAGAGACAATCCTGTTCAAAACATAGGCAAATACATTCTACAAAATGTGTCCACAGTCTAGTGTATGACAAGTGTATAGATCATCGTAATCTGCTGTCACTTCCCAGACGTGGATCTGAGATTTGCTTCGAAAATGCACGCGCAATGCCACGAGGTTCAATGCCATCGAATCAGGTGTCACAGTCATTGTTTCACCAAGGTGCTGCTTCTGTTGCTATGGTAACATAGCTTCCATTCCTGGGGGAAGGGAGAGTGGGCTAGAGAGAGAGAGAGATGGGAGCTTAGGTGATTGGTGCCTAGGATCAGCCCTGGATATCCATGCATCACCCAGACTGGGACTTGATATCAGAGTGTTCAAGTGAGGAAAATGTCATAAAAGTACTTTTATTAAGTGTAATGGTGCTACACTGAAATCCCAGTTGTAGAGCGCTGTAACTATGGCGACCGCCTACAATAGTGTAATAGCCATTCTTAAATACGTCACTCACAGTTATGGAGCTCTTTCTCTGGTACAACCAGGGGTGCCATAAAGAGGGGAAATTAGCGTGACTCTGAGGGCTCAGACTGACAGGGGCCTTCAAAAAATACAAGAACATTGGATTTTCGGATTTTCTGGGGTGGCGGGGCTTTTTCATGGGACCCTGAAACCCCCTGGTGGCGCCCCTGGGTACAACCACCAATCAGATGCAAATGTGTCTCAAAGGTCATGGCGAATGTTATAAATCACTTACAGTAATCACAAGATGCTAGACAAAGCATAGCAAAAATGTAACCAAATGTTTTTCTACACATCCCTCATCTCCCATCAACTTCAGCCCTTTCCCTCTCTATAAAGTGCTCTCAAATGTCAGAAAAGGACTGGGCTGCCTCTTCCTCTAAAGCAGGAGGTTGATAATACTTAACTGGTGGACAGAATCAAGTAAAAACCTTTTGTTTATGTCTGGAAACGGAGGTGACGTAATCACACTGTGATAGTTTTAGGCTAAACAGCTGAAGTTTTCTGTGAGAGGACGTGAGTGTGACTCAGTAATTTTATGCCTTTTCTCTCCCTTCCATCTCTTTTTTAGCTCAGCCTCAGATACTGCGGAAGTGGGTCTGACATTCACTCGTCCTCATTTCATGATGCAGAGCCCTTGTAAAAGCTCTTTTTATGCCAAGTTGTCTCGCACCAATAACCTTGAGCATTAGTCTTAATGATTAAAGAAGCATTCTTATTCCTTATTAGTCGTATTCCACTCTTTTGCCATTTATTTTCTTCCAAGTAGAGTAATTGAATACAAATGCTGCTTTTGCCAAGGTTATGACCAAGTAAAGATTCATCAGTATGCACTTTATATGTACCTGTAGTCTATGGTTAAGGTTAAGGGCAGAGAACATTCCCAATTCGATGTGCGAGTCCCATATGGAGCATAGACTAATTGAGACCCCCATGGGGTAAACACATCCTATGCATGTACCAGCACAGCGTTATAGATGGGACAGGCCCTCCATAAATCATACACTTCACATTAATCTGTGTGCTCGTCTCTCACTTATGCAGACCTGCCTGAAAAACCACAACCATGAGTAGATTTACTAAACCCGTCACGTACGTAATGCACAAACCACGTCCCCACTCGTAACCAGCCAGATAACGCCGATGAGAGGCAGTGATTTATTACTTCACTCTCCCTCGCCCCGGTCCTCTGAGACAATCTGAAAATGGCAGGGCCGTTGGCCTTCTAATTGCCTCTTCCTCTGCACTAGTTTTCTGGCTAGGCCAACCTCTGCTCCGTCTCTGCTTTCCAATTGATTTCCAAACATTCCAGAGGAACGTGGTAATTGTCCTCATCTCTGCTCTTGGCAAAACAGATAAACACATAAAGGAATATGATTACTCTCTCCTGTTTGGAATTGGACACTGTGTCTGATGACACAGTGAGGACATTGTGAGCTTGGAAAATACAGAATTGTCAATTTCAGATATTGCAATATACGTTATTTATTTCAATGCTGCGCAATGAACTGACCATTTTTGGAACAGCAAAACCTTCCCTGGACAATGCTAGTGTCAATTGCGTGTCACCTTGCAGAGCTGCCTGCCACAGTCAGTAATTGCACTGGCTGTATTCCAAACAAGACCGTGGGGCCCACTGAAGCACTAGAACAGTGTCATAACAGAACAAGGATTCCAAGTGCCCGTCCATGTTTTTAACAGAATGTAACATTCACAAATCACATACAACCTTGTTTTGTTTTTCATCTTGTTGTTAAATGTTTTTGGATTTTCTGCAACAGTTACAATATTACAGAAAGGTGAGACCAGTGTCAGCTGGGATATGAGCTTACTGCTCACACAAGCACAGAAACTACTTCCCAAGCCTTGTGTTACAGTCAATAATGTCCCCCACAGGATAGATGGCAGGAGAGGAGTGGCACGACACTGTAGTGGCCACGGTGTCTCCTGTCCTCTGTCTCATTTGCCGGCAGTGTGAAGAACAGATCCACTCTGAAACACACTGAGCGTCATGAATAAAGCATGAGGACCCGAACACTACAAAGTGGGGCTGTTAACATCTGAGGCAATCTCACCCCTCTTTACGCCAGATACCCGTGCAACGATTTTCCAAGCATTTATGCAGCCTGTCGGAGTCTTATCTCCAGCTTCATCCGATTCTGAGGCAGTGCCTCTCCAGTTAAACCCTCAACTAGAGTTAAGGCACTTATGCTTCTGTGATAAAAATGTTTATTAGTATTCATTAGGGAGGAGGGGAGGGCTTGCGTGAAACAAAATCATGTTTTATTAAAAAACTAATCTGAAAATATTAAAGGATGAAAAATGGCTTTCAAGTTCATGTCATCAAAAGCCTTTTCAATTTGTACCGACCTCTGAAGTATTGCATCACTTTGTTGTACCAACACGCCTTTGAGTGTTTATTGACTCATGCAGCTGTTATAGGTTGTCGTAACGTAACCCGTTGTGCTGTGAAACCTTCTTACACTAAATCACTTTCCCTGCAATAATATGAAACAAAATACTATAATACTAATTAAAAAGCATATGTAGAAATAAAGAAATAAAGGATGGGTTGGGTGGTGGCAACAGAAATGATTAAATATGTACTGACATTTATTTTTAAAGCAATGATATTGCTTCAGTCTCTATTTGGCATGCTGTATATTAACATATTTTTGCCATAATGCCATCAAAGTTTTATTTATACAAATTCACATGCATGTTTTAACTTGTACAAAGCCCTATATGAAGGAGCGGCCACACACACACACACACACACACACACAGTCTAGCAGTATTATTTTCTGGAACCCACCCACCTCGGTGAATAGACTGAGGTCTGATGAAAGCCAGCCTAGATACAACAATCATCATGTCCTCCTACATCTATGTGAGATATTAAAGCATTGATTTCCACTCCCACTCACAGACTTTTCACACCAGAGAGATTCTGCCACAGCTCCCAGGGCTGTACTTTTCCCCTATCAATGTCTTGACCTTCAGCTGTATTCTATTAAGAGCCCCTGCATTGGTTCAAACACTCAATTTAATCTGCGCAACGCCCGAAACAACATAATGACTTCCATTCTCATAGTAATTAGCAAACATACTGTCCTGCTACACAAAATGAACTCCCAATTCAATTCATGAACTGGAAAAGGGCCATCATGTTCCATGATGATTTTATAAAATTCATTCGCTGAATTCTAGTTTATTCTTTTGAAGTAATTGAATTAAGAACACAGTTTATCCCAACCTTGACAGAAACATCCATGGCTTTCTGTAGATGACACACTCTATTTAAAATAACTGTGTATGTTGGTGAGAAGGAGGCAGAAAGAGAGAAAGCGAACCTACTCATTCATCAAAGGTTATCCCCCGCTCATCTGGTGTTGAGTCAGCAGGCGAAAGCGAGATCGCCCACACAGAGCAGTGAGCTTCAGGGCACCGGGTAACCTCTAAGGAGGGCCGGGGGCTTGTGAGAGCTCTCTTACAGTCTCACTCGCTGCTTAAACCGAGGGCCAAGAGGTGCAAGTATCTGTGCGAGTTTGCCTTTAAAAAATAACTGTATGTCTGAACAGGTCATGGCCACAGCATATTATGTGCTGGAGAGCGTTCTTCTGGTTTCAAGGCAATTCCCCAGTTATCGCTCAAGTATAATAAGTAATCTACCCAAACATCAGGCTTAAAGCAATCAGTACCATCCCATACAAGAACTTTAACACAACTGAACACAATATAATGCAGCTGAAGAATTATGCATCAGAAAATGGTGCTGCTGTAACATTAAATGTGTGAAGTTTTCCATGCCTTAACACAAGTGGTGTATATGAGACAATGAAGAGAAACATTATAGCACCTGAACACATGATTTGACAGTAAACCAAAGACGCCATGAGCATGAATGTTGGACAGGCCATGAGGCACATACATCGACGTTACAGAAGGCTTGCGGCAGCGTGATAGCATGCACCGTTGGAGCGGGAAGCACGGGGAACGGCACGGTGCAACATGGCCGATTCGTGTCTGGCAGCCTCACGTCTTCGTCTTCGCCGGGTCTCTGATGAAAATTCAAGTGTAATTGCCTTTTTGACCAAGCGTCTGTGTCTTATTCTAGCTTGAGAGAAAAAGCCATTGTGGTGAGTGAGTGGCTTATTGGCTTATCAGCTTGTACAGGCCTTGGGGAGGGGGGGGGGGGGCAGCTGTGGCAAATACAACCACATCACCATATAACGCGTTTGCCCATAAACAACCAATGTCAATGAAATACTTGAAAATCCACAGGTGCTAACGGCTGGCTGTTTGTGTGGGGAGATGCAGAATTAATTTCTCAACCACTTCCGATGCTAATTAAATATCCTGGACACAGTGAAGGAAACCTCTCCATTAGCCCCCCTGTTTTGGTGTGATTTTCAATGAGAAACTCACGGCAGATTATTATGTATTTGTTTCACACTCTTCGCCAGTTTACCACGTTTTTTTCACCGTCTCTCACATTTTAATTGCATAGTGTAGCGCACTCCTCTGGAATCCTCCTAGTATTAAAAATTGTATCCAATTCCTCGCAGTCGCCTCAAACAGTTTCGTATTATGGTCGCACTGTGGTGACCCCACTTTGAAGGACACTATATAAACCAGACCTGTTTGATGAATTGATTGTTGATTGAGGGGGTGGGAATGAAAGCGGGTGTTCTCTTACATTCATTACTGTGCTGGCTGATGTGCGGGGGAGTGGAGCAGGGTGAGGAACAGAGAGGAGGACTGGTAAAAGAGGAAGGAGAGGGTGGAAAGGGAGTGGGGGTGCAGAAAGAATAAAGAAAAGGGTTAGAAGACAAGAATAGGGGGTCAAAGAGGGAGGGATGAGGGAGGATGGCTGCTGACAAATGCAAAACTAGTCAGATATCATTATTATGCAGCGCGTTCAGGGACGCACACTAAACCATTCATAATGAAATTATATAGATTAATAGGATGAAATATAAAAGCAGATTTGCATAATTTCACACTTGAAAACCCCCCCCCCCCCCCCCCAAATCTGGAACATGGGCTGGAGTACAAAGAGCTGTTCTGGGTTTTTACTCAGTTCAGTTGCAGTCATTCAGCTAACTCACTAATCCTTCTGTCCCATGCTATTCCCATGAAGAGGCATCTTTGAGCAAGCTATACTATATGTACAACAAAAAGCACTGCATTTCAAGGGTAAAAGCTGCTGGAATTAATTTTTATGAAATTGAAAATTAACCTGAAATGTCCTGAACTACCATTACAAAGGCCTTTCACAGAATATTGCTACAGTGGTACTGTAAAACCTGCATACATTCATAGATTGAATTAACATCAATAGATTGAATTGAATAGAATAGATTGAAAATATCCCTGTTTATATTTGCATACATAACACTCCACCAGTGCTTGGTTTTTCCCAAAATGAAAAAGTCTTAGAACGAAGTTTTATATTCTCTTGGCATGAAATAATGAAATTATCATTTTTATCAATCACCATTGCATTTGTCTTGCCTCTGTGGATGCTTGTTTCGTTGCAGAATTGGATATTGCAATTGGAAAGAATCATTATATCATTAATGAGATCAGCAGAATAGCTAGTACACTCATAAATAATACTGTTTGTAATTGTGTACCAAAATGCAGAATCTGACATGAGGCTCAATCCATTCAAAATCCAAGCAGAGAAATGGGATTTTGGAATGATGGAAAAGACTGCAAAATTGCTTTGGTGATGTATGTCCTTAATAGAGGAAACCTTTATAAATAACTTATAACAAAGCATAAAAAAGTAATGGGGGCCAAGGATTTTCTAATAAATGCAACAAAGGAATGTTGCTTTGAATACAAAAGAAGCTTGTGACATTCATGATGTCCTGCACAGCAATGCAAGGCTCCGTGATACAAATTTTATTATTATTTTATTTATCCAGGAAGGTCAACTGAGAACCCAGTTCTCTTTTGCAATGATAACCTGGGGAATCAAAATGGTTTGGGGCATTAGCCAATCAGATATAGGAGTGATTAGGTGGCCAGATGTATAGATCGAGGCAGCATTTCTGGGAATTTGGCCAGGACACTGGGGTCAGCCCCAACTCTTCCGGAAAGTTCCATGGGATTGTTAATGTCCACAGTGAGTCAGGACCTTGGTTTAATGCCTCGTTCAAAGGATTCGGCACAGTATCGTATCAATCTGCAGGAATTTGTGCTTAGTACAGAGGGAAGAGTGCCCTCTATTGGTGCATCATCGCCTCGTCCAGCAGAAACCCAGGGCTCTTTCCAATCGCTGATTTTTACCTCCTTGCTTCCTTTCCTTGCGTCCTTTCCTAGCTTCTAACTCCAGCCACCAGACAACACAATGAAAGGAAGCAAGGAAGGGATGTGAGGACTGAGGAAATCAGAAAGCGTGAATTAGGCAAATGCAATGTCCTGCTCTTTCACACGTCAGTTTGCCAGGTCAGGTGAGGAATAAGGATAGAAGAAAGGATAACATGAGCAATTGGAATGCTAGTAGCAGGTACCAACAGGTCTTCCATCCTCAAAAGCTTGTTTTGGCGAGACCCATTTTGTGAACTTCTCTTTTTGTGAGAACAGTGGTAAATGTGTTTTCCTACAAAACATGAATGCCTTCCAGATGGACTGCAAGACAGAGCTCTTCCTGTGGAGATTAAGATTGAAAAAGCCAATGCAAATGCTGCATGAGTCATTAGAGTCATTAGCAGAAGAACCAAACTCACAACACCATGATGTTTTGAAGCTTTTGAGCCACACAGCCGTTCGGCCCTTGAGCAAGGCCCTTCACCCTGCATTGCTCCAAGGTAGGATTGCCTCCAACTTAGTCTAATCAACTGTAAGTCGCTCTGGATAAGAGCATCTGCCAACTGCCATTAATGTAATGTAATGCAATGAAACAGACCCCATAATTAAGGATGTCCCAATTTCCCAGCCGTATCCTGTTGGTGTCTATGCTGGCTTCTGCTACTCGCAATAGGGTCTATGTCTGCGAATGCTAACTCAACAGGACACTGTTTGTGTCCTACAAGGAAGTACATCTGCATCATTAATCAGAATCTTAATGAGGCCTAATCTCCTGATGTGTTATGCCACAATCAAAGCCGATAGGGGCCTCATGATTTGACAGCACATATTTGAGCAGTCCCCAGGGCAGAGGGGGACTCAGTGGAAATTCCATTCATTTCTATTTCACAAATCAATTCAATGGCCTTGCTCCTCCTCGGTAAGGCGACAACTTCTGTAGTAACAGCTGAAAATCTCAGCCTTTTGAAATGGTATGTGCAATTTTGACAGTTTGTCACCAAGCTCAATGATGACTGGATTGCAAACACTGCACAGACAATTCTCCACTGATTCAACCATGTCAGTCATATTATTATATCAAAAATACCATGACCCAGGATGCACCTTAAGCTGCTTGACAGGGAGGTTTATAGCTAAAAAATGAAACCTTCACACACAGTAATGCACAGTTAGCATGGTGACAATAGTCTCCACAATACCATGCAAACACAACACATTTTTAACTCTTCCATCTGACTGCCGTCTGCATTACAGGATATTCTGCAGCTTATAGTGTTGCACGCCAGTTCTTCCTCTCTCTTTAGAAAGAAGCATTGTTCTGGCAGCTGTGTTAAGGAGAAACATTTGCAGTACCTGTCACCGACCTGGCTAACCTGTCATGATGGGATCCTGCAAAAACAAACCAGATGCCTGTTTTTTTTTTTTTGGTTGTGGTGGTCGGGGGTGATCTACAGTTCCCAAACACGGCCACAGAAGTGTTCAGATAACCTGAGCCTGAGTCATGTAAACAGACAAATTCCACAAGCCAGGGCCGGGCGTGCCTGGATGCCAATCAGGGAAGTGTGGCTTTCCCAGGGGGCCATGGGACAGATAGCACGCTTCCTGTGGAGAGGGTTTGGGGATAGGGCGGGAAAGATGTGTGCTTGGAGATAAGCAGGGCCCGTGGTTCCTGCACCCTAGGGTTAATGGCTTCCTGTTTGAGTAGTACGCGATAGTGACTCTGATTACGGAGCTTTGAAATTTGGCCTATTGCTGCACTGCCATCTTGGCGCACACCATTACTCCTCACCACGCAAGACAATGAGATGCCATCAGCTGTAACCATAAAGACATGGATACACCAGGATAGACCATCCTAAACAAGGGATTCATGAGATTGGTTCCACAGGATGGAAACTGCTAAAATGATATTTACCATAGCTGAGATAACGGCTTGTTACACATATGCTTGCTGTTTCAGAAACTATCCTCTCTCTCTCTCTCTCTCTCTCTCTTTCTCTCTCCCTCCCTCCCTCCCTCCCTGGGCGTGAAGACCTGAGGCAGAAGATTGCAACACATTATTTTTCCCATTACCTATAATATTGCCAGCAGTGTTTCAGCAATCTGCATTTGTACATGCCGCTGGATGCAATTTGCACTTCAATTAAGTGGAGAAAGGCTTCTGAGGCTGGCACCGCGCAGGTAACAAAGATGTGGCTATGAGTGAAACACAATTTCACCAAAGCAAAATGGCACACTCCCATGGCTCTGCACAGCTCACACAGCCAGCTGCACAGCTAGCCTGGGTCTCAGGGTGAGGGCAGATGGGCAACAACCAGCTTTAACTGACACACAGAACATGCAAAAGCCTGCTATTGGAGCTAGACAACATGGATGCCAGTGGCCACCCAGTCAACAAGAGCCACTTGCTTTGGGGGGAAATCAGTAAACTGATTTTAATTTGCTACACAAAAAAACAGTCCCTAATGTCCAATGTATTTTTGGCCAAATTGGTACTATGTGTAATCCGAAATTATTTATGCACATTATTCATTCTATAATGAATACAGTACTTTCAGAGAAAATTATCACATGAGATGATTTCTGGATCAGGTTCAAGCACAGAAAAAAAAGAAAATAAACTTCCTGTTATGCCCTCGAGTGTTATTTATTTTCTCCACTCTGCATAACTGCAGATGTCTCCACTGATCCCAGAATCCTTTACATGTAACTGAAGCAAACACAAGGATGAGAATCTTATGAATTACCAAGTCTGCTACTTTCAGTCATAACATCCCCTGCGCTTCCTGTATTAACTGTTAACCTGGTCCCTGTGTTCCATACCCCAAGCTCAATCAGAATCAGCCTGACTATGCTTAAAATAAAGCTTCAATCATCTTGTATATACAGATACTCATCTAGGTTCAGGGCAGAAGCTAAACTAGTTTTTCACAAAATGTGGATTGGATGTCACTGGTTAGTCATGAGAGGACTTTAAGTGGGTCACATCAAACCCCTTAGACATTCATACTAACAAAAAAATAAATTCCCATGGATGTTCACATGAATAAAAAGTAAACAAAACACTGGCAAGTGTATGTGCCTATACATCACAGGAAATATATTTTCTTAACCCAATATGTACTAAGGTGCCCAATAGAAATAGGCCTAGGAATCACAATGCATTGCAGTGGTCATGTGTCTTGAAAAACGGTCATATGATCAAATACAACGCTGGAGTCACATCCGTCTGTTAAGGGAGATGCATCTGCCCATAAGGGGTTAATTGGGTCGTGGACTTGGAAAACCCAACCTGCACCACTGCTGACAGTGAAACTCCCTCCTGCTCTTCCTGCACAGATGGGCAATTGGTTTACCACTCACACTTGTGCTTCCTATCCTAGCTGAACCCTGCAGACTATATGGCACAGGGCCCGGGTCCTACAGTAAAAGGACAGCAGACTGAGGTCACAGTGCCCCTTGCTGGCAGATTGGAAGGTCAGAGACAAAGAGTGGCGGCAAATTGGCTCCTTTACTGGTGAAGGTGAATGGCAGCGAGTCTCCTGGGCAATATGAGGCTCCAAAACGAGCAAGAAAGAAAGCAGGGAGCCACAAAATCACCTAGGGAACAGCAGTCCGCAGTTGCGATGGAAACAGCAAACCAAAAAGGAACACAAAAAATGTAAGAATTGGTCCCATGTCTTAAAAGATCTCCAGACTTTTCCAGTCCACCAGTCAAAGTGAAGCCCCAGGCAGTCTGACTTCAATATCAGAACAAATTCAAAGGGAAAAAAATCGATAGCAAAAAAAAATTATATTAAATTGCCACTCCTCCTTGTTAAGAACAAAAGTTTTAAAGCTTTTAATGCCTAATACATTCACACAACAGTAATATAACATTGCTGCGCTCCTGTAGTAACAACGCATTGTGCTGGGTTCACATCAGTGTCTAATGCTCTGAGGAGTTCAGGCTTTCTACGATGTATATTTCTGACTACCAGTAGTTTCTAAAACAGTCCTACAACCCTATGAGTCCTGTGGTGCTGGAGCCAGATTGACCATCTCTCTGCAGAATCTTTCTCAGAGAAACCTGATAGAACCCTACAAAGCTCCTGTAGGTAACTGTCCTCTTCAAAGCTCTGACGTATCAGAGGCCATTAAAGCTATCTCCCCCACAAATCAGCCATTGCCAGAGCTCTTGATTAGGGCAGTCAATGACACCTGCACAGCCCTATGCTTCAGCATGATTGCTTGGTGGTATGGAAAGGGATGAGACAGTCTGGCTGTCTTTTAGTTTCAAAGGAAAGTATGACAATCAACGCAATCCCCCATCTTATGAGACTGGTGAGCTTGACCCGTGGCTCTTTGTATTGTCATGGCACCTTTCTAATGTACTATTTTCAGACACTTGACTTAAATTATTGGTTCACTAGAAGATGGAACATACGTAGGTGGAGAGCTATCTTCCAGAGGCTAGTGCTTCCATGCTGTAAAATCTGGCTGTGCTAGCTTGACCAGCTCGAAAATTGAGCTGGTCAAGCTGGCCATAAAGCTGGTCTAGCTGGGTATGAGCTGGTCAACCAGCTAGTGCTGGTAGCTTGTCTGAGCTGGTCTGGTCTGGACTGGTCAACCAGTGAAACCATGTTGAGCTGGGAGCTGGTCTGAACTCGTCAACCAGCTATCAGCTGTTTCAAAACCTAGTTTGGGCTGTTTTTTTCAGCAGGGATTCTCACTAAATTATGAGAGTGAGAATTTATTTCAGCTTGAAGTTCCAGGAGTTTGTCTATTATTATATATTATGAAAAACTCATTGATTTTAGCCAGTCATCTTGTTTTGCTGTTTTGTGTTTCAAACAGGCCAATGACTGACAAGACATGCTGACTTCACCCAATTTACTTCATGACATCACTTCCTCCCAAACCAGGAGCTTTGCCCCTGCCCGATATCAACTCCTTCAATAGCTAAACTTATTTAAACTTACTGAAATATCTTCACTGAACTCTCTCACACAATAATATTCCTATCCACTTAATCTACTGCTCTCATAGAAAACCTCTAATTACTAATCTCATTTATCATCACAACTTCAATTCTCTAACATCACATCTGATTATACCTAATATATCTGATTATACCTGTGATACCTAATCCTACTATTTTAAAACATGGAATATTTGAGTGGCTCATACACTAAAGTTTGGGGTCACCTTGTCTTTTTCAGCTTTTTCTCAGGAGAGTTTTTATTAAAGGGTATTTTTATACATTTTGGTTTCATCATGTAGTAATTACAGCACTTTTTATATGTCATCCCCCATTTCAATGTTTGAGATAAATTAACATAATGTCAAATAAAAGAGTCGAAGTTTTGTATTTGGTTGCATATCCTTTGCATGCCATGACTTCTGTGACCCATCAACATCATCAGTCTGGATATCTTATTTTCAGGTTGTCCTACAAGCGATGCTAAAACTCATTCATTCATTCATTCATTCATTCATTCATTATCCTAACCCACTTATCCTGAATAGGGTCACAGGGGGAGCCTATCCTGGCATACATTGGGCGAAAGGCAGGAATACACCCTGGACAGGTCGCCAGTCCATCGTAGGGCACACACACCATTCACTCACACACTCATACCTACGGGCAATTTAGACTCTCCAATCAGCCTAACCTGCATGTCATTGGACTGTGGGAGGAAACCGGAGTACCCGGAGGAAACCCACGCAAACACGGGGAGAACATGCAAACTCCACACAGAGAGGCCCCGGCCGACGGCGATTCGAACCCAGGACCTCCTTGCTGTGAGGCAGCAGTGCTACCCACTGCACCAAAGAAGAATAAAAATAAAAAAACAGGTCAAGGGTGTGAGGTCAAGAAAGAACGTTCCAGTCTCCAACAAGGGTTTTTTAATGGCATACCCGGGTCGTGAAAGGGGGTTGACTCAGGAATGACACTTCTTCTTTGTGATAGAGACATTTTGGGAGCACACTGTTATGCTGTTACTGCGCCTAAATTCATAATATGAAACGTGTGTGCATGTGTGTGTGAGTGTATGTGAGTGTATGTATGTCTCTATATGTGGTGGGGCGGGGCTATACCAGCAGCTTTCCACTATAAGGAGCGACTTACTCAGCAGTCGGTAGAGCAGGACCTGTAAGCTTCTCTTCATGGTATCATTTGGTCCAGCTCCTCCCCCACTGTGGTCATGGCTCTCTACGGAAACAAAGACAGACAAGAGCCCAGTGAGCACCAGGTCACATCACAGCAGGGTACAGTGTCAACCCAATGATGATATTCTACAATCCAGGTGTGACCAAAACGGCAGAATTATGCTTCAGATCAAAACTGTAAATATGGTTTATAGAGGAATCGGAACAGGTTGCCATACAGCGTAAAGTTTAGCCTAATGTCGGTTGGGCTGATCTTTTTGAACTATTTGGAGAGACTATACTTGGAAACATTAACCACAGTCTCTATTCACTGCCATCGCCTATGCTATGTGTAATTGAAACACACTGCCACTGGAAAAAAACCAAGCCTTGTAACACTCATTGCAAGCAGCTGATATAGTATTTGTACTAAATTTGATCATACCTACAAGAAGCAGAAATGCAATACATTATTTACACACACACAAAGACACACACAGTCATACACACACTCACACATATATTATTTGTGTATATTTCCTAGGTGTAAAGCTGTAAGACACAATGGATCATGCAGAAAACTGTAGACTGTACTTTAATGCTAATGGCCTATTTGGCAGAGAATTCAGTGCTGATAGCCTGGCCATATGCATAAATCTAGAAAAACCACTTGCACTGAAATCTAAGGAAACATATTGCGTTGAAGTGATATACAAAGCAGCCGGAGGTAAATTCACTGGAAGCTTATGAGGGAAACTGATCAAACAGTAATTGGCTGGGCCATTTACTGCAGATGAAAAACATGGCGTATGGTACGTGGAAGACAATTTCCCTGCCAGCTACATCCAGAGATATCAAGGAATTGCTTTAATACCTAAAGGCTTCCCTGATATGGAAATTCCCCATGAGCCTTCAGAAACTTGGCTCACCACTGTGAAGATGATCAGTGCAGATACAGTACGCCACTGTGCTGGCCTGTTGGAGCCGTGTTGGAAGTCGTGACGGAGTGGTTTGCTTGCTCACACACATTAACAAGTCTGTTCATAGCAGGGTGGGAGGAGAAGAAGTCTAGTGCCATCCTACCCTGGAGGCGTACGAGTCATTTGTTCAGCAGAAGTTGCACAGAGATGTACTGAACTTGTACCACAGGGACTTGCAAACAGATATCCGTCACTGTGTGAAACCTGCCAGGTAGTTTTGACTATGAGGGGAACGATGAAGCTAATGCATTGGGTCACAGACCCAATTTCCTTGTGAATATGGAAACAACAGCTCTGTTATTATGCGATTGCTTTGCCATTGCGCCCTTGAGAAAAACTCTGTCCCTGAATGGTTACAGTGCCAATCTCAGCCGCATAAATGAACTGTACTGTGTGATTCTGAAATTGACTGTAGGCTTCCCTGATTTGAAGAGCCTGTCTATTTCATGAACAGTGTAGGCGAAGCCCAAATTTACACACAATTACTCCAGACCTGGGACTTGTTGCACATGACAGTGGCATTATCCAAGCCATCTGCCAACAGGAGCACAGAAAGCTTTCTCATTCTCCCATATATACAGTATTTTCAAATGAAAATAGAACAGGAGATGGAGGAAGGTGTCAATCAATATAAATGCAAAGTTTAAATTATTCTAAAATATACATTCCAATCTGAAAACAGCAATTTTCTGCAGTAAGTGCCACATAAGAGTGACACAGAGCGAGTATAGAGGCACTGAGTTGCTCAGTGAACCGAGGGAACAAAGGATAGATGGAACAAATAAACAGTAGAAAACAATGGGGAGGTGCTCTTTCATCTAAACTCATTTTAGGCTCATATCCATTGCTTCTCAACCATGAAGGCAGACCTACCGGCACATAATGACATAACTGAGCAAACAGGGCAGGTACTTGGACCTCCGCCTTGCCTTGCAAAGAACCTACTTGCGAGAACTACAGGGGCACCTCTAGCCCAGTGCTGGTATCATGCACCTCCACTAACGAGCTCTGAGACTGGTGGCGAAGGTGGCAGCCCCACACGTCTGTACTTTCACACACTGTCCGGCTGGCGCTCTTGCCACTGGGCTGTTGATTAATTTGAAGGGCAAATCGTGACAGGGGGAAGCAGAGTGATCCATTTCCACCAGTAATCAAAGTGCAGCAAGAGGGAACGGCAGCTGCATTACTCAAGCAGCCCAGCGAAACGCGAGATGGGGGCAGAGCCAGGCATTTTACCTCATATCACTCCTGTCAAATGACACTGTGCGTGCACCGCTCTTGAAGAAGAGTCTAATGAGACCACGCAGCCTTCCATGAGCTTCCACGATTTTGAAGCGAGGTTTCAGTTTGGAAAGGATAACACATTCAGAGTTTAAATGGCTGTGTCCAATTATCAACAAACAATATGATCTGAACCCATCTTCTGGATATGCACCACTGTGCTCGAAATCACTGCAGCTTCCCCTCGCACCATTCTCCCACTGGCACACAGAGGAAATATACAAATAAAATCAGGTGATAGAAAATAGTCAAATGTATTTGTGTGTGTGTGTGTGTTTGTGTGTGAGTATGTGTGTTTGTCACATAAATGTGGTAACACATTGCTTCCTAATAAAGCTCCAACAGTTCGGTACCAATGTCATGTACCCATTAATGTGTCCTATTACCTCAGTGATTCATGTGACAGAAATACATGCATGTAGTAGAATATGCGTTTGTCAACAGCTAAATCAATGTAATTGTCAGGAGCAATGAATGCAGAAAGCAAACAAATGCCTGTCTGGTGTTTGAGGAGATTTTCCAGTTGTCGTTAAAGCGAGATAATGCCAGGCGAAAAAGCGTTTGATCACCAAAACTTCAACCGACGGAGCATCGTGGAAATGATGAATTTGCTGTGCAGTGCCATTCATGCTCAGCGAAACTCCAGCTTTCTGCTGGAGAATAACAAACTGCTACACCGCTCCTGACATGCTGAGACCATAACCGTTGCCATGGCAACCCTAATAGCACATTATACTCAAATCTTGCAAGGAGTTTATCTGGAAAAAATACCCTGAAATAGAGAAAAAGAAAGAGGTTCTCACCATTGTAACTCCTATCCGACTCCTGTCAGATACAGTCCCCCCTTTTCCTGATGCAGACTGATTCTATTCTCGTCAATGTTGACAGTTGCTGGTCCCCAAATACCTCCGCTCCGACTTCAGACAGCAACACTAAATGGTCTGCCTAGGGGGCAGGCTGTTTAAGCAAAACCAAGGTCAGCTGTGATGCTGCAATGAAATAAACCTGTCATTCGCTCTCGCACTGGATGAAGGCTGCACTGGTTTCCACACTTTTGAATTTGTACTGCTTTTCCCTGGAGGGTCGAGTGTCACCCCGCCGGCATTTTAAACAGGAGAGCTTCCGAGATCTGCAAGGCAGAAATGTATTGTGTTGACAGTTGAGAGCCTAGTTAAACAACCGAGGACAGGCAAAATTCACCTTGATTTGCTTGATTTGTTTGAAATTAATAGCAAAATAGTTTGAAGTTAGAAGGACATAGCAAAGCCCTGAGAGTTGGTACACTAATGCAGCGGAGATAATTTCATAAACAGGACAGGCAGTGACAAATGTGTATCGAAGAAAGAAAACTACCACTCAAAACTACTTCAGCCCCACAGGGCTCTTGCACAACCCATTTCATTGCTTTTTATTGGGGCTTATAGGGTACAACACATTTCAGAACATTTCAAACAGGATTTTTGAGTGCTCAACTACCAATTATTTTAAAGAGGTTTAAATCATGATGGGACAGGATTATTACATTTCTGTGATATTACAGAATTTTGTTAATTTTTTGCTGCAGTTTTGTAGTTTTTTTTGTTTTTTGCCTTTCACTGGTGACACTGTGTTTGACAGGTGTCTCCTCTTCAGATCACTGTCAGGTTCTAATCGTAATGGGGGTGATCTATTGACTGCATCTATCCACTAATTCAATAATGCGGTCCATGGATCTGAAGGGTTAAATATGCATGTGGAAAAGCCCTGTAATTGTTTAGTCTATATCATTACCAGAGCATCCTATAAATATCCTTATGCCTCCTTGAAATATTTGCAAAAATTGGGAGATGGAAGAAATATTAAAGAAAATGGGGGAGTACTGGTCCTATTCAAAGCTGGCAGGCCTGATTCGCTTCACAGAAGGAAGACACTTGTATAAGGAAGATGCTTTGCCCGCAATAGGCAGAAGAATCTGTAATCAAATTGCTAATTTCCCATGGAACTTATGCTCCATGGAATACTTCAAATTACATTCAGTTGCAAATATGTCATATCTGAGACTCCAGTAAGTAATGCACTCTCATTGAGCCTCCCAGTTGATCATATACTTATCTGTAATTCTGGCTTACAGTCCTGCAAAGAAATGCATTGACTATTTGGATGGCCAATGTTGGGAAATTGCCTAAACGATGGAATGAAAGCGAGAGACATCAGAAAAGGACCTTATCCTGTTTATGTACTAATGAGTCTCGCAGAATTAAGAAGTGGGAGATAACAGATTTGTACGTGACTGCCTGGGCGGTGTCTGGACATGTATGTTGAGACGGATCAGAGATCGGAAGCATGGAGAATTTAATTGAGTTATTCCCCAGTGGTACATGTGAGCTTCAGCAAAGAGATGCCTATCGCCACAGAGGGCCGTAATTACCGCCATAGAGCCAGGGCGGGCTCCAAGTCTTTTTGATTACTCGCCTTTTGATAGAAATCAACTAACACTGCCAGGAATTGCCAGCTTGGTGGTTCAGCCATAATTCAAAAATTTTTTTTTTTGTATTTTTAGAACACTAGACTGCAATCCAGTGTTAATCATGAAGAAGATTCAGAGATACATGTTGCAGGTATATTTTTTCTGCTCTAATGATGACAGTGTTTTAGTGTGAAATCAATTGGGAATGAATGGCCCCACCACATTCATCAGGAACTGATTTATGTGCATAGAGCACAAAATGCAGTGCTTACATATACATAGACAACACAAAGTAGAAGAAAACCTATTATAAAATAAGAAGAACTATTATCCTACTTGACTGAATGTCAGTCCTCTCATGAAAATGTGTGCATCCAGGTTTAAGAGCAATATAAAGATTATACATAAAGTTGT
Source organism: Conger conger (assembly GCF_963514075.1). NCBI lineage: Eukaryota > Metazoa > Chordata > Actinopteri > Anguilliformes > Congridae > Conger > Conger conger. Next base: position 50,832,142 of record NC_083763.1, on the reverse strand, counting down.
TGACTGTAGAGGTACACGTTTCCTACTTGACATTTTTACTAGTTTCAACTTCACAAAATTCTGAGCATTGAATGCTCATTCCCATGGCAACAAAACTGAACTTCAGAAGATCCAAAGATAGTTTCTCATCTGTGCAACCTGAGGGTATGGAGAGAGGAATGTACACTCGGTTTCAGGCCTGCACAGTTTCATGACTCTGTGGTGAAGCAAGCAGTGTTAACCCAAATGATCCTTAAGCAAATTAAACCAAGATTTTCCGCTAAGACAATCTGTTGTCATCTGTCATCTGGTTGTGATCCAAAGGGAGCACCTTTAGGTTACCTTCACAGTGCTACCCTAATACATCAGAGTATCATCTTCTCATTTCGGCCCATGGATAGTTCTTAATACACGTCACAAAACAAGTGACCTTGACTCCTCTGCTATGCTGGAGGACAACCAGTCCATACAACTGCATGTGTTTTTCCACCAAAAATATATTGTTTTTAAAGCTAAGGTCAGCTACAGCACATATGAATGCAGCGATAATATAGATTCATTATGGTTAATTTCTTGGTAGTTCATGGTTGCTCAAATCAAGCTGATCGGGAAAGAGACAAGTCATTCGTATTACCCGACATCATCAGGGAGAACAAATGCACAGGTTGTCACCAGAAAGAAGAGCAAGGTGGATTTTCAATATAACAAGGCAAAATCTTACAAAAATGTAATTGAGTTTGTTGGGATCACTTTGTCACTGGTAAGTTTACTTTTAATGTGTTCTATCATCTACCTTCCTCGTATTCAAGCTAGCATGAGCCAGTTTTAACAAGTTTTACCAACAGCTTGGCCCAATTCATTACGGTTCGAGATACAACAGACCAACTAGTAAATAAAGCAATAGAACAACATTACTAATACACATCCAGTGTTAATTGAACTGTAACAGAGTACACATGGGTCCAACTGAGACCGTACTGTATGCACACTGTTAAGAGTTGATTTAACATTTTACTGTGTATGGTAATGTTATAAGAAACAGTATCCAGTATCCTTCAAGCCTGTCCACCAGCCTATTCTCAGACCCTGTCTGTCAGTTTACCCTAATCTCCCATATGTAGGTATATGTACACAGCAGGGTAGATGCTCTGTATGAGTATATGCGTATGTACGTGTTACAGTAAACACGAGTTTGCATGTGCGTCCGCACCAGACCGTCTGGGGCTCCCGGACGGATCATCAATCAGCCCCCCGCCTGCACATTCCTCCTGGCCGCAGCATTGCACAGCAGGGCCCAGGAACATCATTAAGATTCCATTTGGCTATTATGAGTAAATTAGGCTCCCGGCGTGCCACTCGCTGCTCCTCCCGGGGAGGCTAACTGCTTCTTCACTTCCCATCACCTTCATGGGTAATTACATGAATTCATGCAAGGATGAGGGATTCTTAAACATATCCACAGATGTACACACGAACACACAATGGCATACACACACTCCTGGAGACACAAAGGCTTTAATGAACACATCCCGAGTCGATCCAGAGAAGAAAAGAGGAAAGGAACAGAAGAGGCAAGAGCTATTGGCAACACTCGCAAATTTCTCCCACATGCACACAAAACGAGTTGAGGTATGGCCCATCTACAGTAGACCTTCTTTCGCTTGGCAAAGATCAAAGCACTGCAGTACCAGATGCAAATTTCGGAGCTGGAGAAAGGGAAATATCATGACTGCCAGAGGCCATTTGTGACTGGAGCTGGAGTGTGACTTATTGAGAGTGGGTACCTGTTTGAAGCTGACGTCCTTGGCCGTCTGTGCGTAGGTAGTCTTCCCACACTGTCCATGAACAATCAGCTCAGGCGCTTAACCACACAGAAAACGAGTACTGACTCATGTTGGTCCAGCTCTCCGGAGCGGGCCCGTTTAGTCACCGTGTCGTGCACACAGGGGCACGCGAGGGACCTGGACTGACAGATCCATGCATTGAAATGCACTGATAGCTGTCTTTAAACACATCCTCTAAGCAATTCAACATCGGCTAAGCTTCTTAGTGCCTGTGTTCAAGGCTAGCAGAAGAATTAAACTGGCAAAGAGAGTGAGAGAGAGACAGATGAACCCAGGAACACAGCTCATCTGCATTGTAAACACTGTAAATAGTACTGGGTGATCGAGAATGAAGCCTGCTATGTTTTTACTGAGAGTAAATCAGATTATAATAGGAGCCAGACACACTGTTCCCGGCACACAAGTCCTGGAAAGACAACCTAAAAGAAAATTTTACCACTAAAGGAGCGGCAAAATCTTCGACAGTGATTTTGCCGCTCCACCCCCTCAGTGAAAATTACAGTCACAGAAGTTGTGGAGGAGAAGGCAGAGACTGCATTAGAGAGCCGGTAGGGAATCAAAGCTGTAGGGGGGCGGACTGACTCCCGTACCCTGCTGTCCAATCAGACCACAGCAGTGACTGAGCAAGTGGTGATTCTCACTGGGTTTGCGAAAATAAAAATAAAGTGCCTTCTAGCAGAGATTTTCTCCGTAGGCATTGATTTGTCTGAGAGTCTTCCTGCCCTGGCCTCCATATGACTTTTTCCTTCTTATATAATTGTCCAGCTTGGGCCAACTTCTCTGGCATTTCTTCATGATTTATCTCAAGCAAAGTCTATCAGCAGCCTCATGGACAGACCCATGGACCCTTCCCAAATGTTCTAGCAAAAGTAGTGGATGTCTTAAACACTGGCAAATTACCTCACTGAATACTAACTGCAGACAAAACTGATTTGGAAATAATACAGAAGACAGACAAAAGACTTACAAACCAATTGAATGTCCAAATTGTATGGTCCAAACGTAACTACTGTAATGCAACTCCTTTCTATTCCACACCTATTTTCTCTTATCTTTGACTTCTGTATCTATGTTTCTCACCTCCATACACCCAAAACCACTCAGCAAGTGTGTCTTAAATTACCATGACATACCGTGTCTGGTCAGCAGTGATGTACAGGCTTCAGATGACCCTAAACACCGTGCAGGCTAGAGAGGTCCAATGAGCCGATCTCAAATGTCAACCTCAACCCGTCAGCAAAGTAGGCTGTATACTGCACTCATATTCGCACTTATGTTTATTTTTCAATGACATTTTATAAAAAAATGTCAAGTTATCTGCATGTCATTACCAGTGTTTTGTCATTTAAATGGTTGAATTAAATTGAAAAATAAATAAAGGCTTGTGTACTACATGGCACTGTTTAAACGGAACACTGCAACAAGCCTCGGAGGAACACCAGTAAATTAAATTTGGACTCAAAACCGTCAGGTCCCAAGTTCGTTCAGTTCCCTTACCAGTAATGTCTCAGTGTCAATATGTAAAGCTTCTTGGTTTTTCAAGTTCAAATTGACGATGGTGATGACAGATGCACCCATCACATCTCCCGCTACACACTACGTTGAATTATTAGGCCTTTTCACCAAGCCAACTGTCAGTCTTTACAGAATGCGCTACGGCAGCAGTTTTGTAGGCTAGTAAACACCTGTGTCTATGTGCTGCTGAACCACAACCCCACACAGCAGGAAGGACACTGGAGAATTCCGTTCCTCTTGAGAGTCACAGTGGATGTGTTTGAACAGAGGAAGGAGTCTCCTTGTCAAGTTCATGATGCAGTAATCTTCATCAGCAGGCTGTAAATATCTCGCCCCTTGCCTGTGCTCTCTGCAGACTGCGTGTCCTTGTCTGACACTCCTAACTGGCATACAGTAGTCCAATGTTGCCTCTGCTGCTGTGCGTCATGCTTTTTTTCCCCTAAGGGCCTTCTGATTAATGATTAAAGTCACTGCATGTGTGTCATGGCCTCTACATTGTGAGGGTCAAAGAGGGAAAGTCTTAGAAACGGCTTAGAAAATTGTGTTTCCCAAACTGGGCTCTTTCCCATGCAAGCCTCTCAACTGCACAAAATGCCAGAAGTCTTGAAAGATGGAATCTAAATCACATCACAAGATTCAGAGTCTAATCCACAACAAAGAGCACTCAGGAGGAAAACATCAAAAAGAGAGCGGACATCGCAAAGGTCAGAATTACAACATGAAAAGCCAGAGCCCTGGGAGGCAACAATCTCCCCCATATCAGAGGAATGCGCTCTGGTTCTCAAGTTTTTGACCTGCTGGTTTGGTGCCTGATCGTTATTGTTATGTTGATATTAATATTAATTCTTGGTCACATGGAGGAGTCCTTTAACCAACAAGACTCCCTGGGGCTGAGAGGCACATTAAAAATGAATGGCAACGATACAAAAAATAAATAATCTTCCCTTCAGGAAGATTAAAAAACTGATGACGGGAGTGATGACGGAGCTAGTGGAGAGCGAGTCTCCTGCTTCTCTGAGGAGTCTGCATTGACGTATCTTTGGGCTTTCAGTCCCTTCCACTCTGTTTCAGCCCATCATTTTCATACCAGAGCGGGCACTTCTAAATTTAATTTAAAGAAGAGCAGAAGTAAGAGGAAGGAGGAATAGGTCAGACAGTAAGAAGAAATACAGGCAAAAAAGAAGCAACAAGGAAAAAAAAAGTTGGAATGGTGATCGAGAATTGTTGACAGGGGAGCAAGAGGAGGATAAAAAGTACAGGGAAAGACAGGGGAAGGCAGATAATGCACAACAAAATGAATGACTCCTTTGTCATACCTTTACATAGCTTGGTGATAACACAGGATCCTCCAGTCCTTCAACAGCCGGAGTTACTGTATCTTTGCCTAAGCACAGCTGTGCACATACTGGCTGACCCCAATGTCCCAAAAATCTTCTGAAATCAATAGATGAGCTTCATGATCCCCACCTGATGCAGACAGAAGCCAGACTCTATTAGATGCACAAGTAATGGCAAGAACGAAGCTCAGCCTCTCCAGCACAAACACATTGATTACTATGTTGGGTTGAAAATGAGAGACCCCCAAAAGTTAATGAGCGGGATCATTGCTATTTACACATACAAAGAATCTACCCAGCATCTGCGCGCAGAATGGACAGTAGCAGCTACTCCACAATGGCGATTTGATGTTCATGGAGGAACCCTAAGAGATGGGTAGAGGGATACTGCTATTGGGATTTTGCTCTTTCGGTCGATATACCGCTACCACAGGACAAGGCAAGCCCGGCAGTGGGAGACACAGTCTCAGCGTTCATAAAAGGGGATCTAACCACCTCCGAATGAGGCTTGATGTTTGCGTGTCCGACCAGTCCTCCCTTATCCCTCATCTCGGAAATCTTCATCTCACATTTACCCAAATGGGCTGCTTGTTCTGCTGCTTGACAGCCAGGAACCGTCAGATAATAACAGCACTGAGAAATAGGGCATGGACACGTTGTAGTGGTGAATCTTGAAATTCCTCAAAGCTGATTCTATAGGGAAACACTATATATCTTTTTATTTTTCGTGCCACTTCTTGTCTGCAGCTACAATACTTCTCGCAGACTATAAGCAACAATTCACTCAGATTCAAATCTCATGACCAGACTGTATATCCTGCTTGGCCAAGGTTATCATTGCAATACCTTCACAAAGAATTCAATTGTTTTTCTATCTTTCCCATAGATCATAACCACAGAAAAACAACACCACCAACAAAACTATCACATACCTTTCAATATACCTGGAGAAGAGAGGACATACACTTCCCAGCTGAAAAAACAATGCTCAAGCTAAGTTTTGACCAGTTCAGACCAGCTCCCAGGTCGACATGGTTTCACTGGTTGACCAATTCAGACCAACTCCCAGCCTGACATGGTTTGACCAGCTCAAGCTATGCTTTGAAACAGCTGGTAGCTGGTTGACCAGCTCATTACCAGCTAGACCAGCGTATAACCAGCTTGAGCAGCTTTGATGTGATTTTGCCCCAATTTGGAATCCCAGGTTGTATTTATCAGTACTCATTGCCACAACTTCTGCTATCAATTCAGGAGAACACAGACAAGTGTGTGTCTTCTGAAGAATGTGACATCAGCCATTGCTTGTCACCATATCACAGTTCACAAGCCAGGCTGGAGGAAGAAGGAATAGGAAGAACGAGTCAGAGAAACAAACTCCCTGTGCAGATCAAGAGACAGACTAGCAGCCACCCAGTCAACCAGTGGGGGTCACTGGTGCATGGTGAGAGGCCGGAATCCCAGCCAAATCAAACCCTCCGTTTGGGTGTCACCCTAGCAGGCTGATACTGGCACAATCCATATTCAATGCCAGACAATTGGGTGCATCCATGCACTAGAACACTACCTTTTTAGGATGAGCCATACAGCAGCCTTTGCTCTTTAAAGTTAGTGCACTCAGCGACCTCTTTGGTGACTGTGCGTCTGGGGGAGGCAGTGTCAGACACATTGGGGAGGTTTATGGCGTCACAGAGACCTGATGCGTAACAGGCAGAATGTAATCGTGATCCCATCAGGCTGCCAGGCTGCAGAGCGGGGGAGACCCGAGACAGCACTCTGGAAATGACGGTGTGCATTTTTGATGAGTCATTGACTGACACCTGTCACTCTCCACAGCCCTCTACTTCCTCCTATCTCCATACAGTGCAGCGAGAGGGGCTCTCTGACATGGAACTCAATCAATCACAGACCACTTACAGACCATCCACAAGGTCAGCACATACTCAGAACATGCTGTACCAACTGATCTTAGAGTTCCTTCTGCAGACAGTCCCGCACGGTTTCAGTCCAACAGCAGAACTGTTCAGAAATTTTCGCTATTTTTTTCTAAACAATGTTAGGTCCAAGTAATTTTCAATCTTCTGATCTGTTTTTTTAGCTCCACAAAGAGCATTCCCATCTGAATAAAGTTCATTTTTATTTTTTATAAAAAGGTCAGATAGAAATTATTTTTCCAACAATCTGAAACCTTACTGAAAAATCCAGCTATACCAGCTTGAGAATTGTGGTCAAGCTTGTCATACACTGGTCTAGCTGGGTTTGAGCAGGTCAACCAGCAAGGCCAAGCTGGTCATAAAGCTAGTCTAGCTGGGTCTGAATCTAGTTTCAGCTGTTTTTTCAATAGGGAAGTTGGAGACCATCAGTGTATCCCCTGAATATTTAGAGATACATAATATGTAAGAAAGCAGGAGAAGTTTACTTTTCTGCAGTTTTTCTGCCAACAAAATACAACTCCAAAAAATTCTATAGCTCTTTAAACATTCATAGCACAACTACTCCCCAAAGAGTTAACCTAGAATGCATAAAGAGATGAAAATGCTTATGCAATGCAATGTGTATGACAAACCGCATATATCAAGCTATATTCTGAACTTCATCATAGGAGACAGAGAGTCAATAGGGGCAGAGTGGAGCTGACAAAGGGCGCATTGCGGTGGAACTTCTGGGGCCACACCATCACCTCTCTGACCAATCACTGACCTGTGAGCAAGTGGCAGGAACGATGATGACCAATGAAACCTCATTGTATGACTGAGGCGGGGATGTTTTTCTCAGCTCAGGAGATGCTGAGGCCTCAGGCATGCCTGGAGACCTCAGCACGGGTGGGGCGGAGAACGACCCATGCCATGGCCTTACGCAGCAGAAGTGCAGTGCTGTCTGTGACTGCCAGGGAGCATCGACTTTCCCCGACAATCAGTTTCCATCGATTTCTTACAGACGAGATCACTCGATGGTTCCTCGACCGTATCACAGCCCTGGAGCTGGGAGAACGACCCCACTCCCTATGACCTTAAAGTGCGTGTTATTCAGAAAAAATCTAAATTAGCAGGCTAATTTTTCATTTAGCTACATACACCAGCAAGGCGGATAAGCACAAATATAGCAACTCCATCCCTGCACCTTCTTGCTATACAGAAGAAAATGTTGTTTCAGGAGAAAAAAGCGTGTGCAGGGAGCCAGAATATAGTACATATGGTACTTAGTACTTCTAAATATCACAGCAAGACACCCCATGGCATGATGGGAAAGGCATAGAGCAGAGCCTATGGACTGGAGGGAGGTTCTTTTAACTGTAGGGAACAATAAACAGCTATGTACTCTGTCTATGAAGTCATTATGGTCATGTTTGGTCAGTGTCAGAGGGAAAATAAACAGGCATTCTGTTTCTAGACAGCCCCTGAGGTCCTATTCTACCTCACCCTGTTAGTAATGAATCATGGGCTGTATCAATGAGGAGGCTTTGCTGTTGCGTGCTTCGTAGGAGCAGTGAAAATCAGAACTCTGTGCTAGAGGTCAGGTTCTGCTGAATAATCTAAACATTCTACCTCTCACCGTGCAGTGCGCTGGGAAACGGGGCTTATGAGGGCTCTGAGGTCTTGTTTCCCCATTGCAAGGATATTCCACTAAAAATAATGCCAGGGAGCTGTTTTAGCTAAATGTAATCCCAGAAGTACAGGTGACTGTCAGGTACACAGGTGTGGCTCTAACAGAAGGCACCTACCATTGCCTGTGTTCTTGTTTTCAGCCAGTGGTTCACCTTTGGGTGTTTTGACAGGCGCCAGCTCAGCTGGGGTGGGGCCAGGTGGGGATGCAAGACCGTGAGAAAGGCAGAAAGCCGGCCAGCCCAAAGACAACACCTCACCACAACAGGGCTCAAACCACAAATTGTACGCAATTCAATTCAGTTGAAGTCAATTTCATTTATATAATGCCTTTTACAGAGACAATTGCACAAATATGTGTTATACATAATGGAAATAAAAAAACAAGCAAAAACCAGGCCTGCAGTGTAGTGAGCAATGGGCTTGGTGTAATAGCAAAGATAGAATGATTGGTGAAAGAAATGTTCTGTGGGATCTATCAGAGCAAACTCCAGGAATCATTATTGAGTCATGCTTGGAAAACGAGATCAGATCTCTGGGCTTATCATAGGTAGCCCATGAAGTATAAAAACACAACATGCTACACTACAACCTTGGCTATCAATTCCCATTATATGCCACACTTTACAAAGCATACAGTCTGGATGAGACAGCAACACAAGCCACTTCAGGATGTATAGCAGGATTCAGGATTAGGTGCATTTTTAAGTGCAGGTTTAAAAAAGACCACGTGTTGATCTTAAATCTAACCCCTGCTTAGATTTGGGAGTAGAATTACTAACATTCCAGGAACAGGCACCATTCATGTGAACACTGAGCGATAGAAACAAAAAATCATAAGCTAAGCTTTGAGAGAACACAGTGACTTTACTTCTATGGCCACAACTCATCCTCTTTTCAATGTGGCTAAATAATCTTTAGCGGTCAGTGGGCGGTGTGCAAAGCCAGATAGTCAAGGACAAAAACACAAAGAGGGAGCAAGTCGAGGAAACGACACATTCAAGTGTCCACACTTCCACTCTCCTGGCAAGAACATGCTTTGCATGCGGGAGAAGTGGCATTTACACCACACTAAATCTGACTTGTGACGCATACGCTGCTAGGGTGACAATGGCAGGAATGGATGTTTGAGAGGAAGGATATTTCAGGGAGCATTGTGAGGAGCTTCCTGGAGATCTGTGGCTCCTGGCCGGAGGGACACAGCTGCTCACGAGAGGCACGGAGGGGGGGGGGATGGGGGGGGGTAGATGGAGCGTGTCTGCCCAAGTCATCCCGTGGGGCGTAAGAGAGGGAATCGTGCCATTGTTCTGTCTATCCCCCCAACCCCCCGAAAATCCCCTGCTGGGTGAGAGACAGATTAAGTCCTAGAAAGAGGCTGGAGGTAGGAGCGTGTCTGCTTTTGTCCCCTGCCCACCCCTCCACTTTGCTCGATGAGTCGGTTAATTACTGCATGATTAATAATGATAGCCGGTGGGGGAAGCTGCAGATGAGCATATGGGAATCTGATGAGATGCAGGTGTGGGGAAGGCTTGCCTGGTTCCCCACTTTGGACATCACAAGCCATTATAAAATGGCTGTTTGCACAATTGTTCGTGGCTGGTCTATGCAAGGTGCTTTCCACATAAAACCAGCTCACCCTCCTCCCGCTATATATAGTACTTACTTTAACACATATCACACTTTGGTCACCAGGTCACCCCATCTTGACAGTAATGTTCAGCCTTCCAACTGCAACACAAACTATGTATATATAAATTATACAGTTACTATGTGGCAACTTTTGGCAGAGCATAAGGACTTTTTCCAGACTGAAAGTCACTATCAGTATTTGTATTGAGGCAAAAGCAAGAGTGCCTAACATTGATGATGTCAATGCATTGTTCATCACAGCCTTAATCTGCAATCGGCCAGCTCTCTTGTGATGTTTGCCCTGTAATGACAGAGAACACAAAGGCACATGATTGAGGGCGGTCTGTGACTAGATGGGCTTCGTTTGGAGAAAGGGGGAGCCTTCGGAGACTAGTCACTATGACAGAAAATGGTGGGGCTCCACAGACCAGAAGGGATATTTTTATACAGGAGCCATATGAGAAACTCAGCCATAGGGAAAGCTATAATTGGAAAAACAGTATGTGCCTCGACACACAGCTAGAAAGGGTGGGTAAACAGAGAAACACAGGTTCTGCCTGAGATAGCCATCTGGATAGCCATCCACCTGCTGTTTGTCAGTGCTTTCTGTCCGGGTGGTCTGAAAATCCTGCCTTCTTTACAAAGGTCTGGGGAGAGACAGAGAAAAGGCCAGCCCACAGTGACCCTTAGCACTACTTGGAACGTTAAGCTACACTGGCATGTAAAACACCTTGTAAAAGAGATCTGTTCTTTTGGTTAACACACCATCCTGCCTCTGACAATTTTACCTATGCTTCTAGATTTGCTTCTAGTTAGGGTCCAAACAGCGTGACAACACAGCCATGCTTAATTCTGGCCCAATTAGCCTATACATTCATTGCAGAATTACATTTCTTTCTCATTAAATCCCGTCACCCCCCCCCCTCACTAAATAGCGCTTGCTAATTAAGCTTAAGCATAATTCCAATCATCACCCTGTTAACCCCACATGGTTAAAACCCCCACAGTCCGACAAATAAGCCCCATTCTCTGAGTCACATGCACTCTCTTACTGCTGGGCTCTAATCAGCTCATCAACTTATAAAAGGGCCAGGGGGCTTTACTGGCATTCAAACACAGAGCTGTCACAATATACAGCTGGTCACCAGTCACACCGGCAGAGATACACAAATACAGAGTGCAAAGGAACAGCCAGACAATGCATTATGAAGCATTAACAGTGGCTTTAGACTCAAGACCAGGATATTGCAGGCTTGACTACTGGCCAGGAAAGCACCATAGAACAAGAAGCGCTCACGCCTCACCCCAAATTCATTAGACACATATTGGTTGTATAATTCAATTTTATATAAAAGTTTTTTTATCGTGGATGAAGGCATTTGCAAAGTAAATGAACTGCAATGCTAAAAATCTAATCTCCACCATCTGGCTTGGCTTCAATTTACTTTTCATCTAATTATACTGAATGCAAATTTCCCTCATCTGCCCCCTTCTTAGACTCCTCGTCTTTGAAGAGCAATGACGATACTGACGAAGGCAGCGCATTAAGACGTACTTTTGCATCTTACTGCTCCCTGAAACAGACAGTCCCTGCAACTGGTGTCTGAAGGACACATCACCTCTCGTCTAATGACCAGGCAGTAATGTTTGGCTCATTAAAGCCATTTTGAAAGCGTTTTAAAGATAATTGTTTTCCTGTTTTCTTCTACCATTAGCTCCATTAGCTGTTCACCCTAGAAGAGGGAATTGTCTATATTTCCATGTAAACATACCAATCAAAATTAAGCCATCTGTCACAAAACCCTGGAGAATAGTTTAGCTTATTAAAAATGAACACTGTGTGCTGTCACCTTGCCATTTTCTTTATAATGAATACTATTATATTGCTTAACATGGAAACGCTGTTAAGCGTAATATGGATATGCTGTTGCAGTAATGTCAAGAAAATGTTACAGACAAAAAAGCCCTTGAAAGTGGCACATTCTTAAGTTGATGTGTAAGGTGTAAGCACAAGATTGATGTGTAATGAGAGGGATTTATTACTCTGGGATGACAGCACCGCACTGTTCACCAGCGACCCCCACTGGTCGACTGTTGTTACTCTATAAAGCCGTGGTCACCAACCCTGCTCCTGGAAATCTACCATCTTATCAGTTTTCACTCCACAAAACTGAAACAAAGCACATCTCATTCAACATCTCATTGAGCTGCACATCACGTGTGCCAAATTAGGGTTGAAGTGAAAACCTTCAGGATGGTAGATCTCCAGAAACAGGGATGGTGACCCCTGTTGTGTCTTTGTAACAGTACTCCATAAGTTCTGTAAAAACAAAACTGATTTGATCATCATCCAGCTTATGTCTGTGACTCTGACAAACTGTGGTGTGATAAGAAGTAATCTGAGGCATGTGGCAGTGCTTGATGAATATGATTGAAAAATGGGGACAGTTGAAAACACTGTCAGTGTATTGGTAGTACAGTGAACAGTGTTTGCTAATGGACCCATTGTAGATATCTCGCCCTCTCTCTATAAAAATGACAGAAATGTGGGAGTCACAGGGAAATATGGGTTGAATCAAACTAGACAAATTGGATTTTGCGGTCTCCGCAACACTATCTGCCAGTCTAGCTCTACCATTGTACACCACCATGTTTATCAAAAGCATTAATTATTCTGTTTACACACTATAAATATTCACTGTCGAATAATTTACAGATAATTCTAATTATTTACCACCACAGTGAAAATTACGACACTTAAACTGGAGCTGTTTCCAAAAACAGGCTTTTTAGGAAAACCCAACACCACTATAACATTAAAATCATTGGCATTTTAACAGCAGAGACACTGGGAAATATTTGTGATCATTCTCAGCTGTTCCAAACAAGATAGCTACCCAGGAGACTACCCAGATACCCTTCCAAGAGTCTGGGTTGTTGATAATAGATTCAGGTTTCATAAGCAATTTTGACAAGAGGAGAAGACAGGTTAATTATTTGTTCTGGAATGTTCCTGTTAAGCCACATTCAGGATCTCTGAATTTTCCTTCCCTGGCTCGACATCATTATCCTTCCTAGTGTCCCTCTCTCTGGACTACATTTCAGGATAATGGGATGCTTGCTTTAATGTTATCAACATGACTGTGTAATAATTATACCTGGGTCTTTGGGGAGATGCTAATTGCATTAAGCTGCAGAGTTAGTGTACCTCACGTGTACAAAATAAACTTTTTGCAGAGACCAGACCCAAACTTCAAGGTCTCTGTACTTCACACAAAGCAAAAACATCCTTTGACTCTTATTCCTACATGGCACACACAATTAATGGTATTAGAGGACTACACTCAAACCAAGAACATCAATCAAGCTGCTCCACAGATGCTTATCTGAAAAAATAATGAAGCAATCAACAAAATCCACTCAGCAGACTAATTACTAAAAGCTTTCTGGTAGTCAGGGATGATCACTGCTGTGGTGCTAAAGGCATGACAAAGTTTACCACCAGAGACGTTTAATTCCATAAGATGGACGACATTGGTTTGGCTGCATCATTAGTCATGATATGAATAAATTAATGAGTAAACAGCCAAGAAACACTATACAGTGTCGCTCCTGTTTTAGCTACCATGGCCATGGTAGTGATAACATAATTGGTATGATCTAAGATTCAATCTATTGCCATATATAACATAATATAAGAGCAATTTTGTGGGAACCATAAAGCATAACCATGGGAGTCCACGTTTAGTAGCATGGATGTTTGGGTAGAAAAACAAGGTGTAATGACATGCAATACTTGGTTTGGAGAATTAAGCAATGTCACCAACAGCACCATGACATTATTACAGCACAAAGGCAAGACAGAGCTTTATAAATGGCGAAAGCACATTCTAAAGTAGAAGTGGTCAGAAATGTACAAAAATTGACATTTACAAAAGTCAGTAGGTTTGGTATGTCAACTAAAGTCATCATACAATTTATATTGCAAACAAATACAACACGAAGAGGGATACAAATTCAATGTAACAGTGCTAGATGAAGATACAAAGTACAACAACAGTCTTACGAATATGTCTTTGTTATACATGGCAGTGTACAATGGTAGTGTGAGAATGGAAGGCAGTGTTGTGCAGAGCACAACATCCAATTTGTCTCGTTCATTTAAAAGAACACCTCACCCATTTCAACTAATGTTCATTACATTCATATTAACTGGCTTGAAAGAAATGAAAATCAGCCACACTGTGGATGGAGAGAGCTGGTCACTTCAAATACAATACTTGTTGTACCATTCTGATGTACTGCACTGTTGTATTGCGACCATTCTCAATATTCTCATTCTTTTATCGAACATAATAGTTTAACTGAGATGTAATTCCTAGGTTTTTTTAGTGCCAGTCTGTAGGCTAGATAGGCAGATACATTCTTTAGACACTGCTAATGACTGTGACTGCTAATGAAACCTAGCTCCATCTACAGTGGGAGCAATAATTATTTGATCCCTTGCTGATTTTGTAGGTTTGCCCACTTACAAAGAATGGAACTGTGTAGAATTTTGCATGAAATAAGTATTTAATCCCCTACCAATCAGCAATAATTCTGGCTCCCACAGACCAGTTAGTTTTCCATTAAGAAGCACTCCTAATCTCAACTCATTACCCAAAACACCTGTGTCAACTCGTTACATAATTTTGTAGCTGTATAAAAGACACATGTCCACACAATCAATCAGATTCCAACGTTTCCACCATGGTCAAGACAAAGGAGCTGTCTAAGGACATCAGGGACAAAATTGTAGACCTGCACAAGGCTGGGATGGGCTACAAGAAAATAAGCAAGCAGCTTGGTGAGAAGTTAACAACTGTTGAAGCAATTATTAGAAAATGGAAGAAACACAAAGTCACCGCCAATCTCCCCTCGGTCTGGGGCTCCACACAAGATCTCGCCTCGTGGGATATCAATGATCATGAGAAAAGTCAGGGATCAGCCCAGTACTACACAGGAGGAGCTTGTTAATGACCTGAAGGCAGTTGGGACCACAGTCACGAAGAGAACCATCAGTAACACACTACACCGTGAAGGATTAAAATCCTGCTGCGCGCGCAAGGTTCCTCTGCTGAAGACTCGCCTTGTTTGGAGGAAAAGAAATGCTGAGTACAACCCCAAGAACACCATCCCCACTGTGAAGCATGGAGGTGGAAACCTTATGCTTTGGGGGTGTTTCTCAGCTAAGGGGACAGGACGACTTCACCGTATCGAGGGGAGGATGAATGGGGCCATGTTTCTGGAAATTTTGGGCGACAACCTCCTTCCCTCAGTGAGAGCACTGAAAATGGGTTGTGGATGGGTCTTCCAACATGACAATGACCCAAAACATACGGCCAAGGCAACAAAGGAGTGGCTCAAAAAGAAGCATATTAAGGTCCTGGCATGGCCTAGCCAGTCTCCAGACCTAAATCCCATTAAAAATCTGTGGAGGGAGCTGAAGCTTCGAGTTCCAAGCGACAGCCTCGGAACCTTAAGGATTTGGAGAGGATCTGCACAGAGGAGTGGACCAAAATCCCTCCCAAGATCTGTGCAAACCTGGTGAAAAACTACAACAAATGTCTGACCTCTGTGCTTGCCAACAAAGGTTTCTCCATCAAGTATTAAGTCCTATTGTTCTATGGATCAAATACTTATTTCATGTGAAAATATGATATTAAATTTATAAAATGTATATGATGTTGTTATTGTGGATTATTTTGTGATATTCTGTCTCTCAATGTTAAAGTGTACCTATGATTAAAATTTGACACAGTTCCATTCTTTGTAAGTGGGCAAACCTACAAAATCAGCAAGGGATCAAATAATTATTGCTCCCATTGTAGCAACACCCATAAAAGTGGTCTGGGGCATTTGTATAACATTCTAATGCAGATACTCTTCTGTGATAACCGGCATTCTGGCTCCCCAACTTTATTGGCTGTGAGTCTTTCTCTCATGGTTGGCAACACTTTCCATAGCAACAAAATGCCTACCTATAGTAGCATGCAGAGAGACCATACAATTTGGCACATTATTTCAGTGTGTGGACTATGTGTGAGGCCTGAGTACCAAGGCTGGGAGCATGTCTTCATTCAATACATTTGGATGCCATATTTTGACAAAAAAAGCTTTTTGCTCTATATGTAAAAAAAAAGAAAAAAGAAAAAGAAACGCTTCTACACATGGGCAGTTTGGTCACAGTTTATCCAGTAGTCAAAATAGCATTGCATTTACCAGATATTACAACAGCTTACCTAACCTACAGTTCTGATTCAAACCTGAGAATCTGACATCTGAACCAGATTTGACCTCACCCTGACTGAGGACAAAATAGATGATGGGGATTGATATGTCCAAGGCCTAAACTGGCAGCTTGCTGCAGAGAATACTCAAGATTGGTGGACTGTCTTTCAAAACCAGTAAAATGCTGTGTTGACTCTTGAAAAGTTTCCATATTGCTTCTTTAAGTTAATAAATTATTGAAGCAGTTATAGACGTGATAGAGGCTAGAACACACTGGCCCGTAGGCTAAAAAGAAACTAAATCCATACACCGAGAACTGTCTCATCAAAATGGGAATGACACTGGCATTCTTCTTTGGTGTTTATGGCTCCACCAGCTAAATGTCAAATGTTTCATCATGGGAGCTCATAACAGTGAAGTTTATGGAACTGAAACACTTGCTGCGGTTGCTCTTTCAAATACAGTCTTGCTTGAGACAGAGACTGGGACAGCAGCATGGCTATTATTAGCAAAATAGTGAAAAATGGTACCAGCCCCCAGGGGACTGAGGTGTAGTGGCCCAAAAGAGCCAAATGATGCTGACAGTGTTTCAGGAGTCGCTGTGGTGACAATTTCCCAAAGAGATGACTGCAGCAGGAGGATCAGCATGACAGAGAGGCTGATCGTCGAGGTGAGTCACCGCTTATCCACGCCGCCACCTCCACACGCTCGCACGTACGCACACAGACAGGGCACCCTCTGGCTGATATATAGCTCAATGTGTAAAGGCAGTACATAGGTGGATTAAACCAGGTCTTGGCATCGGAATCACAGAGTGAACTATTTGGAGTTTCCCTGTATTTCTGGGGTGTACGTTCTATAGTATAGTATTTGCATGTGCTGAGTGTGAGTTTTTACTAGTCTCCTTGCCAGCTGTTGTGTACAATAAAGCAGTCTTTGAACAAAATATGAAATGCAGTCTAATCTGGAAAGATAGTTTATACATCCTTGATTTACATAAATAAACAAGGTTCGGTGTTAGGCTAGAAGCCCCCAGGTTTAGTAGGCCAGGCTTGAAAGGCCCCATTGATTTGATTTCTACTTATCCATGTTGTTCGAAACACTCTGATCCCTTTATTCCTTTTCCAGGACTTAATGACTTTTCTAATGACCATGAAATGGATTTCAACTTCTCTGTACTGTAAATATAGGTATTTAGATCATTTTCATGTACCAAGTCTGTATTTGAATGCGGATTGAATCTTTTTTGTAAACAATAATATTTCTGCTGTAATCTAACCCTCATGTTTGAGTGCCAGCCATGTGATCCACTGTGGCAGACTCTCTGACATATTGTGTTTATCACACTTCAATAAACATATTGCATTATTGGACAGCCAGAAATGGCGAAGAAGCCTTTGATTTGCTGAAGTACAGAGAACAGTACACAGAAGAGGTTCTCCAATGTAACATTTCTTCAAATGACAGCTTGTCTATGTGTTTTAGCAGGTTTGGATTGTATATGTGTTCAATGCTGTGCTATTCACAGTCCTGTCCAGTCCAGCTCCTTTTGCAATCCCCATTGCATAGCAGTTGTCTCCATGGTGACGCTGCTGGTGCAAATCTCTCCCGATGGAAGTGATATTAAACAGTGTCATTTTCCAGTGCCCGGGTTTTCTTTTCTCTTTTTTTTAACAGTGCAGAGGTTTCATTTATAATCGTCAGCACTGTATGAGAGAATTAATTTGTGGACCTGACACTCCTCTTCAGCTTATTCTATATTAATACCATCTCAAATTACCAGACAGCTTTCTGCTGTTCCCAGAGGGATCTGGGAGCTCTTAAATGTAAAGGCGAGAAATATTCAAAGCCCCACAAAGCCCTAATTGGCAAAGGAAGAGCAACAAAACCTCATTTTAAGCCTCTCACATTAACATGCAGAGCAAACACAGGGCACTAAACGGATGAAGACATTTTCAAAAGAATAAGTGATACAAAAGCTGAGTAATTAAACAATATAAGGAGGTGAAATGTTATTGCTTAATTCTATGACCAGTGAAGTGAAATCTTCACTAACAGCAGGAATGGCCACACGCCCCCTGCCTGCCCTTGTTCACCAAATCTCCACCATAAGAGCGTTACTCCTTTAACCCCCTCGACCACAACAACCTCCATTCCTCTGCTCCAAACATTTATCCCAAAGGCAACATCATAATCTACAGAAAGTCACTCACCAAACCTAGAGGTATTTCGATGTTCTCCGTCTTACCTTGTGTCAACAGTGCGGGCTTCTCCGGTAACAGCTAGTTCCCTCAATCACTCTCTCCACCATCTGTACGTCCCTGGTTTCTCTCGGAATCCAGGCTTGGGTCCATCATTCCTCAGTGAATCAATCGCCTAATCAATTAACCATGAAATGAGCTGCGTGTGGCAACAGAGACGGCAAAAGCCTCTAGGTACCAGGTTGAGGTTGTCGGTTAGAGAGCAAACATCAGGCTCGTTCACCAGTTGCTGTTCATTGGGGATTCCGGGTTTGGGGTTCCCCAGGGTCCCCTGGTGGGAACACTGGGGACATTTCTGATGCAGGTTCCAGAGGAAATTGGGGTGGAGGGCTGGGGTAGGAGAAGAGCCAAGGGCAGCGGAAGGAGAGGGCTGGAGATGAGGTTAGCGAGACTGGGGGGTGGGAGTGCAGCAGGGGCTATGGAATGACACAGGAGCTCCCTGATTAGCAGGCCAGGCTGATAAAGGCAGCGCTAATCGCGTGTCCCCCCTGGGGCAGCTCTCCAGCAGATGGCAGAGCCCATTTTCCATCTTTGCCCTGCGTCTGGGGAACCAGAACACTGTTACAATCTGAGCTTTGCTCAAGAATCGCTGAGCCACTCGGCTTTGAAGGGCCGTCCTCAAGATAATGCCAAGTAATCCATCATAAAATTTGTTTTTGCATTAATATTTGGCTGGCTCAGCAGGACATCACATCTTGCATATTCTTATCAGTATGAGATTGAATGACATGTCTCCCATGCTGAAGGGTAGTACAGGTCCACATCTGATTCCCGTTTACAACCCCCTTGCTAAAGTTCAGTGCCCAGCTGATACACCACTCTGTAGTCCAATCTTGCAGTCCCTTCACATACACACACACAATGGTTTTGTCTTCCATCTCACCACAAACAACCTCTCGTAAACAGAATAAATCAATAGCTGCAATCCAAAGATTCTGCCATTCTGCTATAATTTCCTAGCCAATACTGCTGTACTGTATGTGTCTCATGCTCTTTAGCCAGAGGGGCAGTTACATGCAACTCTAATGAAATAGAAGCTAATTACATACTAATGCGCCACTCAACAGACACAAAAGGCCAGAGATGCTTGCTCAGTGCTGCTCACTCACCCTCTCCTATTACTTATAACATCTAAGTCCTGCACCTTGGCCTCGCATTCCACTTTTTCCATCAATGGTTTTTTGGAATGTTGGCTTCTTCAGCATTTTCGGAGGAAACAAGCTGGGTTTTGGTATTTTCATTCATCCATTTCCATTGTGACTGTTATGAGTCTGTGTCTGTAACCTTTGTTGTTTTATGGTAGATGTACCATGTCTTTAGGTTAGATGTGCATATTTGTAACTTAATAAAATACATTCCTTCATTTTAGCCCAGTTGAAAATTTTTGATAAAGGTTGATCCAACAGGTTGTTCAGCGTATCAAATAATTTGGCAATTTGATTGATATTTCTGATAATTACCAAATTAAATCAACTGAATATATTTTACATGTTGGTTAAGTGAGGTGTTTTAACTGTTGACACACTTGTGTTCAGTATTCAGAGTGCTGGACACTTAAACAAGGTTGTTGACGGGTAAAATCGCTGGATTCAGGAATCGCTGTTTTAAACACATTTAAATGAATCCTTGCTTACCCGGCAAACAATTGTAATACAGGTACTAGTTGGTCCTAAGAGGGTACAACATTTAATGTAGCAACTATTCATTTTAGACTAACTGGAAATGTTTACACTGCAACCTTAGATGCTACTGTACAGTATATGTATAGGCTTAAATCCACCAAACTGAAAAGCTTTTCCTTTGTGTGGAATGTTTGAGCTGTTAAAATAAGAATTGAAATGATGAAAATGACGTGCTGTAAATGTTACTATTGGCTGTTTATTACTATGATAAATTTCAGAATGTGTCTATACTGAATGTGTTTGTCAAAATGGGATGGAAATCTGATGGAAAGCAATGTAGAATGAAAAGAATGAATATTATATAATTTTCATATATTGTCCAAAATAGCTACAGTATTCTTTGCATATGTTGACAGTTTAACTGTTATCTGTCATCACAGTAGCCAGTGTTTCCGCCAACCGTAATGACAGTACAATAGGGTTGCAAAGAGTAAACAATCCCTCTCCTTCCTATTTAATAAATAAAATGTG
This sequence comes from Conger conger, assembly GCF_963514075.1. Classification (NCBI taxonomy): domain Eukaryota; kingdom Metazoa; phylum Chordata; class Actinopteri; order Anguilliformes; family Congridae; genus Conger; species Conger conger. The sequence continues at coordinate 50,811,555 of NC_083763.1, read as the reverse complement.
ATGTTAATTTACAAACATTGTTTCCTGAGGCAGATGGTGCAGAACTTCTCCACTGAGCACTGCTTCATCTGACTGTACGTACAGGTAGTAAATATACCCCACTGACCCTCTCAATGAATATTTGCCGCTTCAACTTTTTTTCATTTATTGATAGCGAACTGACATTGGGATAGCACTCCTGTTATTCTTTTCTATCGAATACTTCCACAATGAATGACAAGAATAAGGACTACTGTGGCTAAATCACTTTAAATGAATAATGAAACCATAAAAGTGATGGGTTTGGGTTACAGCATGGAGTATATTGTGGAATTTAATATTCTATGCACAAGGAGCAATTATTAAACGAGTAACAATTTAGAGGAGATAAATACACAATGATAGGTCCAATTTGATCAAGTAGCAGATGTTTTAATCAAGAAATGGATGTCTGCCAGCATCACCTAGGTAACATTTCCTCAGACTCACATGACAATCTACGGCAGTGTGTTTAATTGAGGGATTCACCTGTTTGTTCTTTTACCTCAAAAGAATTGGTCCTCATCTCACTGCATTTACACATAGACAATTGCCCATCTGCCTGGAAGTCTTTTTTTGTGATATACAAATGATACTCTCCAAATAAGCCACACCGTTCACTCATATCACACTGGCTATACAAACAGGAAAAAGCATTTTATATAAAAGCTTGCTACTTTGGAATTGGCACATATATGATGCACACTGTAGTTACTGTATGTTTGGTCACAGCAAATCAACTATGCGCATTGAGAAAATTGACAGTAGGGACACTTGCCAAAAGAGGCTTAAGTGAATGCTGAGATTTAGAGAACACCAGCAAATTAACCAGCTTCAAAGCTCCCTCTTAAAGCTATATTTCTTACACAATGTTCTTATGGGCCTGTGCTCTTTTCCCAGAACTTCCCCAGAATAAAACTGCTGAAACCCAACAGAATTTCCAAGCCCTCAGAAGAAGAACCATCCAAGAGTTTTACATAAGTATGTTAAAAATGAATAGCCCAAAGAAACTTCCAGCTGCAAATGTACGCATTAGCACTTTCCGCAGGGCTGAACAGAGCAAAAAAAGTGAATTGAAAAACGATAAATAGGAATAACTGTGCATTGAACTGAGATAAGGTCAACCTGCCAATATTCTTCTACTGCTGAAAGCACATTAGGGATATTGACTCATAGCTCAAGGCCATATGCCAGATAACACAAAAAAGGAGATACCCCTGCCTCCACAAAGATATAATAGCTGAAATCAGAAGTTTCAAACAGTACACATGACTGGGGTCCCTTCAGGAGCACACTGGCACAGAGAGCGGCCAATCAGAGGCTGGGGTGTGGTACAAGGAGGGGGATAACATATCAGAGTGGCATGGTTGCAACTGTGGAATGCCAAGAATTTGGCTGTGAACCCCTTCTCCTCACGCTCGGCTTGGCGTGCTCTCTTATCTCACAGACCCATCGGTAGCTTTAATCACAGTAATGGCCAGTTATCCCTCTTCTGGTCTGCACTTCCTGTGTCCGATTATGTGATAGCCAAGTCGGGGACTCCGTTCACTTCCAGCTGAGGCACCCGGAGCTTGGAATGGCTTGTCATGCTCTTGGATACCCACAAATAACTACATGGTGCATAACCAAACCCCTTCCCCGAAAGTTCACTGAGGTAAGATCCCTGTCAAGGATACAGACGTTATCCAAATGTCAGCAGTTATCAACTGAGCCGTTCCCATAAATACAGCTGTTCAGCTTCGCTGACAAAAAGTCCCTCCACTCCCCTTTGGGAGTGCACTTGGGCTGATGGAATCAGAAGCTGCCAAATGGAAATATCCCATTTTTCCCTCCTGATCCCAAGTGACAGATTTGCTGTTCCAAGCAACCAGAGCTCCGTTCATACACCTCTCACCACCTTGCACATTCCCCAGCACAAAGCAACTGGTGTCTAACACACTCTCCAACTGAGCCCAAGGATAATAGAGCTAGGTGTCAACAAGATAGCAAATAAACAAGGTGGCCACAAGCCACCTTGTGTCGTGAATTATGGCTTTTCTCAGCATACCACACATGGTGTATTTATTTCCAGAAAGGATAATCCTCAGCCCTTGGAAGGCATGCGGACAAGGGGCCATGGTTACCCAAAAGAGAATTCCGTCACGCTCAGTGCCATGCACTGCTAAACTCAAGCCGGGTTGTTATGATTATGAGCCCTTACTGTATTGCTGCTCGGTAAATTTCCACACTTGCCTATGTGTTTTAATTACTGTTTACCTTCCCTGTGCCTTCTGTCCTACTAGATTTTAATTACCAAGACAAAGCAATCTCGTTCCTGAGAATTTAACCACATTCATAGCCTTTTCAAAGATGATGGATGTTGCTCAGTGGAGGACTGCATCATTGAATTGTCAATACATTCTACAATTGCTCTACATTTCCCTGACTCCCAGAAGACACAAGACTAATCCACACTGGATCTAGTCAACACATAAATCACCTGTAGAAATTGTTACATTTTTCATCTCGTACAGATTCAAGCCAAGATACCACAAGGAGAAATGTCTACACACATAATAAAGTCTCAGTCTTTATTATGGTACTTCAATGGGATTACAACATGAAATCAAATTCACAAAAAGATTCCAAATAAATTTCAGGCCCATGCCTTATTTCTTGACAGGGTTTTGGTTGTAAATGCCATAAATAAACCCTTTCATTAGTTGCACTTGACAAGGAAAACATATAAATGCTTACAAGGTTTACGCATATCCTGGCACAGATTTATAACCCAATGTCGTCAATGAACTCAACACAAAATTAAAGATTCAAGGCAAACACTAGATTGTTAAACCCTGCACGATGGCTTTTGACTGTGCATTCCTTTAGGCTGTGTCACAAGGTATGACTAAGAGGAATACTATAAAGGTCAACAAGACTTCACACATCCTGCTGGGATGGCAGTAGGGGTACTTTGGTTCATGAAGGACCCAGAGCTCTTTAGTGACAATGAGCCCCACTAAATAGAATAACCATGCAGGACACCATGGGAAGCCAATTGACCCCAAGAAAACTGTCAACTACAGATGTCAGGACCAAACATGCACACCCCTCACCCGTTCCTCTGCCATTGTAGACACCAGCTGAAGATTGTCTGTCGAACAAAGGAGGGAGTCCTAGGGGGACACAAGAGGCTAGCATTCCTCTCAAAAAATTCCCAGTACTTGGCAGGTTTAATTACTTAACAGATAAACTGCTGCATGGTTACACTGTCTCAAGGAAGACAGTAAAGGTTTTTCCCGTGGCAACAAACAGCTCCTTTGGAAAGCTTTGAAAAACTTTGATAAATTAGTTGTCTGAATAGCTCCACCACTCTCAACCCTCACCAAAAGACATATTTAGCAAGATTACTGACATATTTAGAAAGATAAACTAAGATAACTGTTCGGATTAGTGTCCCTTACCTGTACTGTAAGACAACCACATATCCCACACAAAACAAATCTAAAATTATATATTCCTTCATGTCTATCCAAAATGCCAATCACATCCAGGTTTCCAGATTGGTAGCGAGGATTACTCAACTCACTCAAAAGCTGAGGAACAAAAAATCTGTTCTTCGTGCCTGCTGCGCACAGGAGCCATGGAAACGTCCTTTAAATGTACTGAATGCGTTCCTGAAAAGATCGTTAATGCTGCATCCAAAAGCATTTTCCCTGACTCATATTTAGCCATGCCTCGTTGCTTTCTTCTTAACAACATTATTTAGAGTTTTTCATCCGATACACGGCATCATCCAGTTTTGATAGGCTATTATCTGTACCCAGCCCCGAATCGATCGATACAGTTAGTTACACACACACACACACACACACACACACACACACACACACAAACAACTTAGCCAAAAGTACATGGTTTATCCTACCTTGATATCAAGATGGGGAAATAGCGGTCAAATGCACCATCTTCGCATCATACTGTTCAGGTACTATCCGCTGACTTTGGGACAAAACCGACGAATCCAAGCTGTGAAATAATACATGCGTCTCCGTTAGTGCCCTTACACACAGTCAGCACATACTGTATCGGTGCGCTTCACTTAGAAGAGATGTGGCCCTTTTACATGTAGGCAGCAGTGGGCATTTAAGCACCACAAGTAAAATTACATAACCCTGTGTGCTCGAGAGATGGATGATAACAATCGTGACTACAAACTAAAAGCATCACGTCTTTGCCTTCCAAAAACAGCATGTTCCGCACAACATAATAATACCAACAGATAATAGCTGTCCATGGCAATACATTTTTAGATCTGTTCCCGTTAATATTACGATTAATCCCCGCAAATGATTCGGTGTCTAGCCTTTGAGAATGTAGTCAAGGTGATGGATAGGTAGTTTTCAAACGTGAACCCAAAATATATTTATGCAGTTATAAGTAGCAAACCAATTTCAACATTTGGTAGGGGCTGCATATCCTGGATCAAACGTTGCCTATAGGCAATTATCAAATATTTTAATCGATGAAATAATTAGCTACTGTACAATCCTAATGCACCAGATACAAGCACTAACACACACGCACGCACACATACACTTATGATCAGAATGTCAATTCAAATGCATTAGCCTATTCCTGAGGAAGACGTGCGAATTAAACAAAACAATCATCAGCAGATTGTATTTCCCAGACGAATACAGGCAGCGGAGCACACTGCGGCCAATGCATCAAAATAACAGAAAGCGACGAAGGGGTGACTTACTTTCGCTGGAAGCTGTTCCGGTCCTCGGCGCATCTAAACAGAATTAGCTAAAAGCCGCCGTTTCACAACTTCGCGTCTACAGAGCCAACAAGCACATGTTGCCTGTTCGGTATCAGTCACATGAGCTCCATGTCCAATCCACGATTGAGCTCCACACACGGATCCGCTGCCAGCCACCAGCGAGACACAGAAACTTGAACCAGGTCTGTCCTATCACCCCGGGTAGTACTAGTACTGCCGATCTCGCTTTTGAACGGGTACAGGAGAGGCAACAGGCTAGCGTCTGTGAACGTCAGAGTGATGTGTGCGCTGACTAAAATACGCAGGGCAGAAAGCCTGCGCGTTGTGCCACCCAAGCGCAGAGGGACTCTTTCCCTCTGTATTTCCGAACGGTGCACGGCCACGGAATAGTAATGAGGACATACTGCTGCAACAGCAGGGACAGCTTTTTTTGTCTTGACTTAGATTAGAGGCAAGGTTTACAAGAGCTCCGACGGATTAGCATTAATTGTCCTGTTAAGAAAACTAGACTGCTCTGAGCTCAATGATAGCTAAGCAACATTTTGCCTATGTAGGCCTACAATAAAACGGCACAAAATTAGAATTTGGATCATAAAACCATTCAAATGAATTAAATACAATGCAGCTGCTATGAGTTACAGTAGCCTAATAAAATGATTTAAAACGACGTTGCAAAATACAGTTGATATTTGTGTTGACATTTTTACCCGCTGTATCCTAGAGGTTATGAATACATTTCTTAAATGTTGATATTTTGTATCGTTTGGATCTCTTTATTTACACTTAAATTGTATTTTCACACGGACTGTTCTCTGTAGGCTACATAAGAAACAATACACATTCACAGCTAGCTCGTTTGATCTGATCTCAAAAACACATTGACAACTATTTTTAAAACTTATAAACGTGTGCCTGAAATAAAATCACATCATTGAGGAGGTAATTTTTTTCACATATTTACTGAATTAAATTGCAGAATGGAATATATCTAACAATTTTAGCAGCAGCATATGGAAACGTCCTCCAATCATACAATGGGTTGTAGCAAAACCATCATATAAGTATATAACTTGAAAAAGAACTGATGTTCAAGCAAGGTATTAGAGAGCAGTTGACAACGTTATAACGACGCTGCCAGTATTTCTGTCACTGTTAGTATCATCGTTCAGCAAGCAGTGGGCAGGAATACTTATTAGGAAATAGTAAATTAAATACATTACGTATTTGACTGGGTTTTGATCAGGATTATGGAAGACAGTTACTGCATCACAGCGATTTAGTCAAGGTATCAGTCTTCAAAGCGTAGAACCTCCCAGCTCTGTGAACTAATCGTTCTGTTATTTATCCCAAAGGAACATTATATGAGTTTAATTGGCCTCATTGTTTGAAAAGCTGTATTTTCTCAAGGTTCGGTAACACATACATACAGTACATAAAGCCTAAAGTATTGTTACAGCAGCACTGTGGAAACACTATGTAGTGGTTGTCTTTCCATAAGAAACCCAGTAAGTCTTAGCATCAAAGAAAGCCTTATCTCTGCAGCCAGATACAGCACTAGGAATGGCCAAATCAGACACTGAAAGATGGCCTTTTCATATCTAGACGATTCAGCAAACACACATGATGACCATTTGGAGACTTGTAGCCTTTACAGAGGACCTCTGCATAACCTGCAGGGAGCAATATCTTATATGAGAGAAAGGTGCTCTGGGGCTTGTGTGCTAAAAAAACCTCAATACCTGAAGCATTATGGGACATTAAATCTAACAGATGAGATAGCCTCATGGCAAAATTGCTCTTTTCAACCTTGTACCCTGTAGTATGAATCAGCATTTCTCTCTTTCTACACCGCAAGTTAATATATTTTCGAGCAATAATCCTGTTGCATTCAAACCGCAGTTTAACTGCAGGCCGGAGAAGGCCCCAGATTACAGATCTGGGTGTAAACCACTTACCTCTCCATATGGGCTTGCCCAAACACTGACTGTATAGTTGTTCCTTGCTCCTGTCATCACAATGGGATGAAAGCTCTCAGCCATTCTGGACCTCACAATATAAAATCTATTATTCAGCAACATATAGCTGCCATACACCCCACCTTTCTTCCATGGTCAAGGGCTGCATTGCTAAAGTAAGCAGTAAGAAGCACTACACACATTTGGTGGAATAAGCCTTCAGTTTAATTCCTGGCACTGCTACCAAGGTCAGCTTGTGTTGTGTTTGACATATCTTATCTGTGATTACAGAATCAGTATTTGATTAAATTTCTGGTTTCTAGTGCACACTACTGATTCATACATACAGTCATATTGGGACATCGACACAATTCTCATCTTTTTGGCTCTTTACACCACCACAATGGATTTGAAATGAAACAAACAAGATGTGCTTTAACTGCAGAGTTTCAGCTTTAATTTGAGGGTATTTACATCCAAATCAGGTGAACGGTGTAGGAATTACAACAGTTTCCATATGTACCTCCCACTTTTTAAGGGACCAAAAGTAATGGGACAAACTAACAGTCATAAATCAAACTTTCACTTTTTAATACTTGGTTGCAAATCCTTTGCAGTCAATTACAGCCTGAAGTCTGGAACGCATAGGTGGGTTTCATCCCTGGTGATGCTCTGCCAGGCCTCTACTGCAACTGTCTTCAGTTCCTGCTTGTTCTTGGGGCATTTTCCCTTCAGTTTTGTCTTCAGCAAGTGAAATGCATGTTGAATCAGATTCAGGTCAGGTGATTGACTTGGCCATTGCATAACATTCCACTTCTTTGCCTTAAAAACTCTTTGGTTGCTTTCGCAGTATGCTTCGGGTCATTGTCCATCTGCACTGTGAAGCACCGTCCAATGAGTTCTGAAGCATTTGGCTGAATATGAGCAGATAATATTGCCCGAAACACTTCCGAATTCATCCTGCTGCTTTTGGCAGCAGTCACATCATCAATTAATACAAGGAAACCAGTTCCATTGGCAGCCATACATGCCCATGCCATGACACTACCACCACCCTGCTTCACTGATGAGGTGGTATGTTTTGGATCACGAGCAGTTCCTTCTCCATACTCTTCTCTTCCCATCATTCTGGTACAAGTTGATCTTTGTCTCATCTGTCCATAGGATGTTGTTCCAGAACTGTAAAGGCTGTTGTTTGGCAAACTCTAATCTGATCTTCCTGTTTTTGAGGCTCACCAATGGTTTACATCTTGTGGTGAACCCTCTGTATTCACTCTGGTGAAGTCTTCTCTTGATTGTTGCCTTTGACACACATTCACCTACCTCCTGGAGAGTGTTCTTGATCTGGCCAACTGTTGTGAAGGGGTTTTTCTTCACCAGGGAAAGAATTCTTCTGTCATCCACCACAGTTGTTTTCCGTGGTCTTCCGGGTCTTTTGGTGTTGCTGAGCTCACCGGTGCGTTCTTTCTTTTTAAGAATGTTCAAAAACAGTTGATTTGGCCACACCTAATGTTTTTGATATCTCTCTGATGGGTTTGTTTAGATTTTTCAGCCTAATGATGGCTTGCTTCACTGATAGTGACAGCTCTTTGGATCTCATATTGAGAGTTGACAGCAACAGATTCCAACTGCAAATAGCACACTTGAAATGAACCTTTTATCTGCTCCTTGTAAATGAGATAATGAGGGAATAACACACACCTGGCCATGGAACAGCTGAGCAGCCAATTGTCCCATTACTTTTGGTCCCTTAAAAAGTGGGAGGCAACATAATCCCTTAAAAAGTGGGAGGAACGTAATTCCTACACCGTTTACCTGATTTGGATGTAAATACCCTCAAATTAAAGCTGAAAGTCTGCAGTTAAAGCACATCTTGTTCGTTTCAAATCCATTGTGGTGGTGTATAGAGCCAAAAAGATGAGAATTGTGTTGATGTCCCAATATTTATTTTAAATTTTTTGTCATTTGGCAGACGCTTTAATCCAAAGCGATTTACAAGTGCATAGGTCCTACCATAAGTCAAAGCATCACATCCAGAACTAGGAAAACACACATGGACTGCTGTTCTAAACATAGTCGTCATCATAAGTGCAAAATCTTTTTTTTTTTAGGGACCTGACTGTATTTGCCTTGTTCTGTATAGTGATGGATTTGGAAGATTTTTGCATTAGTACTTCTGTAGTGTTGTCATGGAGGACTTCCCTCTTATGCCACCCTAGGCTTCAATAAACTATAAGACAGCATTAGTCATACTCTGCTCCCTAAAACACACTAATCACTGGTAATTTGTTAAGATCCACCCATTAACAGCAGAACGCTTTTGCCAGGTTTTCATCTAAATGCTAATCACGAGGAAACCAGCCTTTTGGTCATAAAATATGCTGAAGGAAACAGAAAGAGGAAGATAAAAAGAAAGAGAGATATATACAGTGGGCTCTAAAATTACTGCCTTTCCTGAAGCATACAAAATACTTACTAAATGCTTAAAAAACGAGAAAAAAAAACCATATAATTACTGAGATAAATTGAAAATGCCAACTTGTGAAAAATACTGTACTTTATTAATGTTTCCAGGGAACCAAACAAAATCAAACATGAATTTAATAAAAAAAAATAGATTGCACCAAAATCAAGGTTTTATAATTATTGGTATCCTTGATTTAGTACTTGGTGCATCCACCTCTGGCAAGGATTACAGCATAGGGCATGGATTTTATTGTAATGCTTGACAAGGTTAAGGAACACATTTGGAGGGATTTTGTAACATTCCACTCTACTCTCTTTAGTTCAGCCCACAGGTTTCCGATTGGTTTGATGTCCGGTGCCTGAGATGGCCATTGCGGAAGATAGATTTTGTTGTCACAGAACCATTTCTTTGCAGATTTTTCGGTAATAGGTACATATGCTTTGGTCCAGCATGGTGTGGCTAAATTATATTCATAAAAACTTACTAATTCATTGCCTTTTCAGGGCTGTTGTTGTCATGGGTAAGAAGCCCAGAACAGGAAGAGTTAAAGATTGTGCGCAGTTTCTATGGATGTATGACACCTTGCTTAGTATGAAAGAGCGCATGTACACAACATACACTCAGTGAACACTTTATTAGGTATTTATTATACTTATTTTTTAGACTTATTATGTATTGTGCTGCTGAAGCCGATCCACTTAAGAGGTTTTAGGTGTTGTATGTTCAGAGATGCTCTTCTGCATACCACTGTTGTAATTTGTGGTTATTTGCGTTCCTGTCACCTTCCTGTCAGCTTTGACCAGTCTGGCCCTTCTCCTCTGACCTCTCTCATTAACAACGTATTTCTGCCTGCAGAACTGCTGCTCACTGGATGTGATTTTTGCACCATTATCTGCAAACTCTAGAGACTGTTGTGTGTGAAAATGACAGATCAGCAGTTTTAGATACTCAAACCATACTCAAATACAGATCGCAGTTTTCCCTATTCTGACATTCGGTCTACATAATAGCTGAACCTCTTGACCACATCTGCATGCTCTTATGCATTTAGTTGCTGCCACACGATTGACTGATTCAATATTTGTATTAACAAGCTGGTGTACAGGTCTACCTAAAAAAAAAAGTCACTGAGTGTACATTGAGGTGGTTTTAACTATTGCATTTCAAGCAAAACCTTAAGTTAAACCTAAAGTTCATATTAATTGATTATGTGTTGGACAAATATGTTCAATTTAAGAAGTCAAACCTTATGCCAGAAATACATGCATCTTATGACAGTGTACATGACAATGTTGAAAAAGGAATGTATAAAAAAAGGCGATGGGACTGATTGGCAAGTATACTTCTGACATTTTCAGGGGTGATTTGCTGTTCATTATTTGAAAAAAATATAAAATAATGGACACATAAGGTATACACAAACAAGTCTGGCTTCTTAATAGCTTTAGATCTTTTCATACGTCCAAGCTGAATGCCTTATATGATACAAACAGAAATTAAATCATGTTTATCAAGATAATAGAAATGTCTGTGAGATAGGCTATTTTAACAACTGGGGATGCAACACATGGATAGAAATCACTAATAGTCCCCAACAGGTTTTCAATTAGCTTAGCCAGTAATACTCATAGTCACTCTTTGTCATTGAAGTCTTTTGAAAAACTGATAATAATCACTGCCTAAAATGCAGAATGAACCTGATTGAATCTGCGTAAGGCTGAAAGGGAGAAGGGAACATCGCTGTGACACAGAAGCACTTTGAAAATCGCAAAACCCACACAATGCTTTTGTGCAGTCTTCATCTGCTTTTAAGGCTTTTTAGACAAGTATGCCATTAAATGCTAATGTAGAACACTGTCTGACTTTCTACGGCTTTTCCTAATCCACTGACTTTTCTAAAGGGTATGTCCTCACACCTCATGCATATAAACTTTAATTTTGAACTGGAAGAGCAACCAAAGATGAACATCAATGTGATGAGATCTCAGGGATAAAAAGATCAGGGGTATAAGACCGGGTAATGTAAGGCACTGTAGCGGAGATGCTTAGGAGGCTAGAGGCAGAATATGTGTCACTTTAACCAGGACATCTGGGTAAACACAAGGGGCTAGAATCTCAGTTTAATATCTGATCTGAAGGCCAGCACAGTACACTTGACATTGCAACTGATTTACTTGGCCAAGAGGAAGCAGCACCCCCTACTGGCCTGCTAACTCCTGTACCTCCTACACCAGGGGTGTCAAACTGAATCCCTAAGGGGCCGCAGTATCTGCTGGTTTTTGAGGTTTCCTTTCAATCAGCTGTCAATTAAGGCCTCCAGAACAAGGAGTGTCGATTCTTTAGCCAATCAATGACTTGAATGCACCACAGGTTCTGAGAACAACCCGAAAACCAGCAGACACTGCGGCCCTCCAGGACTGGAGTTTGACACCCGTGTCCTACACCTACCTTTTCAGACTAGCGTTCAAAATACTAAGGTTTTCCCTTCCAGCACAAAAACGTTAATGGGTTTATTGCTACAGCAAACTTGATTTGCAGATGGCTCATTGTCGTTCTTCTTTACAAAGCGGAATAAAATAGTGGGATTAGGGGATGAAGACATTGTTTTTGCAACAAAGGCTCATTTCCCTCATAATAGCAACAACTATAATTTAATTAGGTACCACAACACTAGGTATTATATGTGGTTATCAACAGAACAGTTTATCGGTTGAACGTTTTTTCGTGTTGTTTTAAACTTCAGATTCATAAAAAACAACAACCGCAAACAAGGAAGAATGGATCTGTTACTACATTACTACACTACAGTTTTTCCACGATACTTCTGAAATGCCAACATTTTGTCAACCACTATACTAGAACCGACTCAGACCTGAAGATAGCTACATTTTGCAGAAGACATCTGACCACATAATCTTCCCTTGCTTCACACTAGGTATTTCAACATTCTGCTCAGCACAAATCGGGCTGGCACCCTCATATCTGAGCAAGGGATTATACAATAAAAGCCTACTGTAATCCATATATATCTTTCCTGACTCAGGAAATTGGCATATTGCTCATCCCCAAAATTTATAAGGTTAACACTGGCAGGCCTTTTTTAGAGGGGCCTTGAATTATGACATGATCCACCTGATTATACATAGACCCCGAGACTGTAATATTTAAATATTGGTTTATTTAAATCCTGTTCATTTAAATCTACATATTATATTCCTGCTGTTTGCCAGACACAAGTCCTAGTCAGCAGAGGCCCAGGTCTGCACTATATTCCCCGCCATATATATAGTGGTTGACAATCCAGTGACATTTTCATTTTATCTAGCTACAATTCGTCAGGCAGAATTAGCACATTTTTACTAGCAATTTTGCATTTCAGACATTTTGCAACCTTTAAAAAAAAAAAATTGAATTGTACCTCATGTAACTAGTGTGCAATCTGAACCTGTGCAAGCTAGCTACCACATCTGTCCGAGCTTTACGTAACTGATAGTACTGATGGTAAAGGTAGTTTGTGGGCGTCTGACATTTTGTTGGGATGGACTAATACACCATAGTCACCTGCTGGGATGGATCCAAAAATGATTGATGCAGGGAGAAAATACGCAGTTATGAAAGAGCCCCCCTTCTGCATGCACACGCACCACTAGGGGCGTTGTACCCGCAAGCCTGTCCAGTTATATCCCCTCAGCCCCGCTCCTGGTAACCTGACTCTTCATACCAATTTCTAAACCACTTACTCCTGGACAGGGTCTCATGGTACAATTTAGGTTCTCCAATGAACCCAACCTGCATGTCATCAGACAGTGGGAGGAAATTGGAGTACCCAGAGGAAACCCACGCAGACACAGAGGTAAGGTGCAAAGGCCCTCAACTGGGATTCAAACCTGGTCTTGCTCTGAAGCGATAGTGCTACTCACTGCACCGCCATTTTATCCCCTAAAAAATGTTGCCGAATTGAATTTGCCAACAGCTTGTGGAAAAAGATGTCCGTCCCACTGTTGTAGACTACCAGTCACTCAGTTAATGATGTCGAGGTAAAAGAAGCCAGCCAGCACTCAGTGCACCTTTACTGATTGAGTTACTCAGTTCAGGAGCCCAACAGGAATGGAATATGTTGTCAAAAATGTTATTTGTGGTTTCATGAATAATAGTTAATTTAACAGCATAAACAGCTGCTTTGCTGCATTATTTATTGCTTTTTTTATTTATACGGAACACGCTTGGGTAAACACTGAATTCCTGAAGGTGTAGTCCATCCCCAAGTGATCTTCTCTACTGCATGTCTGAGCTGAGATCTGGAAATTATATAAAGGCACTGGTGCGTGAAGTGAGTTGATAAGTGAAGTGTCCATCTCTCTGTAATTGCATTTTTGAGTATGAGCAATGTGAAATGTGATTCTGTCATACAAATATATAGAGATTTATATAATATGAAGGAGGCTCAAGTCAACTGAAAATAACTCAAACTGGAGTGATTCCCAGACACAGATTTTAATTGAATTCCTCAGTCGATTATTTGATCATATAATTGAATGTTTCATTGTCAGTGGCCCAGTGCTTGAGAAAGCCTGAATTGATCTTCGCTCAGATTGGAAACCTGATCACACCTCATACACTCTTGTTGCCAGAAGACTGCCCCCTGTGGCTGGGAGGAGACAATACCAGATACTCTTGGGGGGTTTATCCCCTTTGATTCTTCCCAGTCATTTTCAGGAATACATGATGTACAGTCATACTGCGGTGAGAGTGATCATCTGTAATGAAACAAATCATCAGACCCATCGGGAGGTGAGAATGTACTCCCAGAAAGGGCTCCCATCTGTGTTCTGACCAAAGGCTTTTTAACAGACATTTAGTACTGGAGAAGTCAGTAAGTTTGAAAAGGTCCCTCGTCTCACACAGCCGGCTTTCGATCAATTAGGCCGATCACTTGCTCATTTAAAGGAAACCCTGGATTATAGGTTGAACTATGCAAAGGTTTTTGTTTCAAATGAACTGTAAATTACTCACACGACCCACTGGCCAATGCAATATATGAGAAATACAGCTCTTTTAAGTCCTCACAAATTGAGAGTGTAAGGGTAATGCATCACACTACTGCAGGCTGCCAAAATCTACCACCGTCTCAAATGCTGCAAATGAACAGCTAAACGGCGAGGCGACCAGTAATAATGACACACTGTATCTCCCAAGAGTGTAATCACTGTAATGGGATTAATGCATGGCATTAGAAATATATTAACAAAACTGAGCCACTCATACTTCTGCATAAATTAAGTTTGAGCTGGGGATCCATGCCCAAATGAACAGGTCTCTGACCTCCTTGGAGCCCATTATATGCCATTAGCACAATGGCATTCAGGGCGATGGGTCTATATGCATTTGGGCATGTAGGCGTCCCACTAGCTAAGAAGACGTGACATTGCAACTCGGTTCCAGACTGCTGGCGGCTATTCCATTGCAGGCACTCCAAGAGCCACAGGAAAGATGAAGCAGGTTTTTTCCTTCAACCTAACTTAACACCCTGCACACGTACGGTTTGTGTCACACCACCATCAAATTCAAGCAATCCATGACATTTGTAAAATTGTGAATTATTTTTGTACCAAAGATAAAACAAAGCCCTGCTAAGTGGCTGAAGTAAGCCCACTGTTAGCATTGGCTTTCACTGCAATTCAATGAAAGTCCTACACAACAAAAACTGCAAAATGTCATATTATGGTCCATTTTATTTTCTGTATAATAGCAAAAACATAAAAATTAAATTACAGATAATAATTTTTTTCGGTATCTACCGATTTTGTACAGGAGATGAAAAGGCAGTGGAGTTGCGGACCGCACGGTGAAGTCCTCACTTGAGTCTGCTTTTCTTCAGCACGGACGACTCTCCAGAGGCCCTGCGTTTGCGCGACGGCGTGGCCTGCCTGCTGAGCGTGTCGTTGGGCAGGTCCTGGGCCGCTCCCGACAGGTAGTACAGCTCCACCGCGGGGGAAGGCTCCTGGAAGGGAAAGGCAAAACAAAATGTCTGCCGCTGAGAGTATGAGCGTGAGGACACACTGTTCTCTCCGTACGCCCCTCTCTGCAGGGGTGCTGAAGTTATTGGTTTATTTCTAAAAGTAAATGGATGAAAGAATCAACACTTTTTCCCTCATGTATATTTCAACTGAGCCTGGAAAACATAAAATTATTTATTGCACCCGAGGGGAGTATTTCATTGCCATTAGTGGCTAAACAGGAATTCATTATGTGGGCAGTTTGAAAGGCTGAACCCATCAGACATCATGTTTACCCACCACCTTCTTTAGTTACATTTCTGGTGTATATACCAGAATAAATATAAAATCCAAGCACAAGCAAAAACCTGTTTGGGGCAGCCTAGTGGCTAAGGTAGATGACTGAGCCACGATAAGATCTGCAAAGCTGGTTGGGCCCTTGAGCAAGGCCCTTAACCCCGCATTGCACCAGAGGGGATTATCCCCTGCTTAGTCTAATCAAATGCAAGTTGCTTTGGCTAAAAGCGTCAGCTAAATAACAAACGATTATTGTCATTTATGACTAGGCCGCCCCTGGTTTGGCTCGCTGCCCTCCCCTAACCTGACCATACCACCTCACCTGCATCAGGTAGTCTGCAATGAACTCTGGCTTCAGGCACTTCACCCCCTGGGCCATAGCCTCCTGCACATCCACCCGGAAGTCTCCCGGCTTCAATCGGTTGAAGTCAGCAAACAGGTGCGTAGTGTCCTTGTAGAGGGCGGGGGAAGGGCTTGGGAACACCTAAAGAAAGAGTGGGAACGTGGGTTGAGATTTTACTCGAGAACTACAGGCATGGCGAAGTGTGAGACGGTGGCAATGGTCAACATTTCCACAAGTGATTTTATTGTACGGAAATAAGAAACTGGAAAAAACTAAATGTGACCTTTTTTTTCCCCCCATGTAATTCCAATAGCTTAACAGAACTGTGGGTGTGCAAGCAACCGAGGAAGAACATTTAACGGGTTGGAATGTCCTTAAAGATGGCGGACCTCGATCGATTTCCGGGTCAGGAGTAAGGAAAAAGAAAAAAGGGGAGAAAAATAAGCCACTGGAATGAGCCCAGACTCGCTCTCACCTTGGCGCCGCCAGACTGCAGCAGCCTTCTGAAGCCCACCTCTCTGGCCTGGTCGATATTCAACATCACCCTCCAGCCGGCGAAGGCTCCCTGCTGTGGGACACAGAGGGAATTAGTAAAGTGTACACACACACACACACACACACACACACACACACACACACACACACACACACACACTCACACACACACACACACACACACACACACACACACTCACTCACTCACTCACTCACTCACTCACTCACTCACTCACTCACTCACTCACTCACTCACTCACTCACTCACTCACTCACTCACTCACTCACTCACTCACTCACTCACTCACTCACTCACTCACTCACTCACTCACTCACTCACTCACTCACTCACTCACACACTCACACACTCACACACTCACACACTCACACACAGAGCAGGACCTCAGCTGTACCTCTGGCCCTTGCTGGTCCTGCAGGGACATTCTCCAGCGGAGGGCAGCCAGCGCCAGTCTGCGCTGCAGGGGGCTGATGTTGGGCAGGGCCTCCAGGATGGAGCTGCTGCCCCACTCATAGTCCTCCTCCTGAAACATCATCACCAACCTGCATTTACACTCTGTAAGGACACTCCGAGGCACAAACGCCCTCTTTTACAATTAAAAAAAAGAATATAGTCAATTAATACAGTGGGCTCCAGAATTATTGGCACCCCTGACAGGTAATAAATAAACAATATAGTTATTGAGATAAACTGAAAATGCTGAACGTGTGAAAAATACTGTACTTTATAAATGTTTCAACGGAACCCACCAAAATCGAACGTGAATTTAATAAAAAATAGATTTCACCAAAATCGAGGTTCCATAATTATTGGCACCCCTAATTTAGTACTTGGTGCATCCACCTCTGGCAAGGATAACAGCATGGAGTCTTTTCCTGTAATGCTTGACAAGGTTAAGGATCACATTTAGAAGAATTTTGGACCGTTCCTCTATGCAGATCCTTGCAGGATCCTTCACATTTTTTGCTTTGCGCTTAACAACTGCCCTCGTCAGTTCAGCCCACAGGCTTTAGATTGGATTGAGGTCTGGCGCCTGAGATAGCCACTGCAGAACATAGACGATACTGTATCTGACCAAAACATAACGTTTTGTCTCATTTGACCATTTAAAGTATTATTGAACAAAGGTGCTGTGGTCAGATAAGATGGTGGGTTCCATTGAAACATTTATAAAGTACAGTATTTCCACATTTTGTACAGTATTTCAGCATTTTGAGTTTATCTCAAACTATTTTTTGTGCACTGCCCGTCAGGGGTGCCAATAATTCTAGAGCCCACTGTATGTAGATAAATAGCAATAAATGAATACAAATTGTTTAAGACACTCATTGAAAGACACCGTGAGCAAGGAGAAGGGTTGCGCGACGCCGCAGTAAGACTCGAGCCTCGGCTGAGGGGAAGGCGAGCGTGCGGAGCGAGGGGCTGACCTGGATGAAGTGTCCCACGGCGCGGCAGGCCTCCAGGTAGGACCGGTGCAGGATCCACTTCCCGGCGGCCATGGCGGCCAGGTACTTCTCATTGCGGAGCGGCTGGCCCACGACGATGTGGGAGCAGCTGGGGTCGAAGCACTGCTTGTCCAGCACCACTCCTCCTATGAGGACAGAGGGACGAGCTGTCAATCAGCCGCTCGCGGGCACGCCCACACAGCCAGCTAGGGGAGGGGGGGTTTGGACAGCCTATAGCCTAGTGCAGGGATTATAAAATCTGTATCTCGAATCCAAATCCAGGGCCGATTTTCTTTTCTCCTGGGAAATTAACAGAACAATTGGTGCTACTGGTTGGCCAGACTGTCTTCACCCCTGATTCCCAGGTAAAGGGAGGGTGGAAATCCAGCAGTGAAAATCTCGGACCTCGAGGACAGTTATTTGATGATCCCCGGCCTAGTGGCTAAGGTGTTTGACAGGGCCCCGGAAGGTTCAAGCGCCAGTGTAGCCACTAAGACAGCTGCAGCTGCTGGGCCTTGCCCCACATTGCTTCGGGGGGTTGTCTCCTGCTTAGTCTAATCAACTGTAAGTTGCTATGGATAAAAGGTAAATAACAGTAATGGAGAGGCTCACCCAGCTCGTCTATCAGCTGGCTGTAGTCGATGCGCTCCTGGGGGGTGAGGGAAGAGAGCTGGAACCTGGGCGGCTCCTCTGTCCCCTCCTCACTCTCTTCCTCTTCCTCTTCCTGCAGAGGGAAAGGCAGCAGTCTTAATCCTGATTTACGCTTCGGCAGAAAGTGTCTACAGACAGAACCGTGTCCGACGGTGTTTTTGCATTTATCGCTCAGTGCACATTGTTGCTACAGCAACCGCAGGTACAGCACCCCAGCCGCTGACGCTCAAAAGTGTCGGCTTGACGTCAAAACAGTCTAATTCTGCATCATTCGCATCAGCAGACACTCGTCATCGAAGCATAAATCAGCCTTTAGGGAGGTGAGGGCAGGTGTACAGCGTCAGCAGACCCTGAGGAAAACGGATGGTGGTCTACCTGTGGCAGGGGCTGGGGAGGGACGGGCGGGTTGGCAATGGGGAAGGCGATGCTGGGGGCCTCGGGGGTAAGAAGCTGGGGCTCTGCTTCCCTCCTGGGGGGCGACGCGGACCTCCTCCCCATGTGCTCGCCCATGACGTCGCAGGCCGCTGTGGGACGGGAGAGAGACTCACAGGATGGAAACGTGCGGGCCCGTATGTGACCCATGCACTGGAGTGGACATACCGTGCAGTCTAAGTATCTGGACAGTGGTACAATTTTTGTTCTTTTGGCTCTGTGCTCCAGCACATTGGATTTGAAATGAAATAATGACAATGAGGTTAAAGTGCAGACTGTCACCTTTCGTGATTGAACAGTTCTCAGCGGGTTTCTGTCAGGTGTATTCAATCATTTCCTTAGAGCAGGTCTTGATTCAAGGCTTTTGATTGCCTTTGGAGTCTCTTATTGGCATTTGTCAACATGAGGACCAGAGTTGTGACAATTAAAGTCAAGGAAGCCATAATGAGGCAAGTAAGAAAGAAACAGGGAGAGACAGATAATGTGATGGAGTACAAATCCAAAAGAACATTTGAACAATTGTATCACTATCCAAATACTTAGGAACTGCACTGTATTCATCTCCACAAACCAATTTGACACCACATCTCAACATCTGAAATGCAGAGAACCAAACCACAGTACAGTGTAATAGTAAGACTCCAAGGGAAGACAAAAGCAAAAATAAACACAGTGGGTAAAATAAACAAGTCAACACTTTATTCCGAGAGTGCAATGTTCACACTCAACTTGATTATCAAATGATTATCAGTTCAGTGCAAGTAACATATTTTTCACAACCAACAGACTTTGTCAACAGGCATTTTGAGGATGTATTTCAGGATGAAATGTGGGTAAATGACAATATGTTGATATTAGATTATTAAGGATTATTTTGCCCTTCGGGGTGGAATCAAATGCAGGATGATGCATTCTCTCAAGAGACTTTAGGGGGAGTCAAGAGAGTGTGCAAGGGATTGACATATTGACAATGTCAATATCTCTGAAGACTTGGGTATGCTGTGCTTAAATGCAGTCTTGCTGTCATGCAGTCTAAGTATTTAGACAGTGACAAACTAAGGCTGTAATTCCTTCATGGTCCACCCAATGTGGATGTAAAATTAAAGCTGAAAGTCTGCACTTTAACCACCAATTAGCTGGAGTACAGAGCGAAAACAACAAGACAATGTGTCACTGTCCAAATACTTACGGACTGCACCATACATATAAAAGAGTTTAAGTTGTGGCTGGTCGAAGATGAGTGGCATTGAGCAACTTAGCAAGGATGTATCACAGGATACATCCTTGGATGCTGCAGACACCATAGCGGTGCTTTGCACAGACATAATACAATATATAGATTTCTGCTACTGATAAAACCATTGATAATGAAACTCGGAACCTATCTATAGTCCTATCATATTTAGTTGAGTGTTATTGGGATTCAGTTCATGTTACTTGAAATGTCCATAGACAGTCCATTTATGTGCAGTGGATAGTGAGTTGACATTCAACTGAATTTTTGATGCTCAATTGACGTCTGCACACTTAGTGGAGAGAGTCGAGATACGCAGTCAGACAGCACTTTGTTGAGTTCAGTGTCAAGGGGTTTTGAGAAGAATGTTGAGCGTTAATAGAGTTTTTTGACAAGAGTTCATGGAGAATATCGGAGAGGCAACTGACTTTAAACTGACCCTCAACTGAGAATAGCAGTTGTATTCCACGTTACCCTAATACACAGGTGCCAAACTCCAGTCCTGGAGGGCCGCAGCCTCTGGTGATTCTGGGGTTGTTTTCAGCACCAGTGGTTCATTTAAATCAATGATTGGCCAAAGAATCCACACACCTTGTTCTCAAGGCCTTAACTGGCAGCCAACTGAAAGGAAACCACAAAAGCCCACAGACACTGTGGCCCCTTGGGAATTTAGTTTGACACCCCTGCCGTAATACATTACAATATTTTCCACTTTCATCCAAGGTAATTTACAGTTCATTAGACTAAGCAATGCAGGGTTAAGGGCCTTGCTCAAGGGCCCAATAGTTGTCCGGATCTTATCGTGGCTACCTTCCAAGTCCCAGTCACCCAGTCATGTACCTTAGCCACTAGGCTACAAAGCTTCCCCTCAGTATATACATTCCCCCAGTTCACTCACCCATCTCCACCAGCTCAGAGTCGGTCATGGAGTCTCTGAGGTGGCTGGAGGGTGCTGCGTGGCTGCTGGCTGGGCCCCCCAGGCCATGCAGGGGCAGGGGCAGGGGGTCTGAGTGCTGGGAGGGGCTGCCGGGCCACTGCAGGTTGTCGGCCAGCTTGGCGCGCTCCTCGCGGGCCGTGGGGTCGTCCCACACGATCTGCTCGCTCTGGGAGGGCTCCGTGTTCACGTCCAGAGGTACGTGCCGAGACTGCCTGCGGGGGAGGCCATTCGCCAAAGGTGAAAATGCATCCTGAAAATAATTACTGGCACTAACTACTCATAAAGTAGTTTATACTAGGATTGTTTCAGCCTGTTGCTGTGGTTACACAGGTTGGTTAGCTGGCCAGGCAGCATATGAATATAGAACGGTGCTTAAACTTGACCCAAACTACTTGTCCGTTTCAGGCACACCTTCCAGCCAAACAAAATCGAGTAATCACACAGACCATCGTATGATGTAATATAATCCCCATGGAATGAGTGTAATGCAATTAACAGAGGCACGGTCGTGTACTCTCCTGTGTTCCTCTGACAATAATCTATTTGGCTGTTGATTCAAAGAGAATATTTGATTGAATCCTCAGCAGCCTGCCCAGTGGTACACGCTGTTTGAAGTAGACCACCATAGTTACAGTACCCATAGCAGGCCCAGTGCATAGGTCAAGATAATGTTCTCGGTACTACTGTGAATTTCCTGTCTTTTTCGGCTTTTGCCAATCATTATCTCATTTTTGGGTTGAATGTAATATAATCCCTGCCAAATGAGTGAGATTAAAGTAATCCCTACACATTAAGTGTCATTTGGAGGGCTTATGTGTGGTTTAGCGGACGGTTCTGGTCATCGTACCGTAGGGCCTCGAGGGTGCGGCTCCTCCCGGACCTCCCGGCTCGACCTGCGCTGTCGGGCGTGAGAGCGCAATAGTCCAGCCCCCCGGACCCGACTCGGGAGAGTCGCACTGAAGAGCGCCTCCCGTTGGCCAGCGGGGTGGCCGACATGATCTCCTGTAGCTGCCGCTGCAGGCTCTCCCTCATCTCCAGGGCTTCAGCCATTTCTGAGGAAGTGAAGAAGATTTACTTTATTGAACCCCGTGGGGTAATTTGTCCTCTGCGTTTGACCTATCCGAGTTAGTCAGGAGGAGTGGGCAGCCACAGTGGAGCGCCCAGGGAGCAAAGTGGCTAAGGGGCCTGGGACCTTCCGCTAAAGGCTGCTTCATACACAACAAATGAGATGATTGTGTACATCTACTGTGATGTGTGGAGCAGCGGTTAGTGGCTAGCATAGCACACATATTGCCTACCTGAGTGTTTGAGGTTCAAATGTCAGGTGGATTAGCTCTGAGAAAAGGTCTGTAAAGGGTAACTTTACACCATGTTTTTATCTGTAATGTGTTTGTTTGCCTACTTTATAATGAATCATTTTAATCCATGCCATCATTTCAAAATTTCAGAAATCATTTCTGAAAAATCTCTGAAATGGTTCCACAATTATTAGCACCCCTGGTTCAATACTTTGTGCCCTGGCAAAGATGACAGCCATGAGTCTTTAGAGAACACATTTGATGGGATTTTTGACTATTTCTCCATGCAGAACTTTTCAGAATCATTGATATCATTGGGATACTTCCTCTTCAGTTCAGTTCAGGTTTTACAGAATGCATTTTTCAAAATTGTTTAGTAGGCTGAAATAATGAGTGTAATTCCTCATGAAATGCTTTCACATATAAAGCAGCTCCAGAAATAAACAGCATTCGCCAAATATGCCAACATTGTTAATCCATGAAAAGTTAAGGACAATATACGGCTCCAAGGAAGCTTTGGAATTCCAAACATACATTCACTAAACAAATGTCAGAAAAGATGTGGGTGAGCCATAACGAGGGGGTGGTGTACCTCTCTGTTCTGTGCAGTCTGCATCCGCCTCTTTCTCAGGGTCTCCGTGGGCAGAAAAAGACTGAGGAGACAAGAGCGGGAACACAGGTGTAGGCAATATACTGCTCTATTAAAAGTGTCATCTGGTACTCAACCGGAATTAGAGGTAAGGAACCCGGGACTGAACGTTACGGGTTTTAGGCTTGGCAGGCACCGCTAAACACATAAAGGTACTCAGCTGCACCACTGCAGTGGCACTCAAACCCAAATCCCCACTCCTTTCTTTCGGGTGTCATTACGAAGAATAAACTTTGTTTAGGGAGCACCTGGGCTCCACTTCAAGGCCACTGATATAAAGACACCTCACTGTAGATATGGGCAACTTCAGTGAAGACACTGCAGTAACTGAATTGCATGGCGCCCGGGTTGTCGCCAATATCTAGGACTTGCATAGTTGAAGGAAATTGTTACATGCACATTTATAGCCCTAACGCTTTTCAATATTTCGCCCTTAGGGCACCATTAGGTCAGGCTGACTGTTGGACCGCAGTAGCCCAGATGTCCAATTAATGGGAAATGAATGCTAATTTCATTCCTCGGGCAGAGCCATTTCCACTACAGCATTGTGGCAGAAGGCCTTTGGGGGTGCACACCTTGTCCTCCAGGGTCTCGGTGAGGTCCTTGGGCTGAGGGCAGGGCGGCGGGGGGGACCTCTGTGTGCCGTTGGGCACCTGGCTCAGGTTCAGGCTCATTTTGGGGTTGTAGGTGAAGGGGTAGAGGGACTCTGACACACGCCTCTGCTCCTCTGCACACTGTCTCACAAAGGCACACAGAGACAATGAGATTTATATGGAAACAACCATCATTCATCTGTTCAGAGACACATGACAACATTAATGACTATTATGCGTGTCCTTTAAATTGGAGTCGGAGGCAACTTTCAGCAGTAATTAATTCCCGAAAATTACAACACGCAACTTATTTCTTTCTAGGTATTCCAGTCGTATTGAATGTCCCATGTAATTGGGGGAAAATGCTCTAGATTTACCTTTCACCAAATAATTTGTTACTTATAATTTGACATTTTTATCCAAAGGGACTTAGTTGATTAAGTACCTTACCTTACCTTACACTAAGCATACCCGCTGCCCCTGTACTACACGTTGCGGTTATAAAGACACCCAGGGAGACATCTATGGAACAGATGGTTCCTTATAAAAATAAGCAGTCAGAGAAGGATAGCGCGTGGCTACGCACCGCCTGCAGCCAGTGCTGGGAGACCACGTGCAGCCCCCTCTCCTTCACGGAGCGATACTCCCGGCTGCTGTCTCCCACGCGGCCCTGGTATATGTAGTGGGTCACCGTGTCATCGCAGGACCACCTGAGAGAGAGCGGCAAACCATCATTCAGCACTGCAGAGACACTCCACACAGTGAAGAGGGCAGGTAATGGTATTCACTTAAAAAGGGATTGTACATAATAAACCTTTTAAGCAATTCCACAGTAACTGACATTACAACTGCTGGATATTTGGGTGGTAAAGGCTAATATAGATACATAATAGTGACGGATAAGAGTTATTTCCCCCACAGGGTTATAAAAGCATAAGTCAGTCTCTTATTATGTAGCTGTATTGGACTTTACCACTCAAATATACTGCAGTGGTAATGTCGGTTACTGTGGAATTGCCCTCTTCATAAAGAATCCCTTTTCATCATTTCAGTCAGGTTAACCCGAGGTATGCCCGTATAAACTGAACAATGACACCTTGACGTATAACATTAACAGCATGGAAGTCAATAGTAGGCGCAAGTCTATCTGGTACACACAATCCTAAATTAATACAGAGGAGCCACACGGTGCCTGCCCCAGATTAACTCCGCGAGAGGGGGCCCACCTGAACTCTGCCCCCAGCGAGGCTGCGATGGCGTTCAGCTCGCTCTGCTTCCTGCTCAGTTTCTTACTGACGCAGATCACCACGCCGACCAGGGGGGCGGGTGGCTCCGTGACCTGCAAAGCATACCCGTGTTCACACACCGACTATCCACAGAGACACCAGCACACCAACCGTGTACACTCCCTCGGGCTATGGAAAGGCAGTATTAAATATTAAACAAGCTATTTCTTGTTAGATTTGGTAGACAACCTGCTAACCTTGCTAGACACTGGTTTGTGTGGATAATAAATAGAGAAGCATGATACAACACTACAATATCTCAAGTCAGTGCTGCCTGGAAGGTATACACGAGTGAGAGAGTTCAAGAGTTTGTGTGTGTGTTAAACACATTCTACTGTGTTGAATTAGTGTGCGTGTGATCGTGTGAGAGAATAGGTCAGTGTCAGAGTGAGTATTCTGTGGTGTTCTGCAGGTGAGCAGTATAATGTAGCGTGTGCTGTGTGAGAGAATAGACTCTGCAGGTGAGCAGTAATGTAGCGTCTGCTGTGTGAGTGTGTGAGAGAATAGACTCTGCAGATGAGCAGTATAATGTAGCGTGTGCTGTGTGAGAGAATAGACTCTGCAGGTGAGCAGTATAATGTAGCGTCTGCTGTGTGAGTGTGTGAGAGAATAGACTCTGCAGGTGAGCAGTATAATGTAGCGTGTGCTGTGTGAGAGAATAGACTCTGCAGGTGAGCAGTATAATGTACCGTCTGCTGTGTCAGTGTGTGAGAATAGACTCTGCAGGTGAGCAGTATAATGTAGCGTGTGCTGTGTGAGAGAATAGACTCTGCAGGTGAGCAGTATAATGTACCGTCTGCTGTGTGAGAGAATAGACTCTGCAGGTGAGCAGTATAATGTAGCGTCTGCTGTGTGAGTGTGTGAGAGAATAGACTCTGCAGGTGAGCAGTATAATGTACCGTCTGCTGTGTCAGTGTGTGAGAATAGACTCTGCAGGTGAGCAGTATAATGTAGCGTGTGCTGTGTGAGAGAATAGACTCTGCAGGTGAGCAGTATAATGTAGCGTGTGCTGTGTGAGAGAATAGACTCTGCAGGTGAGCAGTATAATGTAGCGTCTGCTGTTTAAGTGTATGAGAGAATAGACTCTGCAGGTGAGCAGTATAATGTACCGTGTGCTCCAGCTCTGGCTTCTTGCTCAGCTGGGGGCTGGCGGTGAGGGCAGCCAGCTCAGCATGGTTGCTGCGGGTGCTGTTGGCCACGGCAACCTGCAGGTTCCTCCCGATAACCTCAGTGAGCGGGGTCGCGATCCCCCGACTCCCAGGGGTCTCCAGAGCAGCCAGTGCGTCCTGCGACACAGAACAGCAGCCTGAACCACACGTCCTGGAGCAAGGGGCTCCGCTAGCGTGGGTTACAGAATTTGCTTTCGCCATGGTTACTAGGGGGGCTTGTCGAAAGGGGTTAATCTACTTCAGCCCCATCAGAAAGACAGCGGCTTAAGTTAAAATGGACGCTCACCTTGACGTTGAACGCGGGCGGGTAAAGCTGGTCTCGGCACAGGAAGCGAGAGGGCGTGTCCAGCTGCAGGGCGGGCTCCTTGAAGGGTGCTGTCTTGCCCTCCTGCCTCGGGGTGGTGAACTCCGGCTGTTGAGCCTGCCCTAGGACCGAGTGGAAGGTCTTGCTCTGGAAGCGGCCCACGTTGAGCGGGGTGATGGCGTTCCCGGCCTGCGGGCCCAGCAGGGGGAGCTGGGGGGAGGTGCGAGGCGGAGGCTCGGGGGCCTTCTGGGAACCCATCACAAAACTCTCTTCCTCCCTCTCTGAGGAGCGGATGGAGCGGGAGAGCAGGTGTCATCACAACAGAGGGACAAGCGAACAGGAATTCTCTTTTGAAGCTATTTCCTGGTCATGATGTGAGACGGTGCTCACTAACACCACTGTGGTTTTCAATGTAAAGTCAATGGTATAATTGCAGTCAAAATACAAGAAAGAAAATGCTTTCTAATGTCTTGCCATATGCTGATGTTCTTTAAGCGT
The DNA here is from genome assembly GCF_963514075.1 of Conger conger. Classification (NCBI taxonomy): domain Eukaryota; kingdom Metazoa; phylum Chordata; class Actinopteri; order Anguilliformes; family Congridae; genus Conger; species Conger conger. The sequence continues at coordinate 50,784,704 of NC_083763.1, read as the reverse complement.
TATTAGGACAATATGGCAATACTGATGCCAAATCAGGGATAGATTAAGTCACTCTATCTGAAGCACTTAGTGGAGGAGCCACATTAGCTTCCCTACTGTAGTTTCTGGCTCCAAATTGTACTACATGGCGGCCCCTGTTAAACTTGAGGTCCGAAGCTTCAAAAACGCTTTTCATGAGCTCATGGATAATCAGTGGGTGACGTAACAGGCATATTTTTTTTCTCCAGTCTATGGTTTGTACACACACAAGCATCTACACAGACTGCGCGAGCGCACACACACACACACACACACACACATTCACAGTTTGAAAGTAAAATTCCACTCTCAGACAATAAAAAAACAACAGCGTGGTAAATTATGTCCCCCAAGTGACATACACCATCACAGCTCTTTTGATAACAAACATCCCCAGCACAAACCATGAACAGACACACGACACTGAACAAAACAAAATCCGCCTGAAGACTAAAGAAGACTCGGTTGTTCCCCTGCACCTGACCTGGAGAGGGTGGGAGGTCCACAAGGAAGCGGCTCTCGTCTGGACGGCGCCCCCTCCTGGCCGCCTCCAGCACCCAGCGCAGGGTCACGGCGGGCAGGCCCCACTTCTGCGCGGCCTGGTACTTGGTGCCCTCCGGGGTCCTCAGCACCAGGTGAGTACTGGCCAGCATGCCCTTGCGCTGGTTCTCTGTGCGCACAAAGTAGTCCTGCACACTGCGGAGAGGGAGCCGTGGGGGGTTAGCTATATTTCTGACCTCAGCAACACCCTGGGGTCACGTCAAAAGGGTAATCTCGCAGCAGGGAAACTTTAAAAAAAATGGTTTAAAGACAGCAGCCTCGTATACTGACAACAGCAGACTTGGTGTTGTGGTTAGTGTGATTGTCTCTCATGCAGGAGACCAGGGTTCGAGGCTCACCAGTTACTTTGTTTTGCTCACTTGATTTATAATATGCTCATTTATAAAACCCTTCACCCTTCAAAATGTGCTCGTTTATGGAATCAGTTTATAAAGCAATGCTATTCATGTACAAAATACCGCCAAGCAATGTAATAATGAGAACTTGTTGATAAGACACGCAGACAGATACAGAAGTGGTATCTGTAAGGGGACACGCATCTGGTATCTGTGAGGGCTCACCTGGCTCCCAGGTGCTTGGCCAGCTGGATGAGAGACTCTCTCTCAGCGCCGGTGAACTGGCTGAAGGAGAGCACACAGCCTCTAAGAGGAACGCTGCCCTCCAGCACCGCCATCGGGGTGAAGAGGGGGTGAGAGTACAGCCCCAGCATGCACTGCTGCTCCACACACATCGCCTGCACACACACATAGACACTGCATTAACCCTCATGCACTGCTGCCCCACACACACCTGCACACACACAGACACAGCATTAACCCTCATGCACTGCTGCTCCACACACATTGCCTGTATACACACACACACAGACACTGCATTAACCCTCATGCACTGCTGCTCCACACACATTGCCTGTATATATACACACACACACACACACACACACACACACACACCTGCACACACACAGACACAGCATTAACCCTCATGCACTGCTGCTCCACACACATTGCCTGTATATATACACACACACACACACACACACACACACACACACCTGCACACACACAGACACTGCATTAACCCTCACGCACTGCTGCCCCACAAACATGCCGGCACACAGCACACACAGACACACACACACACACACACACACACACACACACACACAAACACACACACAGACACTGCATTAACCCTCACGCACTGCTGCCCCACAAACATGCCGGCACACAGCACACACAGACACACACACACACACACACACACACACACACAAACACACACACAGACACTGCATTAACCCTCACGCACTGCTGCCCCACAAACATGCCGGCACACAGCACACACAGACAGACACACACACACACACACACACACAAACACACACACACACAGACACTGCATTAACCCTCATGCACTGCTGCTACACACACAGCCTGCAAACTGCACACCCACACACACACAGACACAGACACACTGCATTAACCCTCACACACTGAGTAGGTATCTACTCTGGTAAAATAGGTATTTCAACCTTAACCTTGAACCAGTTACAAACTTTACCCTGGTATGTGGGAATAATTTTAGGAGTAACACGCTACATACAGATGTGCCTCTCCCTCACCAGCCAGGTGTCCGTGACGACCTCCCCCACGGTGGCCTCCACCTCGCAGCCCAGCAGGGGCACGATGGCGTAGTGCGCCACGGCACGCGTGCGTCTGCCCAGCACCTTCCCGCCGTTCTCCAGCACCAGCATGGACAGCTGGGCCTCCGTCTCCGAGCCGAAGCCCGCCAGCAGGAAGCTCTTCCCGCAGAACAGAGCTCCGAGCTGCGAGTCCTGGAGGGTGGAGTCCCGCGGCGGAGCTGGGTCTGGGAGCGGGGGCTCCAGCTCTGGGACCAGCGTGGTCTGCCTGGCGCTGCTGCTGCTCCCGGCCTGAGGCAGTTCCACTGCCAGGAGAGAGAGACGCAGAGTTGTATGAACTGCGTGGTGATATACGCTGCTGAGACAGCACCAACTCTGCTTCTAGCCTTTTTAAATGATAAAAAAGGTCTGAAAAATAAATAAAACTCTAGGGGGAAAAAATTGAAGAAAAGCCTTGTGCACAAATGTGTCACTCCATCCATTGTGTGCAGGTAGCAGAAAAAAAGTATTGGAGTACAGTACTCGACTGACTATGACATTTAATAAGATCCGCACAGCCGTTGGGCCCTTGAGCAAGGCCCTTAACCCTGCATTGCTCCAGGGGAGGATTGTCTCCTGCTTAGTTTAATCAACTGTACGTCACTCTGGATAAGAGTGTCTGCCAAAATGCCATTAATGTAATTCAAGAGTCGGACTATACTCCTTTTTTTCTGGATACATGAAATTATAATAATACTTATTGATGCCTCATGCCCTTATAGAGCTTACAGGAGCCAAGGCTTTGGCTCTACACCAGGGGATGTAGACGCATGATTCTCCGTACCCACGGTCTGGTCCTGGTCCTGTTCCTGGTTCTGGTCCTGGTCCTGGTACTGGGACAGTAGCTCCTCCTCAGCCTGACCCTTCCGGGCGGGGCTGGGGCTAGCGGCGGGTGGAGGAGGAGGTGCGGAGGAGGCGCTGGGGCGCTGGGGAGGGGCCCGGGGGTGGGGCAGCTCCAGGGGGGAGGGTGTGGGGGGCAGGCAGGTGGGGTGGAAGTAGCCCTCCTCAGGGAGCAGGCAGCCCCTGGAGAAGCTGTCCAGCAGCCACTGAAGCGTCACAACATGGGGCCTAGCCAGAGAGATGGCAAACCAACACACAGGCGTTACAGAAATGCACCGCTTTCAGCTATACTTTAACACACGTTAACTGTCACAAATCATATTTTATTATTAAATTAATCATTAAAACTTTTAGTGTTTCCCCTAGGATTAACCAGCGGCACATCAGTTTAAGGATACAACTCAGTGTTTCTTTTCAGCTTCAACCACGTTATTCTGAAGCAATTGACCAATTTGCGGGGGAAACACTGCCTTTCATACATCAAGATGCAGCTCAAAGTGGTTCCCTAACATAATAAATTAAAGTAAAACATGATAAAAAATGGTAAGCACAAAATGTCAAGCACAAACTAAAGTTCAAAAACATGAAAATAAAAGCATATGTCATTATAACAGTAAAACCAAAGCGTAAAAAAATAAATAAAGAAAGAGATGAATAGCAATTGTTATAGTCCTCCTGGAGCTACAACGCAGAGCAATGCCCGGAGGCAAAATCCTCTCTGACCTGTGCGTGGCCTTGGACAGGAAGCTCTTGAGCTCTTGGTCGGGCTCCCCCATGATGACGTGGGTGAGGTCCTCGCTGGGCTGGTTGAAGCGCAGGCCACCCGCCCCGTTCACCAGCCTCCGCAGCTTCTCCAGCTTCTTCCCAGAGAACCCGCAGAGAAAGAGCTGCCCGGAAACCAGGGAGCAGCCATGTTACATTACATTACATTAATGCCATTTGGCAGACGCTCTTATCCAGAGTGACGTTAAGTTGATTAGCCTAAGCAGGAGACAATCCTCCCCTGGTGCAATGCAGGGTTAAGGGCCTTGCCCAAGGGCCCAATGGCTGTGCGGATCTTATTGTGGCTACACCAGGGATTGGTGCCCACTGCCTTAGACACACGCAGGGGCGGCATTAGCTCAAGACGTAAGAACGGTCGTTAGGCAGCCAAAAAGGTTGCCAATATCAAAGTGTAAATATCCAAAAGCATTACATGGCAGCCTATCACCGTTGGTGTGTGAGTGGGTGAATGACAGGCGTTAATTGTAAAGCACAAGAGCAGTTAAGCACTTTCGATAAAAGAGCAATATAAATACAGTCCATTTATCCATTTAGAGGAATTTGCTCCAATTTGTGTGCACTAACTGGAAAAATAACTTGAGCATATCTATTACCCGAAAATGCATTAGTGTGTTCCTTTCAATGTAGGAACAAATGTGTTCTTGGAAAAGATGCTAGAAGACGTTATAGCCCTTTGTTGTACTTGTAGTTTAATCTACTGCTCTTGCTGTTGTATTTGCATTTACCTCGGTACTGTAGTTACTGACCTACTTTGCCATGTGTACTGCACTTTTGCTCTAATTGTTGGTTCGAATGACTTTGACACACACAGTTTTCTGTAATGTAATGTAATGTAATGTACTGTACTGTAATGTAATGTGCTGTAATGTACTGTAATGTAAGGCAAGGTACTGTAATGTACTGTACTGTAATGTCATGTACTGTAATGTACTGTAATGCGATGTTCCTGGTGGCTCTCAGCACCCCGTACAGCCCGTGCCCACCTTGCAGCCATCCAGCAGGTCGTCTGAGGGGCAGGTGGTGCGGTCCAGGGCGTCCAGCGCGTCGGGCGTCCCCAGGCAGCTGACCGTGACCGTGGTGTGGGTGGTGTCGTTCACGGAGCTCAGGCTGATGTTGGAGATCTGGCTCATGCCCAGCACGTGCGCGGCTGCAGGGGGGGGGGGGGAGAGGCGGTCACGGTCGACGACAAGGACCACAGGCAAGAACCGCAGGCTTGGTCAGCAGAGTCGACCACATGTAAACTTTGCCAGTCGGACTGCAAAGGCTGCGCTAACACAGAATCTTCGCACAACATTACTGGAATGTTTTGAAAATGTTTTAACATAGGCACTACATGGCAGGACCATTGTGATTAGCTCAAGACGTAAAAGCAGTCATCAGGCAGTCCGAAGGTTACCAGCATCTCTGAGCAAGACTCCTAACCCCCAATAGCTCCCAACGAGCTGGTCTGTGCATTACATGGCCTATTGCCGTTGGTGTGCGAGTCTGTGTGTGAATGGGAGAACGAGAGGCATTCAGTGTTTTGTGCTAGCTGGGCTGAGTCACCAATGTACAGAGATGATGAATAGGAATCAACATTTGCAGTATCAGGGCTTGCAGTTCAGAAAATTGCCATCCGATTACAGCCACAGATATAGTGGCTCTTGGCTGTGGTCATATAGGCCCAGCAATTTTAACAAGAGGACCGACTCTGCTTGTAGCCTGCTGTAGCAGAGCACTCACTGTGTTGACCACACGCAAACAGACAGTGTATGAAAAGATCTTTGAGGACAGACGAGCTGCAGGCCTCACCGTTCTTCCTGTTGCCGGTGGGGGTGGAGGTGTTGGGCTCGCTGTGTGGCTGGGCTCCGGAGCCCACCCTGTAGCGGCTCTCGTCCTGGCAGTAGCCCTTCTCGACGCTGTCCAGCAGCCAGTTCAAGGACACGCAGTACACCTTCCACTTCCGTGCACACTCGTACTTCTGACCTGAAGACGCAAACGCAGGACCAAACGGGTCACCACACCACAACCCCGATTAGCCTTTTCACACCAAAGTCCCGATATGCCGCAATGATATCCTCATCAGCTTCACAACAGGAACGTTAATATGTATTTGAATGTGCGTGTCCCGACTCCATAGATGTTTTTACCTCTATGTTTATGATATCCAGTTAGCCATGGCCTGTTTGATTCACCATACCTCCTTGTGCTTGTGGAATAGAGATGCAAAAGCCTGGCCAAAACCCTGGTGGGACACCCCAGTCACTGCACTGCCACCACACCCCAATATTTCACTTTTAGCTACCTAAGCCTAAAGCATAAGATGTGCACTGGTACGGAGGGGCCGTAAGATAATACCGAAGACTCCGTATGGTGGTTGCCTTCATAGTTTCAGTTGGACCCAGACAGCAGCACGCGCTAGAGACAATAAAATGGCTTTGTTTGACAATCTGGATCAATACGGAGCACAACGTATGGTTATTATGGTAATTAGTTTGCCAACGCACAGGGCCTCCATATCTGCCATTAGTACAGACCCCACCCCAGCGCCAGAATTTGCGGAACCACCGCACGACCACTCAACACAGGGGCTGCTGGACCAAGCATGAATCAATCTGGAATCTGGAAACCTGAGGCATAAGATGTGTACTGATCCAGACCCAGCTCCTGGGGCAGTGAACAGAGAAACACAGCACGGAGAGGAGGAGGAGGAGGAGGAGGAGGAGGAAGAAGAGGGAGCACCTTTGGGCTCGCTGACGACGAGGTGCGTGCACTCGTTCATCTTGAGCTGGCCGCTGTACTGTGCTCCGTGCTGCTCACAGAGCCTCTGCACCTCCTTGCGCTCCTGCGTGGACAGACCTGTCACGCACACCCTGCAGCCGTGCAGCGCAGGGCACAGGTAGTCCTCCAGGGGCAGCTCTGTGTGCTGGAACAGGCTGAGCGAGAGGGCCGTTCAGCATTAGGGCTACTACACCCCGCCACTGTATTCATGCAGCAATATCTACCACTACTCTACTGTTTCATCAGAGACTTTCTGAGCTCACATCATACTTACAGTGCAGTCTGTAAGTATTTGGACAGTGGTACAATTTCTGTTCTTTTGGCTCTGTACTCCAGCACATTGGATTTAAAATGAAACAATGCATGTGAGTGTGAGGAGCAGGCTATCACCTTTAATTCGAGGGCTTTTACATCCATATTGGGTGATTCACCTACTTACAGACTGCACTGAATAAGTGACAGTAGTCAAGTGCAAATTTAAGATCTTCTTCAGAGTTTATGACTGGTGTAATGGCCAATAAGAAGCGTGTTAGATACTGTACTAGCTAACACTTTGCCCATGCTTGTTATCTGGAGACCCACTTCAATCGCTCTCACAAACCAGTGGGTCCTGACAAACAGCTTGAAAATCCAGCTTTGGTCATATAAAAATATCTACCATATTGCTCATATTCATTCACCCCAGTGATTTATAAGTACCATCCTTTTATCCATCACAACACTTTTATAGTCATATCCACATCCATATGTATAAGCATTTTAACATGAAACACCGCCGTGGTCACTTCCAGCTCATTCACTTCAGTCACTTGTCAAATCTTTGAAAGTTACAATTGTGGGCACCAGAATGCACAGCACCAACTGACTCATGTCAGCTGTACACACTGCCGATGAAGACAGAGGCGCGGTTACCTGTCCTGAGACTTCTCCCAGCAGGCCTTGACCCAGGTGGGCAGCAGAATGGGCTTCCCCAGGCTGGCAGACACCAGGTACTTCTTGCTGCCCACCATGCCTGCCACCAGGTGCGTGACAAACACATTGAGATTCCGGGACATTCGGCCACCCATCAGCTGCACCAGCTCCTGCACCTCCGCCTGGTGAGGGACAAACACTTAGGGCCTGGTTTACTATGACCTTTAGCACATGCAAAACCAGTAATGTGACCAATCACTGGTTGCGGTATTTGTTCGGAACCAATCACTGGTTGTGTTCCTAGTTTCGGAAGTGCAATGGGGTTTTGCATGCGCTAAAAGTCAGACCTTATTGCTAACATTTCAGACCATCACATAAACAGTCACAAACGAATTTCCATAACACATTGCTGAAGATGTGGTGTCAGTGCTCAGGAATTAAACTAGCCAGAGTCAAAAATCCAGAGTGCAACTTAAAGGCCAGAGGACAGCAGGTATACATTTATAAACTATCTGGGAACCATTTTCACCATGTTTCTGATTATAAAACAGTAACAAACTATTCTCCCCTTGTTCTGTGTACAAACTAATAACTTTTACGGACATGTGCGAGACTGGCTGTAGGCCCAAACCTGAAACTTCTCACAAGGTGAGTTTGAAGGGAAAGAGAAATGAGATGTAAAACATCCCCAGTGTTTAATCGCATGAAATCCAGCTGAGGTGTACAGTTTCAGCACTGAGGTAGCACGTCATGGACAGCTTGTGAGGAGACAGAAAGGTCACAGTAAAGGAGGTCTACCCGTGCTTCCTTGTCCAGGTTGGTGCAGGAGACGGTGACGTCGGCCATGGCCATGTTGTAGATGGGCTCCTCAGCCCTGGGCACACAGCACTGAAGCTGCAAGCAGTGCAGAACCACCAGCGGGCTCACCACTCTGCACCCCAGCTACGCAAGGAGAGACAAAAAGGCAGACACTGCATTTCCATACATTTTTATTAACAGACCTGTCCAAAATCATGACAGGCAGAGGTAGGGAGGTGTCTACAGGGAAAATGTATAGACTGAAAAAAACATACAAGCACTGTGGTTGAAATAAGGTCAACAATCATTTTTAGTTTTTTGCAAATAACATAACTATCTAGTGGAGAAAAAGGCATACAAGACATTCAAACCACCCTTTATCTGCGAATAAGCCACTTTTAAATCCTTGTGCAGCGCTTGGAATCCTCAATGTGTGTGAGGAGTAGTGTGAGGGACACATACCTTCTGGCAGTGGAAGAAGGCAGGACTGGAGAAGTTGCTGAAGATGTACAGAGACTTATCATTGCGTTCCATACGAAGCACTGCCTCCTCATTCACAGACTGGAGGTACTTTTCTGATTGAAGCTCCAAGATGGCCTAGGACACGGGAGAGGCTGCCTCAGTACAAGTACTGTAACTTACTGCCGTTGAAATGCTTTAGTATTGTAATGTATATGAAGCGCATACAGAAACATACTATGAATTGGTGATGCATTTTATTTATCATGTCAGACTACGTCAGGGATCTTACCTCATATGCTTTGATTGCTAGTTCGGATTTTTTCCGTTTTGTTTCAACAAACTTCACAATAAATCCGTCTGTTTCATTTGCCATGTTGGACATCTTTAGCAAGAGAACCAGAACGTGAAAATCAGAACAAGGTATTGAAGAACCAACGGAATGGTACTGTTCATACTGAAATGTAATGAACGAACACACCTACCGTCAATACATCACAAGCAGGTAACTTAGCAAGCTACCGTTACACATTGGTTACTTGCAAGCTAGAAAGTTACTCTCAGTGTCTTTGGTACGGGGACTGGTTCAACTTATGACACATAAATGATAAATCTAAAAGTTACTCGCTAATCATATGCGGTGTGCTACACGACAATGAAATATCACGAACTAGCTAGCTACATGAAGCTACCGTTAATCTACTTGGCTGACTAGGCAGCAGAACGTTAGCTAGCTATCTTAGCACTTTGGTTTTGTCTGAGCGTAAAATACACTAACACCATTCACATTCTCTTTTAGTGTTTGTCAATGTTATTTGTAAGGTTGGCAACCCTTGTCTGATTACCAGCCAAGTTATCTTACCTCAGCTAAGTTAGCTAATATTCTCCCCAAGCTCAGATAGCTAACTTGTTAGCTAATAGCTTAGCTACACGTAGCTACCTTGAAAAAGTTAAAAGACAGCTAAACACTAGTAAACATACTTACCAATTCCCCAAATAAGCGAATCACACACTTCGAAATATAGCAACGTAGTATGTCACATATACTGTCTTATATTTAGACGCTAGCCAGCTAAAACAATTAGCTGACAGCTCGCGCTTCACGTTAACAAGTTAGCATCATGCAGCTCGCTCGTGTTCCTGACAATGACGAAAGAAAACAAGCCTCTTGTGAGCCAAAATACAGCACCGAATTAAAGTTATATCATCTAGCTACCCCATATACATAACCTGTTCTTAAAATAGCGAAATCTGCTTCATTTTGTACTTAAATAGTATTAATTTATTAGCCCTATAAATTCACTGTTTTGATTCTGTCCGATTCGCGCCAATCGTTGACGGAAACTAAAGTGCTAGGTCCTCCACGGTCCTAACGTGATTGTTTCCACAGACATGCGCTCTATGATTTCAGACGGGGTAATGAGAACTATTTTCATTGCAGCAGGTTGTTTTGGTCTTTGTTCGATAAACCTCCTTCTCGGTTATCTTAACAGTAACAATCTGCTGTATTTGCATAAAGTGGTATTCACTTAACCATGTCAAGTTCACAAGGCATAGAGTCGAACACTTCAGCTGGCTTGCGCAGGAGCGCAATGCAACCGCAGAGTGTAGAGTGCAACCAGAGCTATTGTTGTGGTTCCTGTACAGTGCAGCACGTGAATTTCTAGTAGTTTCTGAATCTATATATTCAATTTTAATGTACGTTTTCAGTTGGCCCAGACAACCTGCCTAACATCTCTGTATAAGCTGCCTCACAGTTAATTTTAAGCACTCGGAGTCGCCGCTGGATGAGGTGTTGCTGGGCCAGTAGGGGCGATCTTCCCACTGGTCAAATTACCCCAATGCCCCAGCACAGTGATGGGGACACTGTCCAGTAGGAGATGATTTATTTTGTATGAGACGCCAAGGTCCTGACTCACATGATGGAGGAAGTCTGGAGGCTTGGGCATGTGTGGTTGCTGGAAGTGGCTCACTTGTCTTTGCTGACAAAGTGTAGAGAAACATCTCATCTGCTCAGATCCAACAAACTGCCTCAAAACTCAGTGGACGGCAATTCATCTTGCAGCAGGACAATGACCTTAAACATACTACTAGAGCAACTAAGGAATTTTTCAGTCAAAAAGCAGAAAGTTCTTGACAGATCCAAGTCGATCACCTGAAATAAATCCAGCTGAACATGCATTTCACTTGCTGAAGACAAGGCTGAAGTAAAAGATCCCAGAAACATACAGGACCTGAATATGACTGCAGTGACGGCATGACAAGGGATGATACCCAGACCTCGGGCATTGAATGGATTTGCAATGAAGTACTAAAAATGACAACTTTAAGATTACCTTCATTTTGGTCCCCTAAAATGAAGGTGATGGGTTCAGAGGTTTGTTTTGTATGCCTATTGTTGTTTAAAATGTCATGTTGATGATGTGATCATGTAAGAAAGAGAAGACCTCACAGATGAGATGGGAATATTTAAGCGAGGCCACATGACCAGTGCATTGACAACTGCTGTATTGCAAACTTGGGGCGGCCTGTAGTGTAGTGGTTAAGGTAAATGACTGGGACATGCAAGGTCAGTGGTTCTAATCCCTGGTGTAGCTACAATAAGATCCGCACAGCCGTTGGGCCCTTGAGCAGGCCCTTAACCCTGCATTGCTCCAGGGGAGGATTGTCTCCTGCTTAGTCTAATCAACTGTACGTCGCTCTGGATAAGAGCCAAATGCCAATAATGTAATGTTTAGTTTCAGTGATCTTCCCACTGGCATTACATTCAATATACTTTTTTTTTTCCTAGTAAAAGTGTTTGTGGACTTGGTTGAGTTCCTGCATTGTACCACCTTTGATTCCACTGAGAGCATCTGGATCTTAACAGGGAAACAGTGTATAAAGGGCTGCAATTCCCACACTGATCATCCTACATGTAGATACCCTCCAATTAATGATGACAGTCGGCACACTAACCTCATAGTCATAGTTTCATGTTGAATTTAATGTGCTGGACTACAGCCAAAACAACAAAAATAATTTCACTGAATTAGCGATTTACAGGCTGTCCAAGAATTGAGATGTGGAATTCTAAATAAACAGGTAATACAGTCCTCTATGAAATAATAGCACATGGAATCCAAAAATGATTTGCTGAATACAGCAACACCAAGGCACCATGTTGGCAAAGGCTACAGAGTTGCACAAGTTAGTGTCGAGGATAATGAACAATTGAAAAAAGAAGCTAAAAATGAGTGAAGTAACAATCATGTCTGAAATCTTTGAAACAAAGTTTCCATACATCAATAATGTCTGTGTGGACAATCACGGCATTGCCTAATAAATGAAAAGAGCCCAACAGAATGTGTCAATCATGGCTGTAAAAAAAATGTTGAAGAAAAAAAGATACTGTGGATTCCCTTTGTTTATTCTTAAAATTTTATGTACAAGTGCGACTGATTTATTTTTTTAAATGTACATTCAATATAGAAAGTTTATATACGGCATATTACATGAACATTTCACAATTGCACTAGTCGTTCACATAGTTTTATAATCAGAGTCGATATTATTGTTCCTCTTTTTTGTCTCTGCTGAAGCTTGTTTGTAAAGGCCGTTATTAACTAGGTATAAATATTCTAGTGCTTTTTGCGGTCTGGAGAAGGAAAATAATGTACGAAAGATTTTGTTTATAGAGGAAAGGACAGAGCGACAGTAAAGAAGTGCAGAACTGGATCACAAGTATAACATGGATGAGAAACCGCCAACAGAGCAGCGTCCAGGTCCCGGCTGAGCAGACGAGGGCCCGTCTAGACATCCATTCCGTCTAGACGTTCCATCCGACTCGCACCAGAGCAAGGTAACGGCAATAAAATACCACAGCTGTGAGAATTTCTTTTTTTTTCTTTTCCATACAACACTATAAAACAACAATATAAAAAAAATAGGAAAACAATTAATTTCAGGGTCACAGTCTTGTAAACCGACAAACATCACGTTTTAAGTACTGTAAGGAACAAAAAGGTTGCCTCGATCCACTGCACGCAGCTAAGCTGGGCACTTCCTACAAAATCAGGGCGTGGTTAGGTGGTACTGGTCAGGGTAGGGCAGCCTCTCAGAGCCGTAAGCGGAGGAAGAGAAAGAGGGAGACAGGTCCAACGCGCGATGACATCTTCAGTCTTCGGTTTTCCACACACAAAAAAAAGGAGTAAAAAATATATTAATACAAAAGTAAACTATGCTCATCTTGTTGGAGACAAAGAAGGAAAAAGAAAACCAAAAAAAAACAGCGCAAAAAAAGTGCCGTTTATTTAAAACGAACAAAAAGAATGCTAAAGAGAACGAGTGCTGTTTGGAGGACATTTTGTGGGGGGGGGGGGGGGGGGACAGTCTGGGTGAGTCTGTGAGCCGGTCCCAGCCCCCCCTCCTTCCTTCCCATCTTTCTCTGTGTGCTGTACAGTCTGAACGGAGCTGCAGCCTGGGAACGCAGAGCAGACCCTCTGCTCGGGCGTGTTGGCCTCTCTGTCCGTCTGTCAGCCCAGGTCCCCGATGTCATTGTCCACAGGAGGTGGTACGTTGGGCATTACCGTGGAGCCCGTCCCAGCCGTCAGGTAGCCCGCTACTCCTGGACCTGGGGGTGTCGAGCGCAAGGTAGTTGAAAAGAGAGATGACAACACAGGGCTGACTGGTTCACAGTCAAAAAAATACTTTTTTTTTTCTTCTCTATTTTAATTTGAACCCACTTCCCTTCGTCTTTTTATGCCTACGTAAAGCACTTTGAATAATTTTTGTATGTGTGTGTGTATGAAATGTACTACATAAATAAACTTATCGCACGGTGGAATACACTAACAGCTACAGTAAGGCACAAAATTACTCATAACCATTGTGAGTTAGCATCTGCTAAATACAATGTAATGTAATGACTGCAGCATGCTCTTGCTTGAAGGGCTCTGGGTCCTCTTTGCTCCACTACGTGGCACTGCTGAGCATTTCCATTCATGGTAGAGATGGACTCTTCTATTGTAAAGCAGTTTGAGCCAATTCAGAACTTGGAGCATCTACGCAGGCTTGCATGTTGCAAAGAGTCCACCCAATGCAATAACCTACTTCTAATAAAACCTGTACTGGCTCAAACGACTATTCGTTATAGATGTTAACCCTATCCTTGTATAGTAATATAATCATTATCCATGTATAATGAGGGACATTGAGTCACACTCACTGATACGAATAAGAAACTGTATGTGTTCATGGGATGAATCGAATCAAATGGGAAAAGACACTGAATGAGTGAAATGGTATCCAGTGTAGAGGGATTATCTGCTGAGGACAGAATTCTCTACTGCAGATGGACTAAAGACTGCTGTTCAGCTAATACTCTTGGCTCAGTAGTCCTCACTGTACTCTCAAGAAGGTCTCCACATCTGCGCAGGCCCACTCCTTAGCTGTACGTGCCAAGCATACAAGCACATTTTAATGCAAATTACAGTCCACTTCAGAGGTTAGACACTCCCTCAAGCATCTACTTTAGAGAATGTACAAGTCTCACTACCCTATTCTGTACCAAGACACCCAAACACTTATTTTACATGCTGTTAGGTACATGCATGAACACACATTCACATGCCTGGTCTATTAAACAAAATATATGTCAAGTTATCCATACTGATGTCCCCCAACTCTCTCCTCCCAACACTCACCAATACCCAATGTGTTGTGGAGGTCCACTGTTCTACTTGACACTGACAGTGCAGACAGCTGAGACTCTGACTGTATCCCCGTTTCAACACTGTATGTGCACTTATTTGACTGTTGGGACCTTGCACCATACAACGAGCCCATAACCTCCAGGTGCAGTGCCTAACCGCTACAACACATGCTACACTGCTCCACTGAACCGGTATCCACCTACAATGGAATGTGAGTGAGGGTAGGGGAGGCTGCCAAGAGGAGAGATCAAACACAGAGTGGAAATGGAAATGGAGTGAGCACCAGTGAGATAAGAGTCGAGGGCAGGGGCGCAGGAGCAGGGAAAGCGGTCTACCTGCGCCAGAGTAAGAGAGAGGAGGGCAAGGAGACCCCCGCCCCGGTGTCTAGAGACCGCTCCGCAGGGGGCTGCTGGCGGCCAGGAGAGACGGGGTGGACACACCTAAAGGGACAGGACAGGAAGAAGAGGAGGAAGAGGAAACTGACACTGAACACAAAGGAGGAAGGGAGGTAGCCGGTCCGTCTGCCGTAGGATCCTGAGGATTCGGATCGGTGAGACCTGGATTCTGTTCTCTAAAGGGAGTTCAATGTTAATATGACCGAATGATCTCTAACCCAGGGTCAGCGTCCACGGTAATGCAGGATTTTGTGTTTTCTACGCTGAAAAGAAGCCAAATTGCAGAGGGAAAAACGCAGTGTTCTATAACTGCAGATATTCGGAGGGCTTTTTTTGTTTCGATAACAAAGGCTAAAGACCCAGCCTTGAACCCCATCAAATGAATGGGGTTACTTTACAGAAAATGAAAAAAAATGAATATTGGGCTGTTCAAAAAAATAGCAGTGTCTGCATTTTTCTTTACAAACTCAAATATTTACTGTATAAACTGAACAATCTTCAGGATTTAGCATTCCTGTGAATCACTAAACTAATATTTAGTTGTATAACCACGGTTTCTGAGAACTGCTTCACATCCGTGTTGCATGGAATCGACCAACTTCTGGCACATATGAACAGGTATTTCAGCCCAGGATGATTTGACAACATTCCACAATTCCTCTGCATTTCTTGGTTTTGCCTCAGAAACAGTATTTTTGATGTCACCCCACAAGTTTTCAATCGGATTAAGGTCCGGGGATTGGGCTGGCCACTCCATAACTTTAATTTTGTTGGTCTGGAACCAAGATGCTGCTCGCTTACTGGTGTGTTTGGGGTTGTTGTCTTGTTGAAACACCCATTTCAAGGGCATTTCCTCTTCGGCATAAGGCAACATGACCTGGTTTTCAGAGAGAAATGCATGCAATGCGTGCTGGCTTCATCCTTAAATAAGGGCCACCTGATTCACACCTGTTTTTTCACAGAATGAATGACCTCACTAATTGAACTCCACACTGCTATTATTTTGAACACGCCTCTTTCAATTAATTATTCAATTACACAGACTCAGGAGCATGTGCATCAAGAATGTTGGGTCTGTTGGTTTTCTATGACTCTACTACACCTACTGGTAAATTATTTGCCATGTAGTAATATATTTTCTACCAAAAACAGTGATTGATCTGGTAAGTCATGTTGGACTGCTATTATTTTGAACACAACTGTACGTCACAATTATGATCCAAGTTCAGATGTACTTTAGTTGCTCTGAGGAAATGCACATCGGGTTTGGCTTCGTTGCCAAAGTAACAAAGAAATATGCAGACATATTTCTGATTCTTGGCACAAAATAAATTGGCATTTCTCTCTATACACGTACCACATTATTGTATTACTTAGTGATTTTAATTCAGTTTAAATGTATGTGTCAATTTACTCAAGAATTAACTAGAGTAAAATCTTTCAGTTTACGCAATAGAGATAAGTTTCTTGTGTACATATGATTTATCAGAAGTAAAAGGCTCTGCTTTAGTGTTAGTCACACGGTGCCAGGCAGGGAAGCAGAGATGAGAGTGCATAGATTTCAGACACAGGCATCAAAAGCATCAGGCAAAGAATTAGAAAAACACAAACTGATAGTGAGTCTGCTTTTGGAAGGGAAAGTCCACCGAACACACTTCTAAGGCTGGTAACCATAGCAACGTTAGTGCTGGAATTGTATTCATAAACGGCACTGTTTTGATATACCATAATCCAACTGATCCAGCTTGAGATGAGAGGAGAGGGTAATCAAGCAGAGCTTGAATAAATATGCTTGCCACCTGGTTGTTCACAGACGTACCTGTGAGATACCCAGCAGTCTGAGAATCGGAGATGAAGAGGTCATGTTTCTGGTCTTTGAAGGCACTCCACACAGTGGAACGGGAGAGGATTTCGTTCACCTGTATCAGAAAGCCCCACCGTGAGTAGCCGTTTCCATTGCATGCATGAAATTCTGCTGCTGAAGCCATGAACAAGACCTACCATTTCACTGGTTGTAAAGCCCTGTTTATCTAAATGACCTGCATGACTGTAAGGATCAACCCTAGCTATCGTGGCCTAGTGGCTAAAGTGCTTGACTAGTACCTGGAAGGTTGGGGGTTCAAGCCCCAGTGTAAGATCTGTACAGCTGTTGGGCCCCTGCTTCGTCTAATCAACTGTAAGTCACTTTGGATTAAAAAGCTTCAGCTAAATAACTCTAATGTAATGGTTAACATGGGTGGCTGTAGGGTCAGTTCACCTGGTCTCCATACTGCAGGCTGCGCGTCATGGATTTCAGGGCCTTGACGATCTGCGCTTTGGTGGCAGAGGGGTTGTCCAGCGTCTCCAG